>NW_008823967.1:862311-875750 GCF_000699105.1 Pygoscelis adeliae
CGTGGCCGCGGAGCACGCTGGGACCGCGGCCCGCCCGCCGCGGCTGAGGGAGCCGCCTGCCTCCTCCCTTCGCCCGGTGCCGCGCTGGGGTGAGAGGAGCGGAGCCGGGTTTTGAGAACTTTTTCTATAAACGTTAAAAACAGAGTTTGGGTATTCACCACAAGATTAAATAAAGCGCTGGAGGAGAAACCAACGGTAAAAGGCTAGTATTTGATCTCTACAGATCTAGTGCACCACCGAGTGACAGACCACACACCAAAAAGGGCTGAAGACACTTAAAAGTATTTATTTACTACAAAACAGTACAGTAGAAAGCGTTTGGGAAACTTTTTATTCAATATTGGGCTACTTGGTGTAAGCTTCTGAATAAAAGCACATTTTTACAGTTAATAGTGCTTATCCCTACCCTAGTCACTTGAGCAGTTAACTAAGTTGCTTGCACAATCCTCTATAAAACCAAACAATTCAAACAGACATTCACACATTTAAAAGCAGCACTGTCAGGTCAGCCCTGATGTATTTATACAGCCGTTCTCTATTATTTCACCTGTTCTTTTTGCCTATCCCCAATATACAACTGCAGTATTATAATGGCAACTGATAGACTTCGCTGGTCTGCTGTGGTATCATTATGGCAACTTATCACCCTGCTTTCAGCCTTCATTGCTCTTGCACCTCAAAGCCTCCTCAGACATCGCTGGGACAGCTCCTATGAAGACAGGGAACACAGGTCTTCACATGCTATGAGGCTTCGCTTCCCAGTAGCTGCAAGCAGAGATTCAATATCCTGAATTACTTCAGAAGTTTTTTCCAAAGCCTCCAAGATACAGCCTTCACTGATTTCTTCCGGCTCACTCTCATTTTCTGTTTTTCCGACAGTAATACCAGATGGATTGCTTTTTGCAGCACATGTCCCTTCCAGAACACTGTTATTATCCAATAAAACTAGTGTTATTTTGTTAAGAAAAAATATCAAACTCTTCCTCCTAATGAGAAAAATACTTCTCCATATTTGTGTTCATAATTCTGCATTGCAAAGTCTCATACTTCATAGCATGGTAGTTACGTAAAGCTAAAAATTAAAAAAAGTGTATTACTTAAAATGTTTACAACATTTACAGAAAATGTCTTTAACTAAGACTTCAATTTATCCAAAAGTTACTTTAAAAAGGAAGCTATCTGATGTCACACTGCACAGTTTAACAGCATGCACTTTTCATACTAATAAAATTGAACACTGGCTTAAAGACAATTATAGAGTGGCTGTAAGCACATGCAGCTCGTCACACTTTTTTGGGCTGGCTGAACACAATGGAACAATGTTGAGGTAGTTGATAGACAGAAAGGTATTATACTGCAACAACAAGCCCAAAGGCAACTGCGTCATCCCTCTTTCAAGAACAGATCAGCAGATGAGTGTTAGCAAAACTAATGCCATACTCATCAAAGGGCTTCCTTTTTTGGTGATTTTTTGTTTTAGTTTTGTACTCTGCCACTGTTTTTGTTTCTGGTGCTGTGATGCAGAAATTGGACAGGATAAATGATAAAACAAAAATGATAAATAAGAAAACAAAAAATGGCTTAATAAGGAAATTTTAAGAAATGGGTAAGACAGTAAAAGAAGGTGACAACAGGACAGAGAGCCTTTGATGATCTAAAATGCAGATTTGAATATGCAGATGAACAACAGAATATAAAAGTGAAATCTTTACAGCTTTCAAAAGGATACAGTTAAATCTCTGTATTTTTTCAAGCTCAGCATCAGCAGACCTATGCAAGAAAATAAAGATTATTAAATGATTTAGTATCATACAAGGTTCTCAAATGTATTTTCTACTTCAGATTTTAATAGTTTCCAGCAATACTGAAAATTAAACGAGCAAAATCCAAGTGAAAAAACCACTTTATTTCTGTCTTTCATACCACTGTCCATTTGTCAGTCATTTCTGTTTCCAAAAATCAGGGCTCTGCTCTAAAAATAGTCTCTTTGCTGTATGTATGTATAAATATAGATATAATTTTCATTTCATCAGCTACTGAATCTGCTATAATTTGAATAACAAGTGCAAGTATAATCGATTTCAATCAACTCATTTTTAATACCCAGATATCTTTGCATATGATGTCAGTAGACCTTCGGTCAGTAGCATGTATTAAAAAGAACAAATATATTAGCAAGAGACACAAGTGTCATTCAGCAGTCCAAAGTACTATTTTGAACTTCTCAGTGTTCTGTTAAAAGACGCCTTTCTTAGTCTAGTTTCTGTTTTTCACCTTGCAAGATACTATCTCCGTAACATTAATCCTCCTTTGGCAAAGTCACCATAATTCTGATTTTTAAGTAAGGCAGGCAGAAGCGCAATGAAACAAGCTTCACCTAGGACTCAACTTACCTAACATTTTAAACACTGAAAGAAAAATATGAAACCACACAAAATAAATGGACTTACAATTTTCATTTTTGACCCTTCGGAAATGCAGTCTATAAAATTCACAGCTTACAGTCTTTTTATTTTCAACATTATTTGTAGTCAATTATTTAGGATAAAATGAATACCAATTTTCTTCAGTTACAGAGTGTGCAGTATATTCAGGAATCTCCTTCCTTTCATTCAAACTTCGGCACCATTCTATTGCTGTTCTGATGTACCTATGTTAACATGAAAATTCACAAAAAAGTAGTTATTTATATGAGAAATACATTCCATTAATTCAAGCAAAAAACTGAAGGCATTAAGCAATACACCTGGATCTGAAAGAAAAAGCCACGATTCAAAATCTAGCTTTTTCACCGGGTTTCCTTGCCATTTTTTGATTCCCACTTTTTGTCTAGTCTCCTTCATACCTAAATCTATGCAGTTATAGAAAATTGTAACAAAGCTGTATGATTTGTAATGAATAGTGTACAAATGTTAATTTTTGTTTGTGAATATCTACTTGCTAAAATGCAGCACAGTAAGCTTCTGATGATTCCCATAATGAGGCTGTAATTAGAGCAAGCAGATTAGAGAAAGCAATCTGCAGGCAGAGGTCAATATCTGTAATAAAGCAAAAATTGGATAAAGTGCTATCCAGTTCTATGTACCAGCTCTATACAGGACAAGGATTTTTTTTTTTCTGATCCACTGATGCAAGTGCCAAGTTGCAGCTCTAGTTATTTTTTTTTGAAAGACATTACTGTAATAATTACAATGGAATGATAGCATGCAGTGGTCCTGAGTCATACGGGTCCTGAATCTTTGTCAGATTAAGATGGAGCTTTTATCATTATGTGTTTGGTCCCCCCCCAATATATTTTCAGTAAATACCATTTCTTCATATAAAAGGATTTGTACAGAATTCTTTTATATTTAACTTTAAATTGTTTAAATTACTTATACCTTTCATAGATTCCAGGATGACTTATTTGTATCAGCTGCTGTACCCCATCAGGAGTAGTTAACTTACACCAGCCTACACCTTCATTTACCTTAGAAGAAAAAAAATTTACAAGTATTAATTTTCTGCTGTAGTCTGAAGAAAAAAAAAGCAAGTATAATATGCCAATTTAAGATTAAGTATCTATCAACACTCCATTTTAAACACTTAAACACTTGAAAGTTTTGTTAAGGATAGAATTTGGTATAGCCTGCTATGACAAATGCAGGGGAAAAAAAAGAACACCTGGCATGGCCCCAACACTCATTTTGTGCTATTCAAGAATAGATTATTTCTAAAAGTGTGTAGAAATGTTTCCAAACCTGTAGAAATTTCAGTTCTTCCTCCTTTTATCGTGAGTATATAGACGTGAGCTAGCTCACATCAGTAAGTTATACTGTGTCCTCTGATACAGTGACTATCATATTTATATAGTTTATAATAGAGATATCCTCAGACACTTTAACATCTTTTTTGTGTCTTGTCACCTTAGGGTAATAAGCAAAGACACAGAAGCCAAAAGTCTCAGCCGTCAACCTTAAATCTCACATAATTTTCCCCGTAGTGCCATTTTGCAAAAATCAACATAATCTTTTTACTTCTATATTAAGTAGACTTAAAAATGTATACGGAATACCATATGCGCAAGATTACTTTTCCAAGTAGCTTTTCACTATCCATTTGCTCAATTATAGATGATTTGAAATAAAAAATACTCCCTTTGATCAATGGGAGTGACTTCCTAAAAGGATATGGTTTCATTTTCCTCTTTAGGCATCAGTTATACACTAAAACATTTTTCATCCTTGTTTCTGGTTAAAATACTGACAATACACTAATGGTGGCATTTGCGGATAGTTCCTACTTTGATTTAGACTACTGTACAAGCTCAAGAGTAAGCCACAGCAGCAAACTGCTGTGAGTTACTTATCTCTGAAAAAACTTCAGTTTGTATTTTACAGGCATCAAAACTTCTGTTTCACTTCCTCATTAGTTTCCTAGTAACACTTCTTCATGGAGAGTTTTAAGAATAGTCATTCCTCTAACTCATGAGCTACCTGGATCTTACTACCGGAAGAGCTGAAATCCCAGACCATATTCAAGGTCATCCCATCCCAAAAAGCAGCATGGACTTTATGATCCGAGTACACAACGAGTCTTCCTATGCTGGGAATAACCTTTTCATACAGCGAAACTGGCAACATTTCTCGTCCATCTGTCTCAGGTACCTAGAACCAAACAAATACATTAAAAACTTGAGGAAAGGTTACTTACATCATTACAGCTGTTTCTATCTCTCCCAGATTTTCAATTCACTTGTTTTTCCAGACCACAAACAGCTCTCTTTATCATGCAGTTGCTTTCTGCTTCATAAATGTACCTTGACACCGCATGCTTTTGGTTCCCAAATACATACCTTCTGATCTTTGAGGATACACTCACCATTCTTCCCTCCAGATTTGGTCCTATTCCCTATAACCTGTATAATCATCCTTGTTACACTGAAAGATTTACAAATCTTCAGCTACATACCATTTTCCAGCAGCAGAGATAATAGTTATGAGTCAACGATAGTTTAGTCTTGTAGCAGTACTGAAGTATTCTGAGGAGAAAAAAACAAACAAAATATTAAGCATTTCATACTTACTATGTCTTCTAAACAGTTGCAACCTTTGTTCTGTAAGTTTATAATGTCCTCAGTGCTAACAGAAATTCCTTTAATTTTTATACTCAATATCGTAGTAAGTATTATGTGTAATTTTAACTACTGTCCTTTCAAAGTCAGAGGAGGAATTAAGGTAACAAAGATAAAGTACAGTAAAGTTACTTGGTGGCCTGAGTAATAATGGAGGATATAGGGTACGGATTTCCTGGTACGTCAGGAGGTAGGCTGTTTACCGAATACATCTTTTCTTCTCTCTGCAGTAAAGAGCAGAAAGGAGATGAGCTAGTTATAGGTACTGAAGCATGAAAACAGTATTAAGAGCTTGCAAGATATGAAATTTCTGACCTCCCAGAAAGCAACTCCAATCATATTTACATTTGTCCCAGAACACAGATAAATATCTCCTTGCAAGGTAAAAAAATGTAGCTGTATCCTTCAAGCCTACTTCTGTGGGAAGAAACATTCACAGTTTCCATGCACTCAGTATGGACCAAGAAGTTCTCTTATCAGAGAGTAGACTGTAGTTCATCACTGAGTAACTATGTTTGACTACAGGTTAAAGGCTAGGTTTGAAGGGTACAAAGATGACCCTCCCTTAATTCTGCTTTAAAAATACAAAGCACTGCATAAGCCTTGAGATGATTTCTACTCTGGGGAAACTTAACAATAGACAGCCACAGAGAGGCAAAACCATTTCTCCAGCACTGAACAGCTGGTCTGTAGCAAAGCCAGAACAGAACCTGCATGTTCTAGGTTCTGTCTCCATATAGTAAAAAAGAAAACACTTCCAAGTACATAAAGATTAAACTCCAATCAATATATTAAAGACTAAACTTCTCTTCTAAATTAGTGAGAAACGGTTATTGTAGAATCTTACTGCAGTACATACTTGAGCTTGTGAAATAAATGTTACAATGAATAAGATTTTTCTTATTGTGTCTATAATCTACAAAAATACATTCTGAAACAGAAGGAATAACCTCATTTTTTGTATGATTGATTGCTTGATTCAGTCATTTATAGTAATTACCGACGTAGGGACTTCACTATAGACTGCATAGCCAAATGTCTTAAAACTACGAAAACTGCTAACTTGAAGGAATTTGGAACTTATTTTAAAATAGTTTTATACCTTTTTTGTTCCTTTTTGGATTGCATAATGTACGAAATAGTTTCCCAAAAATGCTCCCTCTGACTTGAAAAATGAGTTGTCACCAGGATAAATTTCTGTGATGTTTGTCCTACCATGGATAAATCTAAGAGAAATAACACGATTTTTAACAAGTATTTAAAATGCTGTGTCACTAGACAAGCAAAACAGTTTAGTACGCTTGAAGAAAGCACTACGCAGAAACACATTTTCAACACAACTCTCACATGAAAAACTTTGTACAGTTTCACAAACAGCAGCGTGTACCAATTATTTCTTTCAACACAGAAGATTAGCATTACCAGGCTCTTTGTTTGCATGTGTGCATGGGGGATGGGAGTTAAACAAGCTAAGGAAAGGTTGTGTTGAGGTAAATATCCCACAAGAGCTGCTTATTCCACTGATCATAAAATACAGTGATTCTGAAGAGAAAAATCCAATTTTCTTAGTGGACCCGCCCTACCTAGTGTACACAGAGAACTGTCAGACTGAACAATTCCTGAACAACCTGAAGGTCTTCATTTCCACTGCAGCTGTGTGACTTTCATGAAGATCAATGGTCTTTTACTTGCGATCATACGGTATCTTGTAGCCTAAAACCCATTTAATGACCCAATTCTGCAACTCTGTGGTTAGACACCTGGACTTTGGTAATGGGACTTTTAAGACTAAGTATGGCTACTCACCATACTTCCAAAGAAATGAGGTATAGTACTGAAGAGCTGCTAAACATCTTGTTCAGGTGAGATGAAAACTTAGGAATTACACTGAGAAAAATGAAGAACACTGGGCAGAAAGATTAAAGCTTTCAAGACTGATTACGCTTTTATCAAAGACTTCTGGATGCTGACAGCAACTGCAGCATTTTCAAAGTTTGCATAACAGATTTGAAAGGGCAATTTAAAAAAAAAACCACTCTTTTTTTTTTTTTTTTAAACCCATATGGACAAGGTGATTTGCCAGGAAAATCCAGAGTTTAGCTGCCTGCAACATGCGAATTATGCAGGTCACCAAGACAAACATTTCTAAAGCGTGAAGTCTTCAGCATCAAAAGGAGCAATGTAATTTGCAAAGAAACCAAGCACCATAACCGTCAGTGAAGCCTGTGGGAGCTCCAGCTGCCGAGTAAACCTTTAAGAAATCAGATAATCAGATCACTTCTTTAAAAGCCTTAAACATGATTTCAGATTGTTTGTTTCAGACATACCCACTTTCAGACCTGAAAATATACTGTACTGGAAAATTTGAAGCCCAATGAACAAACAGCAGAAATGAACAGACTCTTACATGAAGATTGCGTACAACTTCTCTGAGTGAGAAAGGGACAAAGTAGGACATTTCATCTTAAAGCTTAATTCCCACACAAATGAAGTCTTCCAAAGATGAAATGCATGATCTCATACATACCTATAAAAAACACCGTGGCACCATACAATTTGAATTAGCTGATGGCATGAATACTTCTCAGTATCTTGATTCTGAAAGAAGTCACAGAAAGTCCACCTGTACAAAATATAATAAAAGCTTCAGTAAGTCCAAAGGTTGGGGTTTTTTTTGTGTGTTGGTAATCATTCCTGTACCAAGAACAGATGCATGCACACGTATTCAAAGGAAAAGAGGCCACGAATTTGTGGAGTCCTCTGATTCCTTAGTTATCCACATTGGTTGCCAAGTAAGTTTTCTCAAACCTGCAAAGGTTTTTTTTATTATTTTTAGTGGTGCTGACAAAGAATGTATGCCACTGGCCCACCTCAGAAGTATTATCTTCTCAGAAATGAAAAAAACCCAAACCAACCCAAAATCTGTGTTCTTTTTTCAGTATTTTCTTTTTCATTTACATATTTATACAGCATGTCAGAAAAGAAAATTTATTTTTCTCTGGACTAATTACTGTATATTCATTACAGTAGGATACAGAATGTTGGTTTCACAAATTTCACGTTTCAAGAAGTTCCTAAAAAAAAGAATACAATAGTAATTTTTTTACTTTTTATAGCTAGAATTCAGTTATTTTGCTAGAGGTTGAAGTTCCAAATTGCAGAATTGTGAAACAGCTGTTAACAGCTACGAAGTAAACAGCTTAAATTACCTGTGTAAATGCGGGGCTCTGCAGCTGAGTGGCAAAGCTGTAGGTAAACGAGAAACTGTTACATGTGTTTTGGGGTCTATTAAAACATCAGCTTCTATAGATGTATGGCTGTTTTTCTCACATGTCTTCATTACATTCTTAACAGTATGTAAGTTATAGCACATTAGTGCCAACGACAAAGGGTATTTCCATTCTTCTGGGTAGGAGGAAACAGACCAATGCTGTGTAACCCATGTGTATTCAGAAGAACAATTTGTGTAGAACAAAGGGCCTCCATCTCCGCCTTTTCGGTCCTTTGCTTTGGTTGGTTCTCTGTATTTACCTTCAGCACAACCATGTTCATTCTTCTTATTCTCTATTCTCATTTGTTTCAATGACATTTCTGCAACAGAATTTTTACTTGATTTTTCATACTGATCTCCAGTTTGATAGTTGCTGTTCTTTTGAGAGGAGCGTAAGGATGCTGCAGATGACTGGCTGACTTTGCATAAGAACTCCACTGTAAATTCTTGCTGCAATTCTGACAGGTAAAGGTGAGCGTAACCATCTACTGACGAGATCTTCACACTGCCATTATCTATACATCTTGTCAGATCAGCCACAGCAGAGTCAGGCCATCTAATTTCTAAGATATCGCTGAAAAGAATCTAATACAAGAAAAAGGATTGGAATGTGCGGCAAGATAAAAATTACCTGCTTCCCAGAAATTAAATGGAGGATTTACATTTAAATGAATTCAGTCCTTCTGCAAGGTGATGTATGGCAAGAAACTTTCCTGTGTATTTATTTGCCTACATGAACTCAAGAGGGAGCAAAATTATCTAACCTTCGTATCTGCTTCCTCCTGTTCTAACAGAGGTCTATCTAGCAATAATATTTTAATTTAATATGCATTCATAAACTAGTAAGGTACATGGCCAACTGACCAGGCACAACTGCCCACAGACAGTAGATATTTCTGTTTCCAACTGCTTTTTAAGAAAGACAGAAGAGAAAGCCTAAATTATCTTGATCGTATCAGTTATCAGTAGACTTCATGGAAAGACCACATTAAAATTGTGTACATTAAAACCCCATGTGCTCCGAAATCTTCTTTTTATTTATAAAATTAAAATAAGTCTGTAAAATGGCACATAACATGTATTTATGTATTCTTACCAAAACAGAAATTTATTGAAAATGTTTTGCAGCTAGGTGGGTAATTTTACTTAATCCTGCAGCACCGCAGATTAAGTTACACAGCTATTGCTATGATGTGGATAAAACATATTTCTGAAGAAGAATTTAAAATATAATAAAGATTTTAGACTTTTACAATACAACATTTGGAAAGTCTCCAAAGAATACCCTCATCTTACTGCCATGATATTCAAGTACAGATTGCTGCTTCAATTAGCACTTTGGTTCAAAACAAAAAACATTTTCACAGCATGTGCCCTTGTGCTACCCCTTTACAAAAATGAAGCAGATGATTGTCAACAAATTACTCCAAACAAGTGCTGCACCTACCTCAAACCCCAGATTAAAGCTTTGCTCAAACAGAAGATATATAGTTTAAAAAATGCACTTACCACCTTCTTAAACTAGAAACATTCTGTCAAGATAGAGAATGCCTTTCTGGCCATCTGCAGTTCTGCCCTAAACCGACGTATTTTCCTTTATATTGTCCTGATATACCTGATCACCACACAGAAAATATCTTTAGTCTGCTTTCAATTGAAGACTCCAGGTAAAGCACTGGATCCCAAATAAACACAGAAATGCAAACCCTCTCAAATAAGGTGTGGAAAAAAAACTTAGCAAACGGGTATTCACACTCCTCATCACTTATCTCCATTTAATCAGCTTTGTCTCATTTGACTGACCTTTAATCAGATATGTTTTAGCCTCCATCATACTTTGGTGAATGGAGTTAAATCCAGTTGGCGACCGGTCACAAGTGGTGTTCCCCAGGGCTCAGTTTTGGGGCCGGTCTTGTTCAATATCTTTATCAATGATCTGGACGAAGGGATCGAGTGCACCCTCAGTAAGTTTGCAGACGACACCAAGTTGGGCGGCAGTGTTGATCTGCTCGAGGGTAGGAAGGCTCTGCAGAGGGACCTGGACAGGCTGGATCGATGGGCCGAGGCCAGCTGTATGAGCTTCAACAAGGCCAAGTGCCGGGTCCTGCACTTCGGCCACAACAACCCCATGCAGCGCTACAGGCTTGGGGAAGAGTGGCTGGAAAGCTGCCTGGAGGAAAAGGACCTGGGGGTGTTGGTCGACAGCCGGCTGAACATGAGCCGGCAGTGTGCCCAGGCGGCCAAGAAGGCCAATGGCATCCTGGCCTGTATCAGAAATAGGGGGGCCAGCAGGAGCAGGAAAGTGATCTTGCCCCTGTGCTCGGCACTGGTGAGGCCGCACCTCGAATACTGTGTTCAGTTTTGGGCCCCTCACTACAAGAAGGACATTGACGTGCTGGAGCGTGTCCAGAGAAGGGCAACGAGGCTGGTGAGGGGTCTGGAGAACAAGCCTTATGAGGAGCGGCTGAGGGAGCTGGGGTTGTTTAGCCTGGAGAAAAGGAGGCTGAGGGGAGACCTCATTGCTCTCTACAACTACCTAAAAGGAGGTTGTAGCAAGGTGGGTGTCGGTCTCTTCTCCCAAGTAACTGGCGAAAGGACGAGAGGAAATGGCCTCAAGTTGCGCCAGGGGAGGTTTAGATTGGATGTAAGGAAAAATTTCTTTACTGAAAGAGTAGTTAAACATTGGAACAGGCTGCCCAGGGAAGTGGTTGAGTTACCATCCCTGGAAGTACTTAAAAGATGTGTAGATGAGGTGCTTAGGGACATGGTTTAGTGGGCATGGTGGTGTTGGGTTGACAGTTGGACTGGATGATCTTAGAGGTCTTTTCCAACCTTAATGATTCTATGATTTTATGATTCTATACTTTGGCCCAACACTGGAAAAGCCTGTCCAATAAAAATGAAACATGGCAGTACTAGTGTATTAGTAAGGTGGGAAAGTCTGCTGAAGATATTTGGGGCACTAAAGATGAAGATTTACCATAAAGAATTGCAAAAGGACCCTAAAAAATAAAATAAAATGACCAGACAATAAGGCTGCAGATAAAAATTCAGTGGAGAAAAATGTAATGTGAATAAATGGGGAAAAGCAACTCTACATATAAAAGGATGGGCTCTGAGCTGACTACCACCACCCAGGAATAAGGTCTTGGTGTTACGAATGACAGTTCCATGAAAATATACTCTATGTTCAGCAGCAGTTCAAGCAGTGTATCAAATGTTTGAAAATTCCAGGAAAGGAACAAGAACAAACAGAAGATGTAACCATACCACTGAATATATTCAAGGTTAACCTGCATTTTGAATACTATTTGCAGTTCTGAACTGGCCACACCACTGACAAGATCCCCCTCATCAAGCTATCTAGAAATGTGGATGGTTAGTGTGGCCAAAGCAGAGCCTAAGCAAACTGTAGTACTAGGTTGTTTTTAATTCAAGCATAAGCAAAGTAATACAGTATAACCATAGAAGCGTTTCTGTACCCAGCGGCCCAGCAAAAGTATTGTCACTGCTAGTAACAGGCCCACAGGCCTCAGGCTAACTGTGTCTTATGCAAACAGTGCAAGGCCCCAGGCTGGCCTGTGAGGGTCAGCAACTTGTTATGAGAACATTCTGAGTGAACTGGAGCTTGGTAACTGTGATCTCGTTATAATGGATACTTCCCAGAAGTGTGGGAAATAGCAAAGGCCTTGAAAACACGGGCACTTGGTTGAAAATAGAGGCCACAGAACAATAAACTGAGTGAATTACTGTAGAAGTACAATCTCAAGAGCTACAAAAAGACTGCTTTTGCTTTAGGAAAGGCAGCAGCTGATAAACTGAGACTTTATGTTAGAAACTGTCTAGAAACCCAGCCATCTTCCAGAAGAACAAGATGCTGGCCTCGGGGAGGTTGGAGGGTTACCCACTAGCACTAACGACAGAGCATCAGCTCTGTGCTGCTGTACCTTGCAGTGAATGTACGGTATGACTGTTAAGGACTAACTGCTATGTAGTGATACTGATTGACAGTGTTTTCAGCAACTAAATATTAGCATGAAGTGTGTTACTAATGAAGCGTTAGTCTAAAAGTTTTAAAACTCGCCTGATTTATCAGTCATCTTAAGACTCCTACCACAGGGTGCACACACTTGCATGCATTCAGTGAGAACACCAAAGGGATGCTGATGAGGAGTAAAGCGCCTAGAAACGGTAAATGGGGTCTCTGGATGGACCTTCAGTCAGACCTGGAGTAGCCATTCCCACTGAGTGACACTCTGCCCCAGTCTTCTCGCAGGCCCCCGTAACACACTCACACAGGTATTTCAGTGGGGAAACAATGGGATTCTGAACCTGACAGCCTCTTGGAAAACACTGTCCTATTTCACCTAGTCTTCCCTGAAACATTTCAAGTGCAGAAAAGTGACAATATATAAAACAGCTTATTCTATCACATGTACAAAGCCCTAGGTTTCAGTCTTACTAAGAGTAAACAGACTCTTTAGTGTTCAGCTACAAAGGACATGCATAGAGGACTAAGTAGCAGTTAAAACTGTAATTGAAAATGGTAGTATTCTAATCAAGTTGACAAATGCATTAGCCAAACAGTACTCTGTAGATCTTCAAGGCCTGTACTCATCGTACACATGCATGTAGAGTTATGTAAGTCCACTTTGTCAGACTACTAGGGAAGTTTATTTTATAAAAGCACTACATGTGTAACTCTCACCTTTTTTCTTTCTGGAGGTATAACACGTGAAGGTAAGTACGGGCGAGAAGAAAACTTGTTCCGGAAATCTAGAGCTCGTAGAAGTTGTTCCTATTGAAGTGCGAAGAAAAACAAAACGACACAACACAGTCCGGTTATATCATGAGGTTTTCTACACAGTGACAAAATTTTAAGCTGATTTCATCCTCCTCTTTTCTGGAGCAGAGGCTAAGAAATCCCCTCCGTTTTACACAGAGGAACAACAATTTTGGTTTTGCTGTGCAGCAGAGGGAACAGGAGCGCTGCGCGACGCCCCGTTCCCGCGCAGCTAGCCGCTACACGCCTGACAGGACCGCGGCCGCGGGCGG
>NW_008823967.1:876250-879733 GCF_000699105.1 Pygoscelis adeliae
CTCCCTTCCTCCTCTCCTGCCCGGCCGCGCGTACGTTTGGTGAAGTAACCCTAGCTTCCTGCTAGCCGGTAACAGATCGAAAATGTGACCTCATGTATATACACATTTGTAAACCAAGCTAGGTGGAAATACACATCGTGTCTTTTTACTTTCTTTTTTTTAGTTTTCATCTGCTGGAAACAGGGCTGTCTCTTGCTCCTCCAGAAATGAAAATTAGCAGTACAAAGGCCTGGACTACAGAAAAAAAACCCCTATCTACCTGTAACTATGCTTCTTTAAGATACACCTCGTTCAGCCGGTGCCCCGACACGGCACAGCTACCTGCAGAACTGCTGCAGCAGCACCAGCACATGCCTCTTGCCTCCCCGCGCGGCGTGCCAGCGCCTGTGCGAGAGGGTCTTCATTCCTTGCCTCCCCACATGAGCACCTCTGGAAAACGAGGAGGCGGCTTAGGGCATGGAACTGAGAAGGCAGATTGCCCATCTACTACGTATCCCAAAGACAGATTACAGATAAATAATTCTCTTGTGACTGGTGCTTTACATTGGTGCATTCATAGGGCTGGGAAATCTAACAGACATCCGTGTACTTAGAACTGGGTCGCAGAAGCCCTAGCTGAATAGACTAAAAGATTGATTTCCCAAAGGCCAATTTAAATTTATACCTAGTTGCCTTTTTGGAAGATATGTACACTCTCCTCCCCCTCCTGCCCAATGCTTAGTTTAATCAAAGCTGTTTTAAGTGGATTGACAGTTTACAGTTAGGTGACAATTTATCATCAATTCCTGCACTAAGCAAATGTAATTTAAGATCCTTTGCTATACAGGCTACACTAGATCGTATGGTCTCATCCAGCTGCAACAGTCGTTCCTTACCTATGGAGGTACAGGTTTCTCAGATCAGTATGCAATCATGGAAGAAGTGCATTTGGTACAACTTTCCATTCTCTACAACTACTTTCTCAGCGAAGTAGAGAGTAGGTCAACATCCAGTCAAATGGCTGCAGACACAGCTATGCATCAAAATAAATGATTCTATTTGCAATACCCTTTTTAAGGAATATTATTCTGCATAGTACTTGCCTGAAGCAAGCGTCAAACTATGTATTTGGATTATGAATCCTTTATTACTTTTTATTACTTATGGACGATGCATTGTATTTTGCTGGCAATTTCACTGCTGTGGTCAGAACCCTCAGCATAGGAACTGTGGAAGTAGGTCACATAGGCTGAAGTAGAGGTGGCAAATCAGCAATTCAGAGAGTGCAAACAGTGCAGTATCTCCCCTGACTTTTGGCCGGAATGTCATTTTCTGTTCCTGTATCAACAGGCATAAACTGGATGATTAGAACTATAATTCAGTCAGAGAGAAGTTGCAAACTTGAGCTATCACTAACTGAATGAGTTCTGTGCAGTAAGGAGGAAAGGCAGAACGTGGTAAGGAAGTATTGTCCCAGCGAGAAATAAAAATTACTATTACAAACCAGACTGTCACTAATACTCAGTGCTATAATGGATTATTCTATTAAAGAAAAAGAAAAGAAATCCCAGTTACGCATAATTTGTGATACCTGACGTAGCTAAGCCAGTCTTGCTTCTTTCTGTAGTGCTACAATTACACTTAAAACCAACATTCAAAAAACCGGTGACCATCTGTTTTCCGGGGGGGGGAAGCAGGCCAGTAGCAAGAAGTTCTTAGCAGATTTGAAAGGAAACTACTGAGAAAAAGTTGAATTCATTTCTGAATATGTAACTCTCATTCAAAAACGAAGTGCATGCAAAGCAGCACCTCTTGCAGCCCAGTTTGAAATTACTTTAAGCAAAGTGTGATTTTCAAATACTAAACATTTTTGTTAAATCACAATTGATTTGTCAAGAGCGGCAAATATTGTGCATACTTTTTCTGATGTGTGAAGCTTGGTCACATGCTTGAATTCAAATGCAAAGTATGCTTCTTTTCAGAACCAGTGCTAAAGAAGTTTGCTTTTCATGCTTCTGTGCCTTCACCAGCTTACCATTATGCCACAAAGAAAATAAATCTTTTTAAACGGTTGTTTATCTGCAAGGTATTGTTCAGAAACATGTAGATGAGAAACACTTTTACACAGTGCACTTGAAATTTGTAAATTCTAAAATTCAGGTGAAATGATCTTTAAGCCTCTCAAGACTCACCTCTGTCACACACAGAACTATCGGCAGTCAAAAGCACGCAGACAAGCAGCAAATGGTGATTATGAGTGTGAAACCTGCTGCTTTCTTTTGCGCTCTCACATCTCATTCCACCATCGCTAATTTGTATTAGACCCCTGTGAGATTTAAGACAAGTAGGAAAGATTGTTAAGTGTTTAAGGCAAAGATTATCCTGTCTTCCTTACGCAGTAGGACAGAGTTAAAACCAATTTTTCCTTACTGCAGTACCGGCTTAAAGCTCTTACAAAGCTTCACATGCACAGAGACCACAAAATTCTCCACTACTTTGAACAAAAGTCTCACTTAATGATTTTTCAGTATTTCTGGTGGAGGACAAAGCTTATTTTGCAAACCTTGATCTGAATTGCTTCATACAGACAATTCCTAGTTCCCAACATTTTTGTACAGGATGACCTGGCATATTTCTTATCTACATGTAACACATACAGTCTCCACACGCTGACAGAGTATACATCTGGAGTCTGACAGCTACTTTACAGAAAAAAAGACACACTACAAAAGATGCAAAACTAAAACATGTAAAGCTGAGTCCCTTCAAGACACTAATACTTTATTTTTATGCACATATGAATGCTTGTTCCTTGGGACTTTTGAGTAAGTATGTTTTCAACACAAAATCTGCTTGTAAAGTCAGCAGGAAAAAATTGGATTAAAAGTTCTGTATGAAAAATATGCTCAAGGTTAGAGAAAGTGTGTGTGAAAATCATCTAATTTAATTTTCACTTTTCTAGTTTCTGGATTTTAGTCTAGAGACTCTGAAATGCTAATATAGTTCTTATCACCATACTGCCCTTTGATAAATTTTATTTTTCCAATGAGTATTAAAAGATAATACTCTCTGCAACT
Organism: Pygoscelis adeliae; assembly: GCF_000699105.1. Classification (NCBI taxonomy): domain Eukaryota; kingdom Metazoa; phylum Chordata; class Aves; order Sphenisciformes; family Spheniscidae; genus Pygoscelis; species Pygoscelis adeliae. The sequence continues at coordinate 879,307 of NW_008823967.1, forward strand.
GTGTACTTAAAAAAAAAAAAAAGGAGTGTTAGGTGAAGGGGAGATAGAAGGACCAAAATATTTTTTTTTTAAAGCAAGAAGACAAGGTAGTGAAATTATACCAAAGGAAACAAAGCTAGTTAAATTTTATTTTCCAAAACTCCAACCTAAATAAGTATGTTAAATAAACATCCAGAAAACAGTCAGTGCTCACTCTATTAGCAGATGCACAAGTTATTTAACCAAACAAATAACAGTGAAATATTAACAGAATTATTTACATGCATATTTACAACATGTTCTTTACAGTAGCTAACTCTTGGAAATATTTCCTTTTGTTTTTGGTAAGGGGTTCTACCCAGCCTAACCAGTAACAGATAACAGGAGACAGTACAACTGAGTTTGGCAACAACAACAATGGAGTACCCTAGGAAAACTAACATTTTTA
>NW_008823967.1:879751-890035 GCF_000699105.1 Pygoscelis adeliae
CATCAGAATGTTAACATTTATGAAATATATGAATTTACTCCAACTACAAAATTAAATCAAACTACATAAAATTAGAATGGAGAAAGTTACAAAGGTTGCCAGAAGGTTAGACATGTTAGATACATTGCTGGGGGGGGGCGGAAATTGAGCACTGCGAGAAGCATGGGTTAAAACATAACTATTCATATAGTCTTGAAGAACACAACAAATTAAAGGATAGTTTTTGCTTGTACAAGTTGCAAATAAGCTTATCTGAACCAAAGATCTTGAAAGCACCCGACTTCTATACTGCTTGCTTTTTCACATATCAACATATAACATGTTTATTCCAGAAAAAAAAAGTCCAGACCTCACCCATATGGGTTTTGGAAGAAGAAGAAGGAGGAAATAAACAAAACAAAAAACCCCACACAAGACAATACCTTCACAAACCACTTCTCATGACCGTGATCTACAGAAAAAAAAAAAAAAAAAAAAAAATTTTTTTTGAAATAAACCCCCCTTAAAAAAAAAAAAAAAAAAAAAAAATTAAATACCAGGTATCTTGTATGTGGTAAAAAAGGATGAGTAAATCCCAATATATACCAAAACAAGCAAGCAAACAATTAAATGTCGATCAAGTTATTCTCCCCCTTTCTCCCTCAAGGGAAATTTTATAGGACAGTTCCCATTAAACTTTAATTTCAATTATGAATAATTTTTAAATCATTTTTATTGCAGCCAAAACATTGTTCATATACCTGTACATAAAATAAACTATGATATATACACAACATTTTAAGTTACAGGGCATAAGTTTATAATTTTTGGCAGATTCTGTAAAACAAAATGGAAGTTGTATAACTTTAGTACTTGGAGAAACTCAAGTTCCTTCTTTTGGTACAAATGTTTTGTGTCCCCCTGTATTCTAACCATACCTAAACTGGCTTAATAAACTAACATTAATGTGTAACATCTCACTGTTTTCTCTTATGTTCTGATTCTATACAGAATTTTTCATATGCTTCTTCAATTTCTGGATCCATCTCGTCATCAACGTCATCAAAATACCTAAAAAAAAAAAGAATCGCCAAAGATGTTAAGTTTATGTACAGATTTTCAGAAACATTTATGTAGATGTCAAGAATAAAACAGAACTTTATAAATAGCAGTTAACTATGACATTTTCTTACAGGGGATGAAGATGAAAAAGATCATGGATACTATTAAAACAAATAAACAGAAACCTCTAAGCAGCATAGATATGTACAAATAGCTACAGTGTTTGTCACCATTTTAGATCATCTTATGCTGTCCACAGTTTAGAAGACAGAAATAGTTCCCAAGATGACAGAAAATGCAATAATGCAATCCAAGCTTCCCAAAATTTAATAATGCATCTGTACTGATCTATTTGCAAGAAACATAATTAGCATCATATTAGCCTAATTTTTGGTTGGTCAACATCCTAGTTCAAATACTGCATCAACTGTCTTGGTTGCACACTAGTCAAAGAATGTATTTATCTAGAAAGCCTGCATTCCCATTTGTTGATATATGAAAGAAGGCAACCTTAATTCACCTCCCTATTGCATCTGCATTATATTACCTTCCATTATACGGTAACCAGTCTTTCGGAAAAGATCTGTCTTAGGTCACAGACAAGACTGGATCCCGTTAATTATAAGTATTGCACAGAGCGGAGACTAGCAGTGAGTTTCAAAATAAAGCTGGGAAGTGATGCCCATCACTTCAGCTTTCTTTCTCCCCACAGTTATTAGGAAGTAAATTGAGTGTTCCTTCTTTTCTCTAGGTCCAACTGGAGTGTCCATCACCATAAACTAGGACAATGGAGTTGTAGCTTGAACATTATAGTATATATAATGCTAAGCAGCCTTAAAAAAAGTCAGCAGCTATTGACTGTCAAAAAGTGCGTGTTAATTTCAGGTGCTCAGTTTATTATCTTCTGTGCCTTAGTTCCAAACAAGGGAATCTCATCTGCAGAGAGGCCATAAATGGTATATTTCACACAAAACCACAGAAAGTGCCACAGAAACATACCAGGAAAGTATTTTTTCTTCAGCATTGTGCATTGAAGAAGCAGTCTACATATTTATTTGTTCCTTCTTTCTTGTAGAAGTGTAGACTTGAGAAGGGACTCAACACAGAACCCTTCTCCCTGATGTCAGTCATGAGAAATAGCTGACAGAGGATCAGCACACATTTGTCTAAGCTTTTCTTAAGCCTTCAACAAAGAAGGTTCCACAGTCACCTTGTATGAAGGTTGATTCACAGTCTTCCACATGTCACTTTTCGGATTTGCAGTGTTTAACTGCTGTCTGTCTCCATTTTGCATTTAATTTGTTGTTCTACGCACAGAGGTTCACATGGGTCTTTTTTTCCCCTCAGTATGAGCTTGTTGATTTCTGATGACACCTCTAATTTATCTTCCAAAGTTTTGCCACTCCCCTCAGCTAGGCACGATCTAAAAGTTTTCTAATTTACTAACAAAAATACTGATCCAGGCCAGCACTCTTACCACACATAAACACAACACTGAAAATGTTCTTAGGTATCAAATCATGATCTCAAAGTCCTCCTTCAACCAGGTGCAATTTATTTTAGACCATATTTCTTTTACTGGTTTCCTATTAAATTCTTATAAACCGGTATCAGAAAGTCAGACTATATTCCCATCTATTGCTTCCTCCTTTGCCATTAGGTTGCTTGTCTTGTTCTACAGGAGTACTGAATAGCCATTTAATTGAGGGAATACTACTTAGCCTGAGGAGAGAAACTTAACAACCTCCTCCTCCCCCTGAAAGACTGAAAATTTTGTAATCATCTCTAGCTGGGATGTGTATACATATCAGTCAAATGAATTCAGGTTGCCTCACTACCAACATTTGAAGGTCTGGTGCTTCATTCTGCTTTCAAATTTGTTTTTTTTTAAATGCAGAATAGAGTATGTTTGTACATCTGCATAAATATCTGAAATTTAATTACCCTACTCAGTTGGATAAATACAAAATTTGTTTCAAACTTGCATTATTACAAACCAACTCAGACCCAAACAAGTACATAACTTCCACTGTAGAGCTAAATAATAATTATATTATTTAGTTTCATTTTTGTCAAAATTGGATTCCTAAGTCTGCAGTAAAAATAACTAGTATTAAAAAAAAACCCCTTATCACTCAAAAAGAAAACATACGGATCTCCAGGTCCTGATAGATCTGTTCCATTTTCTTCATAATCTGGAAACAAATCCTCTCTTTCAAGCAGCTCTTGGTATTTTTCTTGGTAATCTGGCAAAGTAAAAATGAGACTGAGTAATATAGAAGACTAGTCCTCTAAATTAACATACATCTATACAGTTTGAAAATAGCCTATTTAATGAAACCATAAATGGCACGAAACATATTATAGAAAAAAATCCTGCTACAGTGTTTTCTCAGGACATCAATTGACCTCTAACAATAATACCTATCTTCCCAGAGAACTCTGAAGGCAGTCACAGATGTCTTTACCTCAAATGATGTCATGCCATGTTGTGCTCGGATTACAGAAAACAAAGAAACCAAGGAAGAAACAAATCCTTTTTCTACTAACAACAGACCAACAAAAGAAGACTTGAAGATTTCTGGCTTCCTGGAGAGACCAAGTGGTGAGGACTACAGCACAAATTCTTCTAAACTATATGAACTCAAATACATATTCTCCATTTCAAACATTTACCTTCTTTTAATGCAGAATAAGGCATGTGTTACACAAAGCCAGGAATTCAGACATAATTTTGTCTTTTAAGCTGTACAAGTTTCAGATGTTTCAAGAACAACTTATTATGTACTTCAACAGGACATAAACTTACAACTTTTTAAAGATTGAGAAGACAGGTATACTAAGCTTGTGAACATACCTGGATCTGCTGCAGTGAAAGGAACACCATCAGAAGTGTAAAAAGTTGGCTCATTCTAAGAATAAAGTTATACAGAAAGTTATATGCATTCAGAGAGACAACTGTTTGTATTTTTCAGCAATGTGATTGTCTATGAATCAAATTAAATTTACGTTAAATTAAGGAACTGAAGTGTCCGTACATTCTTACCATAAAATAGTTTGGGTCATTTTCAGGGGTAGCTTCTGTATGTAGAGAAGTTCCATGAACTCTACCCCAGTTACTTGATCGCAGTTCTACTAGTTTCAGAAGCATATGTTTCACATCTCTGAAATAAAGATAAGCACTGCAAAAGTTAGAATGTTTTGTGCTAAGCAAGAAATTGGGCTTCTCTTATCTTGCAAATACTAGATAGAGCTTGGGGGGGTGGGATTTAACTAAAAAGGACAAAATTTGGTCCAGTCTGCAGATAATTTTTTTTTTTCCCTGGAAGTCTAGATGCTTTGTGTATCAATTATGAGATACTCACCCTCTCCACTTCCTCTGTGGTTAAGTAAGGAGCCCATATGAAACAGAAATTGCTCTAGTTTTTATCAAGATACCAAACCTGCAGCACACGCTGAGGAACAAATCCTTTTCTGATAAAAGGATAGTACTGGGAAAAACAGGGGGATGATCTTCAAATTGTATTTTAATCATCTCATTTATGCTCCTAACTTTAGCCCTCTTAATCACACCAAAATTTTGCAGTCAACAGTGAGAAGTCATGTCTCTAATACATTAGATACCACCCCCCATTTCATCCCTGAAATAAGAGAAATTGCTTTCTTCTTTTAAGCAAGTCCATGGACAATAGTCTCATTAAGGAATAAATAAAATCTTCAGTTGTTTTCTCTATTAAAGTGAGTTTGTGCTTCTGTGTCTTTGAAGCCTCAGCTTGTGCTATCGATTTTCTCTGGTTCCTGAGGGAAAATTTTCCTCACCTTGCCTGGAGGCAGCTCAATTACAACCCACAGATGCTATGAGCTACCTGTTGGCCACCCTCCATATGGCAAGAGATCAGGTCACAATGTCTGAACCCTCTATAGGTTTTTAGTGAGTTTGCAAGAAACCGAGGATGAAGTACAGCAAAATCAGATAACCTCATGCATGCAGTTGATTGCAAATTGAGAAGCAGAATACATTAGCCGACGACTTTTTTTCCAGACTGCAGTAAGACCCTGCCAAAAAGGTATGCTCTCCAGAAAAAAAAAAAACCAAACTCCCAAACCAAAGCATATTCCATTTTGCCTTTACATTTATGGTGATTTGTATATATTTAATACCGTTACATATTTAATACTGTTTGCATATATTTAATACTGTTAAATTCAGATTTAAAAGTATAAACTATGAGATATCGCCATTATCGTCTCTTTGTATATATACTTGCTCTTAGAGCCTAAAGCACTTATGGAAGATTTAAAGACCTAAGAGGTTAAAAACAAACAAAACAAAACCATTAGAGTGGAACATGCATCTCTATTAAAAGATAAATACAAAAATGAAAAAAAAAAACCCCAACCAAAACCAAACTCCCCAAACCCCCTCAATTGAAAAATAGTTGTTTTTTTTTTTTTTTTCTACATGGGAAGTGACCCAAGTATCACCTTACTTTTAATCAATAAAAGTTTTTAAGATAATGTTTTGGACATGTTCATTATTCTTGAAGATTTTTAAGGTGTTCTGTTTAATATAAAAACAAAACACTGCACATAAATTTATCTTCTCACCTGCTACAGTTTGCATCCAACACAACATTTTCAATTCTCTGAATCATTTCCTCCATATCATTTTTTCCTTTTTCTTTCCAGGCATCTTCTAAAACTGAGCCTGTCAACTAAAGACAAGGGATTACTATTTTATTTCTTTTTAAAGAAAACTACAAAACCTTAATAAACTGTCAACAGAAGAGATTCTGTAACAATTCATAACATTTAGATGCGTTGTGTGACCACCTGAGGGCTGAAGCTTCAATTGCCTACATCTTTTTGCTAAATAGATTAACAGACCTTGTAAATAGTTTATTTTAGACTACAGACAGTATGGTAGCTCTATGTCCAATGTTTATGTTACCTAGAAGTTCACAGCCACTTCTCTCCTTTCAGTCTTGAAATATGATTTTGAAACAACTCTTCAGTGACATTTGTCAGATCTTACTTGATTAAGTACATGCTATAAAAAAGGAGACCTTATTTTTGCAGATGATGCCACCAGCTTACCTGAGAATAACAAATAGTTTAATAAACTTTAGAAACACTTCAGTCAACTTAGCTAGCATCAGACATGCCCGAGAATTTAATCTGGGTATATATTAGAGGAGCCAAGAATTATCTGACCAAGCCAGCCTGAATTTTAATACCTAAAATCTGTGAGGCTGAAGCTGCTGCCGAGAGCTTTAGCAGCAGTCTAGAACTCCTGTGGATGAGCAGGAGTTGCACAGTGGGAGTTAAATCAGAAAAAAGTAGTTTGCCACTATAATCAAAGTTAACAGCAATTCCTGATCTACTCAGCATAAATATTACATGATCCAAAATGCTTGGAATGGCACCTGATGATACAAAGGAATAATTTATTGCTTTGGTAATGAAACCAAGTTTTCACAAGACAGCCCAACCTAGCTACAGATATACTCCAACATTTGTAGATACTATAAGACATCAGAAAACACTTGCATTAAAAAATAAAAATCTCTGTTCTGTAACACCTTTTTAGATATAGCAATGTGTCATAAAATAATTTAGATCACTGTCTTTTATTTTAGAATGGATGCTGTGAAGCCAAATAAATATTCCAAGAACAACCACAGAAATAGTGAGACCTCCATCTTCTTTGGAGCATGATTATAAAAACCAGCAGCACTGGAAAGCTTCCTGATTTGTGTACTGTCTTTTTGAAAGGTCCTTCAGTGGGCCTTGCCTCAGGGAATCACTGCCAACATAAGGACTGACCACAGCAGTGAATGTGCTCATTGAACACAACCTCACACTTGCAACCTGCTTCAACATCCAAACTTCAAATGAAGGGTTTAAATTGGAAGATGTAAAACCTCTCTTCCCTATTCACCATATCAAAAGAAGCTGCCAGAATTGGAATTCAAGATAGAAGAGTCTGAAAAATAGTGGAGTGGAAGGAATGGGGAAGAATGAGGAAACACAAACCAACCAGCCACAAAAAAACCAGAAACAAAACTCCAGAAAAATACTGTTTAGTTTTTCACCTTCATTCCTAAAATAAACTGTGTTTTCCCAACTGTGAGTATAACCACAGCTAGTGAAGATAAAAGCTCCTCCCTGCATGGAGGGTAACAAGTTTTTTAAGAAAAAGTAAAACTTAAGAGCAAAGAGGTTTGTTTTCATCATGAAAGAGAAATGTCTGCATCATTACTACTGTAGAAATACATACAATACAGTATGAAATAACTGATATCAAGAACCTTTTGCTGCAAAAAGCGGTAGACCCTAACTGCTGAGCATCCTTCAGAACAGAGAACATACCCAAAACCCCACAATTCATTCAAGCTGGTTAGTTTTCTCCCGCACCAGAAGCGGCAAAAGGAGACCTGAAGGGACTGCTTACTCCTTTGTGCCTTGGCTTCAGTTCTGTTGCTCTTGTATGTACACAGATGGCCTCGCGGTTTACTTTCAGAGCAGTATGTTACTTTTTTTTGTTGGCTCAATTTCATAATGGTACTATGGGAAAAAAAAAAAGTACAGCTTGCTCTGCTAATGATGTAATGCATAAAACCCTATAAACACTTCCTCATTTGCAGTTTTCCCCACTACTCCCCAAAGGTAGGAGTATTAAAAAAAAGTATTAACAAAAACTTGGTATTTTTTTTCTTTTAAAAAATACTGTCTCACCTTCAGTAGTTTCACTGCACATATCAAATTACTGTCCACAGGATTAGAGAAGAGCGCATTTAGTAGTTCCCGAAGGCCTTCTTGAAGAATTTCTGCTCGCATTACCTGTCCCTTTGTTCCTTTAATCTGCAAAATATATATTAAAAAAACATTTAAAAGACATAAGTTTTAGAAATTAATTTAATCAACATTTTCTCTCTTGAATGCTGTATGATTTGGTTTATGATCAACATAGTTGAGCTCTTTCGTTGGAAAATCATGCCAAATACTGTATTTTAGAACACTGACTAATATCCTTACAATTCTGACATCTACGTAACAATGCATGTCTAGCATTTCGTTTCTTTGCTAAAAAATTGCTAAGAAAAGCTACCAAATGCCTGGCAAATGGTCCACAAAATCCCAAATTCCCAGAACCCCATGCTCTTTCCCATACTACATTGTATATTCTCTAGAGCTGTAGTGGCTTACTTCTAGAAGGCACTCTTTATGTATTTAAAAAATTATAGAAAATGGTTTAAAAATAAATTGTAAACTCCACAGAACTGAACAACTCCCCCTCCCCCAAACTGTTTGCAAATCTTCCTTTTTACTTCTAGCAAGTGAAAAGCAGATGTCAAGGCCCACTTATGAACGGAAATGGAAGAGTCAGAGAATTATTTTCTTTCCTCATGCCAGCAGAACATTTTTATAGTGTCTGCTCAAATCAAACCATTGAAATAATCCGGTCAAAAATATATTTAAGTACACTACAGCAGTTAGTGAACTTACTGAACTCACAGGTATAAGAATCAAAGAAGTTTTATGTGTACATACACCTTTTTGTACATATCACAGGTACAAAAAACGATCTAAATACAAGATTTCGTGCTTTATGCATAAGCCAAGGACTCAACCTTCAGAGTACCTTTAAAGGTCTGCATTTTTAACTGCTTATTTTGAGGATTTCCACATCTTCCTTAAGGGTTTGATAGCAGCTCCCATCGGTGGCTGAATACTGTATTACATGGGTTATTGATCCTGATCTGCTTCTGCTAGGTTGTACCATTTTCTGTGGTGGTAAGTGTAGTCATCTGGGGGTTTTGTCAGTCAAAAGAATATACCTAAAGCTTCATTCCAGAAGTGGTTTATGGTTGGTTCTTTTTAATGAATTCTTACACTTTTTTTTTTTTTAATCTTTATACACTTCTTCTAACAATCTTTTCCTTTTTTGTTTATCTGTTTCTGGGACACGCATTATAGTGAAATTGTTCTAAAGTTCATTTATTTTATTCCACTCTCCCTTTAGAAAAACACCTCACATTATATTTCATTTCAGTGTTTACCTAAACACAACAAAAAATGAATGAAGAACCACCTGACATGCAACTTTCTTACCTCTAGGTTAAGGTAAAGTTCAGCTAAGAACAGCACAAAGGCATGAAATTGTTTTCGAGTAGTCTCATCTCCTTTGGTAGCTTCATCTCTGTTTTCATACTCTGTCCGACACCTGTACATATTAAAACGAAATCATACCAGCTGTAGACATCCCAACATACATAACATGCTACTTACTTAACAGAATGCTAAGAACTTATGAACCGCATTAAAATTATTAAATGCTGAATGCTGGGAAGTATGATTTGTGAAGGAAAGGAGAGGACTTCACAAAGACACCGTGGATTTGTGTCCTTTTAGATGAATACGTATGATTACATGATTATGTTTTCAAGCACTGAGATATCTGAGACAGCAAAATGAAATAAATGAAATTGTAACTGTCTTAATTTTTACATGTTGTACAGTTTATGTATTAGAATATGGGCCCAGGAAGTTTAACACAGGCAACCAAATGTCCACAGAAATAAAGTAGATATACTCTGAAAGACATTTTCCCCCTTTCAGGGTGCTGCCCACGTTGTCTTACATGCCTTTATGCTTACTCGATAAATTCTTTATCTCACCATTTTAAGTGACAGTGATGCATAATTCATGACACCAAGCTGAGTGGTGTGGTTGACACTCTAGAGGGAAGGGATGCCATCCAGGGGGACCTTGACAGGCTAGAGAGGTGGGCCCATGCGAACCTCATGAAATTCAATAAGGCCAAGTGCAAAGGTCCTGCACCTGGGTCGGGGCAATCCCAAAGATGGATATAGGCTGGGTGATGAGTGGATTGAAAGCAGCCCTGCCGAGAAGGACTTGGGGGTATTGGTGAATGAAAAACTGAATATGAGCTGGCAATGAGCGCTAGCAGCCCAGAAAGCCAATTGCATCCTGGGCTGTATCAAAAGAACAGTGGCCAGCAGGTTGAGGGAGGTGATTCTGCCCCTCTACTCCGCTCTGGTGAGACCCCACCTGGAGTACTGCGTCCAGCTCTGGAGTCCTCAGCACAGGAAAGACATGGACCAGTTGGAGCGGGTCCAGAGGAGGGCCACGAAGATGATCGGGGGCTGGAACACCTCTCCTCTGAAGAAAGGCTGAGAGAGTTGGGGTTGTTCAGCCTAGAGAAGAGAAGGCTTCGGG
>NW_008823967.1:890277-895200 GCF_000699105.1 Pygoscelis adeliae
GCGCCCGGGCGGGGGGGGGTGGGGGGTGGGGTGTTGGACTAGATGATCTTTAAGGTCCCTTCCAACCCAAACCATTCTATGAGTCTATGATTCTATAATTTAGATATAAATACAAATACAGAAGATTAAGGTAACATGGTAGTGAGGTAATTTTTCTAGTATTCAACAACTGTGCCAAAAATATACAAGTTTACATAGCAGTTCAAAAACAGAACTGAAAAATATTTGAGATAAAAGGAAAGCCAGACTACTTCTAATGTATTCTTAATGGTTATGTAATGGATTAAGAAACATCACGGAAACTGAAAAATCTAAGGAGCTGAAATACAAAATTTAAGGTAGAAACTTGGGCTGAGAAACAGAAGAGGAGCTCTCTGTGGTCATACTGTTAGGTTGTTTACCCTCTTCCCCCCACCCATTCCATCCATATCAGCAATAAAAACATAAGGAACTTTAAATTCATGGCTTCAGGGTGCTAAAATGAATGTTTTCTATTGGGTTGGCTTTAAAAACCAGGAACCAGATAATCCAACATTAACAGGGATTTCCTTCACGTTCAAGTAACAAACATAGTTAAAAAACTAGAAGATGAAAGTGACAATTTTGAAAGGAAAAAGACTCATCTCCTTTGGGACAAGGGAAGAAAAAAAATATTTTCAGCTTCTTCATAAGGTACCACTCCTGATAAAAGATCATCAGAATGCATTGCTGTTAAAGTTTATCATGCTTTTGCTCCTAAACATAGGTGGACTAAGTAAAACTTTTAAAATAAGAAGCAAGCCTGAAGCTTAGTAAGCCAGAAGCCCTCAAAGAAAAAAAGGCTAATTTCTAAAGAATTCTGAAGTATTAAAGAGTACTACTTCTTCAAATACCATGCAGTAAGATTTGAAAGGTAATATATCCATTTAAAAAAATGTTGCATTTTTGTCAACTACAAAGTCTAATCATTATTAAACCATAAGCCCCCAGAACTCTGTAGTAACTGAAAATTGAAGAAACTTATCCTTCTGGATTTTATGCATCTACTTCATAGATATACAGTCAGTTAGCCAATCAACGAATAAACCTTACACAGCAACTCCATCCAGAAAAGTAATTAAAGAAAAAATCACAATGAAGAAAAAACCACTCCTGGCAAGAGTCAAAGGACAAGGACAGTACATGTATGTGCATTTAGTATACTTTTAAAGTTGACTAGCTTTCAAATTTACCCTGTAGTTTGGGATCAGTCTAAGATACTCAGTTCAAAAGAGCCTAGAGAACTCCAAATGGAGTCCTATTTTCATATCTAAAAATGTTAAAATATTTAAAAATGTATGTATTTGATATCCAGTATGTACCTGTGCTTTAATAATCCTCAGTCTAAACTTTGATTTTAAATATATACCTCTTTGCACACAATATTAAAGAATTACATAAAAAATAGGAAGACAAGTAACCTGAGAAAGTAACAGGCTTAAAATGACATGCTGATACTGACCTCTGAAGTAACAACTGTCGGAAGTTCCCACTTTGTGGACTAATGGTTAGATGGTGAGATAGATAGTTACACAACCGTGCTCCCATGTAGGAGAAATTTGGGACAGATGTGGCCTTCCAAAATAAAAGTGGAAAAATATATTATTCATAAAACTCATGATTAGGCTATCAGGAAATATCTTTAAAAGCTTTTTTGAAAACTGTGTTTAACAACAGTTGATTAGACAACCAAACAGCAGAAGATTAATAATTACTTTTTCTCATGTTAATTTTTGTATCTCATCAACACTTCGCTATGGGCATTTCAGCACTTAAAAGTTCATTATACTGTGATTTTGTGGCTTTAAGAAAACAACCACCGTTATGCCATGTGTCCTCAATTCTACTTCTCCATTGTGACCTACAACCAAAGAGTGTCTGAAAGTCACTTACAAACTGTTTATACAAAAGAATCAACAGTGGACATTAAGACACTTTTTCAAGGGCACACACTCTCTCAAGAAACAATGAGTACACTAAAACAAAATTAAAAAAAGTCACCTTCATTCAGTTTAAGAACTGTTTATACCAGAATCTATTTTTCGCAATAGTAAATGCCCAGGGAAGGATTACAAGAACACGGCAAGTAAAGATAAATACTTTCTCCTGTACATGCTCCAGCAATCTGCAGAATAGCAAACTCCTGATTCAGAGGTTGAAACTGTATCATTACAGTTAATAGCTCTTGATAGGTCCTTTTTTCTAAAACAAGTCCTGTTACTGTTGATCATTTACACTTTTGTCACCTAAAAACACGTGGTAGCAATGAAATTCCACAACATAAGTTATACACTATCTGAAAAATATTTTGCTTTAAATCTGGTACTTCAAAATTTCAAGAGGTGGAAAAAAGTAATTGGGAATACATTCAACCTCTCATAGAACTTAATGCAGAACATCCCCTTATTTTGGCAATTTATTACTGTTCACTTGTTTTGAACTCTAACAACACTTGAATTTGAGATTATTTCTCAGATACAGCTTCAGTTAAAAGAGGTTCTCGTGTAAATAACTCCATCAGCTCTGCCAAAAAGAAAACAGTGATACTAAGAATTCATTAAACTTCTGCTATGGCTTTATCATCTTTGAACATTCCTTTTACACGTTGATCATCTATCAGCGCTATAGATGTGCTTGCACGCTTCTGCTTCTAACACGTTTGAAAAAAGCATGTTGTCATTAGCATGTCAATATATTATAGCTTGTTACCTTCTACAGGCAGAGGAAAATATGCACTCAATGTAACTGCACTATGTGCATAAAGTCACTGGAAAAAAATGAAGTGTCTTCGCAAGATACAGTAAGTTTTAGTAATTAAGATAGTCAAATAGAATTTTGTTTCCAGTAAGAGGCATGTGAAATAGCTAATGAGCTTTTTGGTGCTTTGGTTCAATCAGTTGCTTGGACTAGAAGAGACATGCCCTTTTTTATAAGGCAAAATACATCACTTAAATTACATTTCTCTTTCCTATTAAAGAAAAACCCCACCCAAACACACACACACAAATTCTTCAAACCTCATCTGTGTTTTTTAAACATCATCTTCCTCATTAGTTGGCCTGTATTTGTGGTTGCATCAAATACTGAAACCATTAAATTTTAGGTATTATGACCTGGCAAAACACACAGAGACCAAAAAAACCACCTTACATCTTAGTAACCAATCGTTACAATACAATAATCATCTTCCCTGAATTATTGTTGCTGGGATTCCCAGTTTATCTCCAACTCAAAAAAGTCATAACCTAAGCATGAAGGCTAATCTACCAGTACATATCTTGAGAAATTTTAGTTGCTGTAACAGGAACAATCCACTGTATTAACTATACAACAGTCAAGATTCTTAAGCTATGAAGTCAGACTGTTCAACTTTTGGAAAGCAAGAGAACTGGCACTGTTCTGGCACTGGACAGAGTGAACTCTGTCCAGAGACATAAATGGATTAGGAAGAACAGGGGGAAGTACATAATTAATCCTTACAGACAGGCTAAGATACCTGACACACAGATGAAGGGAAGACTGTACAGGACTTGGGTTTCCTTCACTTCAGTCTTTTTCCTTCAGAAACCTGGCATCTGTACATCTGCTCAGTTGGGTTAAATTAACATCACTGAAGCAGATGCTTATAAATACACTTCAGCAATTTTAATTGTTTTGTGATAAGCCAGGAAACACAAATACTTGAGCCTCTGCTCAAGACAGAATAATAATAATCATAGTTGTCACTCAAACACTATCCCATCCTGACATACAACAAAACTAAAGTCAGATGCTTTTAGGATACTAGCACAGCTTTTTTGCACTGTTTTATTTTTCACATAATTTCAGAATGGTAACACTCAATGCTTCTCAGTTGAGAAAGGCACAGCCAACCCTAACACCGGACTTGTTTTTAAAAAAGGGGAGAGAGGAAGAGGCAACATTAAAGACTTACACTAAATGACAGTCTAATACTAAATGTATTTAGTATATATGAAGTTAAAAATCAGATAAATTCCTCTTTTTTTCTTCCAAGAGAGTTATATGGAATATGTTCATCTTTTTTTAACTATCCTCCATGTGTTCAAATAAAGAATGGGAAAATGATGCTGCCAAACAACACAGGTAATCTTAACGTCTAACTAAACTGGTCTGAATTAAACGTGCATCAATTATATACGATGATAAGAAACTTGAGACTCTACAGCTCTGTACAATGACCAACCAGTCTTCTACATACCCCACATTAAAATATTCTGCAAGTATCTGCACTTAAAGGTGAGTAAGAGTTTGCACTCTTCAAGGTAGAATTTGAAAGCAACCAACCCAGGAAAGTGAGAGACACCCAGTGTAATAAACAGCAAGCACAAGTGTGACTTCATTCTCTGCAGCAAGCCCAAAAGACAGTAACAGCAGCTCATTTGCTAAGCAACACATATTAAGCTGTTCTTTCCAATGGCTCCCCAATTAGTACAGAGTTCAGCTGAAGGTTTCTGTCCTCATTTCCATGGCCATCAATGGGACTGGACCTAGTTACCATTAGACAAGCTTTCCTTTCCTCCAATTATGCTGTTCTGAAATAGATATATTCCAAATGATGAAGAAAGCCTGTCAATAACAGAGCATTTCCTAAAGGTATAAATTTAAATTTTTAAAATACCAAGGAATTAAAAGTATCTAAGTACTATGAAGAAATTTTTTTGCAGGACAGAGTAATAATGTACAACTCTGACATTGCTTAAGAGTTTCTTCAATCTCTACTATATAAATACAGCAATTCAAATATAACTCCCTTGAAGTGCTGTAAGTTCAAGTATGTGACCCAGCGGATCCAATTACACAAGCGAGGAAACAGAGTAGATTGGGTTAATTTATCAACCATACAGGCATCCCACACTTGAGCTACCATTTCAATTTATTGAGCAA
>NW_008823967.1:895239-902143 GCF_000699105.1 Pygoscelis adeliae
ATGTTTCAGTCTAAAAAGAAAAATTCAAGCCATTAAAATACTACATAGACACAATTACATAACAAGTAATATGGGTATGCATATCTTGGACACTAGGTAACAGAGGCATGACATCCATGTTACAAGACAGAATACACAGGCTACCTGCTGATAGATGAGTTCAACAAGTTCTTGTAAAGCTTCATCTGCAGTGACCCAGCCATTCAATGTTTCGGCAAACTGCTCTATTTCAGTTTCAAAACAACCTGGTTGCTCGGTGAGGTGATTTAGGAAGTCTTGTACGTATTCTGCCAAAGTCAGATAGCCATCGTATCTATCTTCAAAGGAAGACTCCTACAGCAGTGGAAGAATATACCAACTATTTAAAAGGAACCTAAAATAATGTTGTTACACTTACTACCTCCAGAAGTAATCATATAGCCCTTAGTCTTGAGTCTCTGCATACTTGATAGTGATCTTCAGTTCACTTCAGCATTTTTAGAGAGCATAGACCTCAATCCATCAGAAAGCTCCAGTAGTCCTATCATCTTAAGAACTAGGTAACATGTTTTTATAGAGATTTGGGTCTCCCAGCAAAACACATCAAAAGAGAGATTAAAAAGAAATTAAACAGTTTGCCAATTTGGGTGCCAGATTAACTAACAAACTCGTAAGTAAGTATATCTGTTAAGAATAAAACTACCAAACTGAGGCTCAACACCCATTCCTGATGTGAACACAAACTGTGCCACAGATGTATGAACTGTAGAAAGAAAAATAATGGAAAATTTGAAACAAAGTATTTTGGGCTTACATAGAGTGTACAGTGCTCCAAAATATGCAGAAAGGGCAGAAATTACAAAAATACAATAAACACAGTGTAGTGTTGCCATGTAGAAAGTATAGCTGGGAAAACTGATCTTTTAAAGTCAGCAAATTTGCATCTCTTGGCAATGGATGAAAGATTACAAGGCATGAAATGAAACTATTAAAACGGTTTTGCATTAATTTGCAGCTACTGAGGGTAAAAAAAGTAAACACACCTGCTCCCTAAAGAAAGGATGAGCTAGCACAATACCACTTTATTGATGTTTATGCTCCCGCTGATGGAACAGAAGGCTGCTAATTTTGTCCATTCAGAAATGAATGTATATAACCGTATCTAAAGTCAATACTGTTCTGGATGATTATAATGCTAGTATATGAGGGGAATAGCACAGGAAGTAGCATACTTTGTGATGTCACTAGTAATAACAGTACAAATAATTCACTTTGTCACACTACACAAAACATTGTGAAAAGCATCTCATATAGATTTCAGAAGTGGAAGCAGGAGCCTGAAGAGGGACTGCTAAAGAAATGACTTATAACTAGCAATTCAAGACATAAGGGTAACACACAGAATATCAGAATTCTCAACTGATCTACTATTTAACAAGAAAAAGGTTTAAAATATATCTACTGTAATAAAAAATTGAGCTAAAAATAATAAAACACTTTTTCTTTACTTAGTGGACATAAATGCATTGATAACGTTTATAATTATATCCTCCATCTCCCCACCACCCCTCCCTTAACAAGCGGATGTCGTTTACTTTCTGTCTTCAAAATGTCTCAGTCTCTCCTCTACTATGAAGCAACATGGATCTGAGAAAGATTTTTACCTGGATATGAACTGTGGAGAAAGACAGATACACATTGCTGAAAATCAACTATTGACATTAATTTCATGACCTGTGAAGAATGGGGGGGGAAGCAGATTTTCCAAAATTCTTCAAAGATCCATGTTATAAGGGTATACAACTTAAGCTAATGGGGGGCACATCAATATAACAAAAGAAAAACTAGACAGATTTCCTATGATGTTGAATTGAGTAGAATATTTGCCCAGTGAATAATACTAAAGACAAAGTTACTTAATGTTGCCCATCAGAAATAGGAAAAAAATATGGGTTTACGGAAATGATGGCAAACTGTTACTACTCATAAGGATAGAACTTTCAACAACCTGATCTGAGTTGGTTTTGCTTTGAGTTTGAGACTGGAGCAGAGGACCTTCAGAGGTCCTTTCCAACCTAAAGTATTCTACAATTCTAATGGTTTGGAGCTTACAAAGCCCAAGAATAAAGGCTAACAGGCCTATGTGTATCTTACTAAATATTCTCTTTCTCTAAAGGAAATCAACTTTTACTAGGCAATTTCAAATAGCCCAGTAAAAGTTCTGTACAATAAACTATTTTGTTCCACAGAACTATGACATTATCATGCAACAACTGCAGCTTAATCACGTACCACTGAACTCGCATCTCTCCAAACAACCTGTTTGGAAACTCTCCAGCCAGGTTGCAGGGAATGCAATTGCTGTAGCTAGTAAAAGCAGCTGCTCTTTCTGACAGCCATCAGGTTTGTCATGAGATCCTCATTCAGCAGAGAGGAACATATCTTCCTCTCATACTCACCTGATAAGAATTGAATCTTGGAGGAGAATGTCCTTGTTTTGGAAGGGGCCCCAATACCATTTGGTATACTGGTGTCCCTGTATTCACACTCCTCTTCCCATTTTGCAATTAAAAGGCCGAACACAGAGGCTAAACTCTGTACTACATTCATCTACCTGTACTAAATATGCAACTCCAAAGGCACTCTAGGTTTTAGTAACTATACCAGGGAACAGAACAAATGGGAGAGAAAAATGAATAATTCAAACTTTGTAATTAAGTTGTATATTGCTAAATTAGTAACACTTGATACTTTAAAAACTAATTAAATTTAGCCCAGTAACTTCTACACATAAACCACTTGCATTTCTCATTGGCAGATTTTAAGATTTAACAGAGAAGACAGCACCGCATACTGTATCAACTAAAGGAAAACAAAGCAAATCCCTCTTGGTTATTTTTAAACAGCAGTGGGCTAACAGGAGGCTGTAAGTTTACACATTCATTACAAATTTATGATTCAAAGCCATGAAAGTCAACTAGAAATTTTCTATTAATTTCAATGATTTCTCAGTCAAGCCAACACTGTCTAATTCTTCTTCTTTATGTTTTATAGTTATAGGATGGGATCCTGGATTATTCATAACAACAGAGCCACCAATTTAAAGATTATAGATTTGCCTCTCTTCTACTAAGAGTCAGTTCACAAGTTTAAAGATGTAACAATGAAAAGGTTACACAGGTACTAAAAATCCTCTGACTTACATAAAGATAAAAAACCAGAAAGTCTACAGAGAAGACCCATGAGGCAAATCTGCTCTTGGGCTGTTTCTGTACATGTGCTAATTACCACTTTCCTACACCTGATAAGGACTCACATTTCCACTTAGGAACTTAGTAATCATTTCTCATTGATTTGATTTCTCTTCAGACTTCTTGGGAACAAGCTTTTTTTCCTTTCAGATTATATGCACTCAACAAGTTTACAATGAAGTTATTGCAAACTTAAGTACAAAGACTGTTGCATATATAAAAATCACCTATCCATGTTGTATGAAGTTAAGCGGCACCTTCATGCTTGGCTAAACATATAAAACCAACACTGAGGCTGCTTAGCCTCCTTTTGGAAAATAATCGCAGTTTGAAAAAAAAAAGCGGGGGGAAGGATTCCACCTAAGATAATACAAACCTCTCTCCTAAAACTATGAAGTGAGAACATCATTATGCCCTTCTGATGGAGTGACAGCCATATTATCGTCACACACCCATGCCAGAGAACAAGTCTGACATTTCCTACTGGCAATCCAAACCTAAACCTAGTCAGCAATTCTACTGCAGACATCCACAACTTCCAATGGGATGGACAGCTGTATGAAAACAGAGAATTCCACAGAGATCCTTCTTCCCCAAAGTCCTGGTAAAGTTCTTCTGAAAATTCTACTATGCCTTGTATGCTATACCCTTTAAACTATCTTCACGGGTAACTGATAGTTTTGAGTACCAGAACTAACTGGAAATTAACTAATCTAATAATCAAATGTTATATGGACACATATAGTAACTACAATAATGTACAATCAACCAAGAAATCAACTTTATTTCTGAAACAATAGATGCTTAATAGCAAAACCACTGTGTATTTTATAAGAGAAATGCAAGTTTTCAGATCTAAAAATTCCAGGGAACATTATAAATGAAAGCTAGAAAGTATCAAGTTAGAAAAACAGAAGTTTCTCAAAACTTTATTTTGATTCAAGTTTTAAAACTCATGGTCAATAATAGTAAAGTGTGCTGAATTTCTTATTTTTATTGCAAGTGAGCCCGGTTTATTAAATTAATTCAGTCATTAAAGTAAAAAACTCCCAAACTTTATAATAGTGAAGGATGGAAGTCTGAAACATCACTATTCTACACCTAGTATATTCTGATTTAAGTCCCTGCAACATACTTCCAAATAAATGTTCTAGGTTTTGCTAGCATTTCAAGAGATATTTTTATTAATAGATGAGTCACATTCATAGCATATTCCTACAACATAGCAACCAGGAACTCCCACATGCTTGTGTGTTTTTGCAAAACAGCTGAAAAGCAACACTGCTGGCCTCAAAACTTTATAAGCATGCATTATGTATGCCATTCCAAATGGCGTTTTCTTTTGGTCTTGAAACTGAAATCCTTTATTTAGAGAAAATATGTAACATGTACTGGGGCAAAGCAGTTATTTTTCCCCTGGATTATCTGTTCACTAAAGCATGTTCTTGTTGGCATTTTGTTAACAGTTGTATATTGGCTATGGGCTGGTATTATCCAGGACAGTAATTCTATTCAGTAAGCTGACAAAGCTGGTAACATTAAGATAACATGAATTTTACTGGTGAGGAAAACACTTCAAAACACCAAACCACCATATTTAGCATTCAAATAAAGTATTTTTCTGTAAGTTATTCAAAACCTATTTGTTTCAGTATAATTGTTTTTTACCACTTGATTGCATTTGTAAAAGTAATAGTTCCCACCTGTTTATATATAGTACCAGAGTTTGGCTGCTTGCCTAACAAAAGGATATTCCAAGAATTCACACAGATCTTCCCTGGAGTAGAATTACTGAAGCAGTAACGTGGAAGACAATGGAGTAGAAAATAAGAAGTACCAACTTTTATTACATGATGCATCTACAATATTGATCTGAGATCACCCTTAGTCTGGCTGCAAATACATTTCTTATTACATATGCGGGCAGGTAACTGCTAGGAATGAGCCTAACCCTACTTTTTTGCCCTTTGGTGATACAGTAAAGGAATTAAAAGACACATGATGGTACACTGAGTTAGGCAGCCATGGCCAGTCATACCCTGGCACAGTATATTTAGGAAAGGTAAAGCCTGTGCTCAGAAAAGCTAAAGTTCAAGCTTTCTCCCACACTTGCTTCAAAAACCTGTGAAATCTGAATGAAAGTGCGGATAAGCCTTTACTTAAAATGCAGCATAGATCTAACTACAACAGAGGCAGTCGCCAAAAAGACAGCTTACTCTGATGTTGAGTGTAATCAAAGCTTGGTGTAACCAACAAGCGTGGTTATCTGCAGCCAGCTTTAGCAAAATATCCCACACTAAAAGGGATAATATTCACCCGTTATCACTTAACATTCTGATTGTGACTCTGGAGGTTATCACCAGGATTTTTGGAATCTCTTCAAGCAAATGCAGCATTGAAGTTACCTGATACACAAGATCTCAAGAAAACATTGCTAATCTGAATATAAGTAAATTGCCATACACTAAGAAGAGAAGATAAACACTCACTGCAAAGTTCTGATTGAAGTTCTGGTTGTATCCTGATGGGTAAAACTCAGGTGCTTTAACAGACAACTTTGACGTTACCACAGGAGCCACAGCCACCTGAGGTTCAGCCATTTCTGGTCCAGAATCAGGAACTGAAACTTTATCTTGTGATCCAGATGGAATTCCCGTCTGTTGCAGATGTTCTGAAAAGTTTTTGTTAAGCTTTACTTAGAAATCACTAGACTAGTATGTATTCACACAGAGTACACACAGAACACATAATTTTTTGGACTTTAAATATACTTTTACTGCAAATATACTTTCAAGTTTACTTCAAATATATTGTTCTTCTGTTTTTCTTAAATATGGATAAAGTTTTCACTTCAGCAAACTCTAGATGTCTTTCCACATGTCAGAAAGTAAACGCAATGTTCATGTGAAGGTGACAAAAAAAAAAACGGAGGAAGGAAAAAAAGAAGAAAAGAGCTCTCTCCTCTCCAATGAAAACATACTTTCTAAAAGAGCTAACCTGAGAAACTAGTAAATCTGCTTATGGTGTGCTTGCTCATTCTGTGGGTTTCACAGATTTCACATACAAATGCAAGACTTTGAAGGTCAACAAATGGAAGACATCACTAATTTTTAACAACACTAATTTTTAACATAATCCTCAAAGACACTTAGCTATCATTGTTCTTGTACACCATTTGCCAAAAAAAATCCAATGAACAGTGTTTTTAAAACCGTATTTTTCACATTTTCCAAATGTATCTTTATAGATTAACGCCTAAGTTTATTGAAAACAGAACATGATACCTACCTGAAAAAGTTAACCACCAAACAATGCTTTGCGTTACTGTTGGGTTGGGTTTATTTTTTGGGAAACGTTTCGGATGGAGTTCTTCAATAAGGGGAAGGCTGAGACCATCTGCAGTCAGATTCACAGATGGATAAAACGCACACACAGAGGTGAGGGCACAGAAGGGGGGGAAGACAGAGAGGTGTCACGAGCAGCTGTAATACAACATCACAGCTTTACCTGGGCACAGGCTCATGACATGACAACTCTTCTGAGGAAAGGTGCAGGGTGCCTCTACATGGCTCATCTCCGTGCAGTGCCGAGAGGAGCCAGGCAGGTGTGGCGACCTCTCTGCCGCTAGGTGCGGGGGTGGGAAAAAGGACGCGTCCCCGTGGCCAGGCCGGAGG
>NW_008823967.1:902957-906147 GCF_000699105.1 Pygoscelis adeliae
CGAGAGGTGCCACCGCCGGAAAGGCCAGGTCGGCTGCCACGGTTTGAAGGCTCTCGCCCGGGTTTCGGGCCGCGTTGCCAACCTCACGTATTCAGAACCGATGAGTCAGCACCGCCCCCCAGCACAGGGTCGACTTCCTGCAACCAGCTAGCGCGGGGCTGGTCTGTCTCAGCAGCCGGTTCTGGGGCCGCGGGTTGTACCCGAGTCACACCTTCCCCAAAAACCATGAAAGCTTGGAAACGGCACCTTCAAAAAGGCAATATTCTCTCGTAATTGCTTCCCTACAGGAACAAACAGCGTGAGGTGCCCGTTACAGGACCGAGACTGCAGCTACGCTTAGCAGGAGACCTGTAGCTACAGGGGCATCACACTACACTGTGCATATACAGCTGTTTCCACAAGAAAGGGTTTGTGTGGAAACACTGCAGGCTAAATGCTAAAATTTCAGCCAACAAAGTTAAGCTTCCAACGCAACAATATTATTGTACTGCTAGGGCTATTTAATATAAATGTGTTTGTTCAGAATAGTGAATTTTCATGTATAATTTATGCATAATGTGGTAACAAATGCTCTTCTGATTCAATTTTTAAAACCTTCCATGCCAGCAGGAACTAACTGAAGGGGACCGTCCATGTAATGCATTTTGCTGCTATTATCGCACTAACTGTGAATGATTCAATGCACACGTCCACTCACAATTCAATTCACCTATTTTTGTTCCATGTCAGTCCAGAGTCTTGCTCCACTTGCTTTGCGAACTCCAGGTCGCACTCTGCTTCCGAGAGGAGGAAGGTAACCGAGACCTGGGGCGCCCAGCACACACCTCAGCGGATCCCGCTGGTGATGTTTGTGTTTTGTCTCCCTGAACAGCCTGGCCTGCGCTGGCCTCGCCACCTGTTCCTTCCACAGCCAAAGTCAACGGCTTGTGTGGTGTTGGGTCAAACTCTGTTCATCACTCATGAAGAACGAGGAACACGCAAGTTTGTATGAAACGTTGTAAAAAAATCAGAATAGTACTGTCTTGTATTTAAAAAAAATCCAATTGTATTGTAAAATGGTGCCTTTAGAAGTTACATTCCTATTTGGTTTATTATTGCATTTTACCATTTTTAATTATTAATGGAGGGGATTAGGGTGTAAAATATTTGTTACTTCCCCAAGGCATGAATGGGACTGATTTTTAGTGGGAGACAAACTTGGCCAGACAGTAAAGGTGACACAGCTAAAATTAATTAGGCTCATGGGAAAACTGTTCCTCAGCAACCCTTACTAAAATTGAAGACTGTTAAACAACAAATCCATACTCTGCAACTGAAATGAGAGCAAGTGTAGGAAATTTTGATGAGTCTTCAAAAAAATCAGAAGACTTCCCTTGTGTCAACAATTGTCAAAACTAGATCTAAGCAGTATTACCAATCCTTTAAAAATCACAAATTAGCTATTAAAATAACTATATTAAAAATATTCAGTGTTCTTGTGTTATTTCAGCTCCAGTTTTAAAGCCTGTATTGTGACCTCTGGTCACATCTGTAGACTTTACCTTACCAGGAGGAGAATGAAAAGTTTACATTAACGTGGAAAAGGAAGTTGAGATTCTGAAGCACTGGTCTCAGGATCCTGAGGCTTTAAGAAAATCATCATTATATACTGGCATCATTTTTCAATATACCAGTCTTTCGAGAAAGCAAATCTCATTCTTTAAGGTATACACCTATGAGGAATTAAATGCCTCAGGTTATCGTTATTGAACCAGATAATTTTTCACCTTTGGTCATAAATGTGAATTCTTTTCACTTAGCAGACGTTCTATATTAATTTAATGACTGTTTGGCAACTACTTACCATTTAGAGTGGAATGTGATCCCAGATCCATCTTTTCGTTACAGATGCACTACTGAAGTTTGCATGAGAGCAGTTGTGTTTGGTCGGGAACCCAATTTCTCCTCCCCAACGTAGACACTTAAAAATTAAAAAAAGGATCTTTCAGGCACTTAAATCCAAAATTACAATCCCCAAATACTACTTGCAATAGTCAACCCCGTTAGACAATGCTTAAAATTCTGCTTAGAATGTTCTGGCCCGAGTAGCTGAAGTCCTGTCGATTACTTCAATCCTCTGAGGCCAAACAGCAGAAAACCTGAGATAGCTAAGCCAACAAGACATATCCTAAGCACCCAATGACTGGATTAAAACTTTCACCAAATGCAGCCATGACCACTTATAAATATGCACTAGAGGAGTTACCTGCTTTGTTGTAAGCGTGTTACCTAATAGTCTAAAACTTAATTCAGAATCAATACTGCACAGACCTGCCGTGCCTGGTGCTGAGAAACCACAAACTGCAACTTTGTCACTATTCAGAACACAAGCACTTTTACATGGTGTTTTTTTTTTCCTTTCTGTGCTGACAACATATTTCTAATCAGAAAAACAGAGAGGGCTGGTCCTAGCTTTTAAAACCTAATACACTATTAATAATTGGAATTATGCTTATCCCTGTCATACTGGTGAGACATGTTGTTGCACTAGTCAATGGTTACTGAGCCCAAAACATAAAGCACATATACTAGCACATAAGCTGTAACTCTAAATGGAATCTTTCCCACAAATGTATTTAAAAGCACGGCAGTCTCCTGAACATCTAGTAGTAGGGTATCCTATTAATTACTCCCAGAGACTCATGTTTTCAGTGCTTAACTTTATTTCTAGTCACAATTCATCAGTTGTGAGGCTGGAAGCTGTGCGACACCTCCGGCAATGTGTATTTTGCATGAACAGTTACACAGATGTAAATAAATAAATAAAACCTAACTCACACCTAGAAACTACAGACCGTGTGAAATAAGACAACACAGACAGGCAACAGGCAACCTGGCAAGTTGTCCTCTGTAAACTGTCCCTTCAACAGCACGTCCTCTTTATCGACTCATATTATTTATACAGTTGCCCAGAGCTCCTCTTTTTCTGTTACCCTCCTGTATTGTATCCACCACTCTAAGTCCAACACATACACTACATCACTGCTTTATTACACATTTCAAGAAACAACGACAATAATAAAGAGGATACCACCTATATGCTGTGGCGTTTGTCCACGTGAAACAACACCGTTTCAGGAAGTCTCTTCGCAAGTCGGCTGCCTCGACCTTCGCCTCCTCGCCCCCGGTCACTGGCGGCCCGCCGCGGGTG
>NW_008823967.1:907212-916941 GCF_000699105.1 Pygoscelis adeliae
GGCCCGGCTACCCTGCCCGCTCCCCGCTGCCCCGCTTGTCCCACTCCGAGTGCCTGCTTTGGGATGTCTCCTGAGCACCTATAATATAAGCCGCTGTCCCACGCAGGGTAACTCCCTTGGGAGCGCTGGCTGGGGTTTGAATTGTTTGTCTGGTTCCTTGGGGCGCAGGAGTTTTTCGCGTGTCAGAGTTGCTTGCTTAGAGCAACGGTGTAAAGAGAATATGGTCTTGAGTCACAGAAATACGATCTCCAGGTCAACTTGTAATGTCAGTCCTCCCATGGGCTTGTTAATTTACTTCGATAGTTGTCTTACTCAGTTTGAAAAAAAGTTGATTTTGTTTTCTAGCTAGAAGGAAAACGTGAGGAGAAATGATCGTCTCATGGCTACTGGCAGTGAACAGGACTTAAGCTGCTGAGTTCACATACTTTCTGTCTAGTATCATTAATAGTTCTTGCTCTGTTCTTACATGTGCAGCAGGGATTCCATACGTGGCAAGGAGTCTTCTGTGAGGTCCGGGCGAAATGGCGAGCCTTCTGCGTGTTGCTGTTAGTGGGTGCACAACTCCTGTTTTTAGCAACGTGTTACCACCTAAGGTGCATTCTGCAAAGATGCCATGTTTGCGAATGTTTAGAACCCACCAGATGCTCAGGGCTCAGGCAGCTCCAAAGCCAGGTAAACTGATTAAGCTATTGTAAATAATCGTTTATTTTGAAACATGAAGATAGCTTGAATTTCTCTTTCAGATATGCATTAGTCTAGAAAAGACTTAAAATAAAAAGAATGCTCTTAAATCATGTCAGCAGCTTACTTGAGTTAGTTGCAGTACAGTTTTACACTGGTTTTAAAGGGCTTATGCGGAAGGTGTTTGCGTTTATTATTAATACTTTGGATCCAAATAGTTTTTAAGGGTATGTGGTCAGAGCTCCTGCTGACACTTACCTTGCTTGAGGGAAGTATTTAAACAAATGCATTTCTTAGTTAAAAGCCTGAGTTCCCCATGAGTTTTGGTAGTGCAACTCTTTGTGTGCATGCAGAGAAAAATACAGCTTTCACAAAGAACGCATTTGCAGGCATGACTGTATGTAGATGTAATTATCCCATGTGAAAAAATCACCTAACTTTGTTCAGGGAACTCTATGTTGTACCACGTTGCAGAACTTCTGATCTGTGTCTTCATGTGTAGGGTTTGTTGGTATATTTGTACTAATTACATTTTAGTGCAGATAATGGACAGGTTCAGGTATTTTCAGGAACAAAAAGGAGAAGGGAATGGGCGCATCCTTGGTTCCAGTTTACGATGTGAGCCTGGTGTATGAAAATCGGAAGTGACACTTTTTTGCTCTATCCTATGCTGTGCATAGCTTGACAGTAAGAAGACTGGAGAATATGTAAAACTAGTTTAATGACATTTTTGCCCATTATCCTGCATGGGTCATGTCTCCCTGAAGGAATTTAGAGACCTTGTTTCAGTGCAGGTCTAGGGTCTTTTCAGTCTGGGACAGATTAATGTAGAGAGTTAGATTGATTGTACGTGTGATGTTTGGTTCTTCGAAACATACACAGTAGGTAACTGCATTAGATATTTTGGAGTATTAGAAAAGTAGTGCTGTTTGTGAACAGAACGTCTGGTTGTGACAACGCAGGACATAAGGTTATACTGTAAAACTTGGGGAAGCCTTTGTTGCATGGAATTACTGCTAATATTAACAGTAGCTAGTGCCTTTTTGGGTCCTTTCAAATCAGTGACCCAATGTTTTGGAGCTTCTGAAGAAATATGATGAGAGGAAGAGTTTCTTTACTCTGAGGGCTCCTGATAATCTGTATCGCATGCCTTTTTACCACAGTTGCATGGTGAAACCTGAACTTTGCTCTGCCTGACAGGCCAGGGATCTGGGGTCTGTCAGAACTGATCAGGTAATAGTTTTGCCATCCCATGAATTTGTGATGCTCCAAACTTATTTTTTCATATTCAGTATCTGAATGAAAGAGACATCTGCTTGTCGTGATATGCCAAATTGTCCCTTGGTTGGGAGTGTTACCTGGGATGTAGGAAACTAGGTTCAAAGTTCTTTCTCAAATGTCCCAGGTAAATGCCCTTGTTGTTGTTTGAGTTTGGAATCAATCTTTGTATTTGACTTTGACCACAAATTTGATCATGAAACTGAAAGATCTCTTCAGTTTTACTGTATGTAAAAACAGCGTGTATTTACTCTTTTATCAGTATGCTGGTCTATGTGTGTGTACGTTTTCTTGTTTTTATGAATCACTTTTCAGAAATTTTTCCATAAGAACAGAGAACTCTGATTAGTGTTGTGTTTGAGCATTCAGTGCTGTCCCTTCAGATCTGTTGTGTGGAAGCCCTTATTTAAGGTACAGTTATTTAATGCTGAGAATTACAAGTTTGGTAAGTCTTCTAGTTGATAGTTAAGCTGTCCTTATAGTTCATTTTGGTAATATGAGATTTGTCATTCAGTAGAAGACAAATCAAGGGTAAAACAGCCATTGAATGACAAATCAGTAGCACTACTGCTGCCTATGTATACTTTTTAAGTGCTCTTGAATCAAAATTTAACAGCATATAAAATAACTACATTTTATTCTTACTTCTAGAAATTATCTTTGATTATAGTGACACTTGGTAAAATCACTGTAACGCTAAGAAGAGTAAGTTTTCTGAAAAGACTAGTGTCACAGTAATTCTTAAGCCTGTAGTTATTACTTGGGTTCTCTCAGATTAGCTTTCATTTAGTCCAGGATATGTTATGTACAAGAATTAACAGCTGCTTGAGGAGTGAAGAGATTTGGAGTCGGTTGAAAAGTAAACTTGGAGGGTGGATACTTTTCTTATTGCTATTTATTTTGCTGCTATTTTCTTTGTTTCTTAGAAACATAGGGATTTTCATACAGGAGTAATCAAGTATTCCTGTAAGCTGTCTCAAATAGTCACTAGCACCAGATGCTTCAGAAACAGATGAAAAACTTACCCAAGCTCTGGGAAAAGTGCTTATGGAGTGACCGACTCTGAGGTTTCCAATATACTTCCAGATTGGTTTGTCCTACAGCTCTGTGACTTTTACCCCTCTCTATCTTGGGATTTTAATGTCCCTTTTATTTTGATGCTTCTTTCTTAAAACTTTGTGGTTTTTTTCTAAATCTTGCAGAACTTTTAAACCTGTAACTGTTTATTGTCAATTAATTCTCTAGATAAGCTGTAGATTATTTATAAACCATAGACATTCTCCTTTAATTTCTTTGGGGTTTTTGTGTCTCCTTGCTTGTATAAGAAGAGGGACCAGGTGTTTGTTTAATCTTCTGTACCATTCTTTTTTTTTTTCTCCTTTTTGCCAACATCATATTGCTGTTCTTTGGAATATGTCCTCATCTTCAGAACAGGTGAGATGGTTTGTTTAAAGCTGATATTAGAGTAACTTAGAAATTAGGCAGGTAATGTATCCAGTTTTCCGTCCCAGAACATGTGGCATATAGTCAAAACTTCTTCTTTCTCTTTTCTATGTCAGTTTCTAGTATTTGTTGATACTATTTTGCTACAGACTACTTCCTGTAATCAGGTTGAGGAGATGATAACCTGTATTTTTCTGTTTTTCACTATATAAAATGTTCTGAGTTTTCTTGATAGTTTTAATTTAGGATCTTCTTTAAACATCCTGTGGATGAAAGTTAAATTGAGAAAATTGCTTTTAGTTATTTTTAGTTGTTTGATTTCTGAAGCTTGGAGATGTAGACTACCTACTTATTTTGTTTACTTGAAGTTTGAGACTGTGCATTGAATATGTCCTCATTACACAGTTGAGATTATGTTAAGGGAATGAGAAAGAGTGGCTTCTTCCTAGTTTTTATAAATTCTAATTTATGTATATTCCATACTAAGATTCTAAGGCCTGTGAAATTTAATGATTCTACTTTTTATAGTGGCAGAATCCTTTTGGTGTTGATTCTTTATATCAATAAAAAGTACTGTGTATCTCCTACTCAATGAACAATACGTTCAAAATCTTCATGTGACTCAAAAAGGTGCTCAAGATACGTGTGTATCAGTCTGTTTTTGGAAAATGTTCTTGATGTCATAAAGCAGTAAGTTACTAAAACATACTCAAGGCAGTTCTTAAAGAGATTATCTGACGTGGAGGGTTAGAAAGGCAATGTGGAAGCTTCACTCTCTCATGCAGTTTTAAACCCATGGCAAGGATAGCAGATGTGCTTTCTCAAAATAAAACCTAAATCAAGATCCTAAGTTTATAATTCTAGATTTCAACCTTTCAAAACTAATGAATTGGATGAAATTGCTGAATTCAACAAACGAAACCTGTGTTCTTAGTATAGCTTTCCTCAAACAGAGTATTTATCATACCCTGTCCTGAAGTTTTAACATAGATCTTCGCTTTGCAGTTGCAGACATCTGATCCTTTGTGGTGAGGAATGATGGGATAGCTCAGGGTAGTCTGCTTGAAAAATGTCCTATGCCTGGTCTAGCTAAAAGGCTGGCAAACCAACATCTGTTTGCTTCTGTATTCACTTGCTTCTATATTCACTGGTTGCTAGAAATTTGGTAGTGGGACAGAGGAGAAAAGGAGGTGAGAGGCAAATAAGACTTGTTGAATGTTTGTCTTGGATTTGATCTCCCAAAGCATTGGAGGAGGGCATAGTCCTCAGTATTGATCTCTGATCATTCTGCTTACTGAATAAGGTGCAAATACTTTCTATCTGAAAAATTTTTACCTATTTTTATTGCATGCAAGATGTAACAACATGAAAGAAAGAAATGAGGAAATGCATTTGGCATGTAGCAAGTGCATATTCCTGTTCATCCCTCCTAGCCATTTACTTTTTTACTTTGGTACCCCACACAAAAGCAAGTAAACAAAAAGAAATCAGAAGCATCAATTGTCATTTGAACTTGGGCCTTAGGAGCTGAAAAAAAAATAAAAAGAAATTTTTTGCTTGAGAAGTGTATAAGCTTTAGTCAAGTGTCTGTGTGCCTTTAAATTCGCAGTCATCCTTCCATCCCCTGTATGCTGTAATTTATTCCTTCCTTCCTTTGCATTTGTGTGCTGCAAAAACTTCCAAAAGGAGAAAGGGAAGGTAGCACTCTAGTTTTTATTTCCTCAGTGCTTCTTGAAGAGCTTTTTGCCTTCTATCCTAGAGCTACTTCCTTTCTGAAATTTTGGTCTTTGTTGTTCTAACAAACTTCAATCTTCCAGGTTTCCTTTCTGCTTCTAAAAGACAAGAGAGCTGGTTTCCACTGAGCTGATACAGTGAAAGTCAGAAGCAGGACTTTATTGTGTAGTAATTAGGAGAAGAGAGGAGGAGAAAGTTCTCTTCAAATGGCAAGGGTAGCTTGTATGAGTGACGGCAACAGTTACCATGGCTTTCAAGCGTTAGTGCTGCTGTGATAGGGATGCCCTGAGTTGCACAGTGATGTTTAGATGTGATGTATGCTGATGAAGCAAATCTTTGCAAAGCATTGTTACCTTTGTGGGTCTGTTGTTTTAGATGTGCATTCTCGCTCCTGTTGTGACTTTACATTCCTTTAAGGCATGCTTTTCTGAATTTGATTTTTGTCTTGTAATCTGAAGAATTTTAAATGTTCTCCAACATATAAAATATCAAAACACTTGTGTCTTCAAATTATTTGTTAGCGTTTTATTAGTTTAATTTCAACGAGAAATATAAAATTAAAACAAAAGGTAAAAATAATTAGAAGAAATGCACTTTGTCTGGTGATCTTTCACTCTGTCGTCTTCTTGGATGTGTTCAGTTTTTTTATGGGTTAGAAGACTGATGAGTACAGGTAGATATTTAAGTACCAGTTCTTAGCAACTCTGTATTGTATTTTCAGAACATTGTAAGTTGATAGTATCTTGAAAGTTGTTAATCTAAAACACTTTCAGATGTTCAACTTTAAGCACCTTACAGTCCCAGTTTTATTTCACAGATAGATTTAGATTTAAAAATATCAAAATAACTTAGTTCCTCAAATCTCTTATAGTATGGTATGCTTTTTGCTTTGTTTTGCTTTCTATCTTAAAAAACAAACAAGAAAGAAGAAGTGGAAAGGAGGCCTTCCTAAAATGTACAACACTTCACTAGTCTGGTACAATTTTTGTAGCACAATACATAGTATTGGTGGCCAAATTAAATGCAGATTTGTAATTTAAAACAAGCCTTTTACCCCAGTCCTCCCCCCCTTTTTTTTGGTATTTTTTTTGTTTTGGTTTTTTTTTTTTTTGTTTGTTTGTTTGGTTGCTTGATCTTTAGTGTGAGTGACTGCTTAGGCTGCTCAAGTTATATTTCATTAATATATATGTGGTGTAGGTGTCCTGTGTATAAATGCCACAATCCAGGTTTAAATTGTGGATAGACATCAGTGAAAGCTGGTGCAGAATTGGGCCTGTGTGCTGGACTGCATGCTGTCTACTCTAATTAAAGAAACATGGTAGTTTGATATACGATTATTCTGCTTGAGTCTGTGTATTTATAAATAATGTATTTAAACACTTGATTGGGTTGGAGAAGTTTAACTCTCAGATATTAGACTGGAAGCCCACAAATTGTACGTGAACAAAGTTAGATGTTTGTGATTTGAAACCTTAAGCTAAAACTGATAAATTACAGCTTCTGCAGTTTCCTGGTGTTATTTAGTAGAGCTTTGAACAAGTTAAGGCAAGGAGATAACATTGAAGAGAAGTATAATTGAATGAACTAGTAGACAGATATTCCATTACTCTTCAACTGCTCCTGAATTCAGTTTTCATTTCTGTATCAACTCTTAGAGTA
This sequence comes from Pygoscelis adeliae, assembly GCF_000699105.1. Taxonomy (NCBI): domain Eukaryota; kingdom Metazoa; phylum Chordata; class Aves; order Sphenisciformes; family Spheniscidae; genus Pygoscelis; species Pygoscelis adeliae. The sequence continues at coordinate 914,008 of NW_008823967.1, forward strand.
CCTTATCGATGTAGTTGTGCCTTTCAATGTACTTTGTGGTATGCAAGTTACATTCATTAATAGTGATCTGAGACAACTGTAATTTGGCAGACATTAAAAACAAATTCAGTTAAAATGCAGTTCAGCTGTTCAAGCTTGTTTGTTTGTTTCTTCACAATAAAGTTGAAGTGACTAGAGAGGGATTCGAATTCTTCTTGCCCCAGGTAGAATGTGTTATCACCAGAACACCATGTATTGTGTAACTGGTATTCTGTTTTATACAATCAGAACTGTATAAATTCAGATGGGTATGAACCGCACCAAACACTTGTTACTGTTTGTGTGGCTGACTGTGCTGACCTGCTGATTCTTGAGAGAACGGGTATCTGGCAAGATGATGTAATTTAAGGAAACGTAAACTACACTGCTAGAAAATATCATTCTGCTTCCTCATCCCTTAGGAGGGAGAATTGCTAAGTGTGACATGTCTGCGTGTGTCTGTACAACACTGAAAAGTGCCATTAATATCAATTAATTAATCTTTAGTGCAACTAATGCTGTCTTATGTGCCACTCTTACAGGAATTCCTTATAAACAGCTGACTGTAGGTGTCCCCAAGGAGATATTTGAGAATGAGAAGAGAGTGGCTCTATCACCGGCTGGAGTTCAAGCCTTGGTTAAACAAGGCTTCAATGTTGTGGTGGAATCTGGTGCTGGAGAAGCTTCCAAATTTTCTGATGACCATTACAGAGAAGTTGGAGCAAAGATCCAGGGGACCAAGGAAGTCCTGGCTTCTGATTTGATTGTTAAAGTAATTGCTTTATTAATAAATTTCCTATTACATTCTTTTTGGAGAAACATACAGGTCAATTTTTTCTAATAGTCTGCTGAAAGTTCAGTAAGTAAGCTCCTTTAAATTAATATTTTCAATTCTGTGTTCTGATTCAATTTTAGTCTGTCTTTTTTAATAGCTCAGGTGTACACCTACAGTAATAGACTAGTGAATGGCAGCATTGAAAAAACTGAAGATAATTTCTTATCAAGTTTTTAATCACCTTGGAGGAGTTGTGTTTTCTACAGTGACGTAGACTAGTTCTGGACTCTAATCAGATAAGATACCTGCTCTAAGAAACCTTCGCTCCAAAATTAGTGACATACAGCTCAAGTTACTCTTTAGAGAGAGTTGCTTGGAATTTTGAAGATGCAAGTTTCTAACTTTTCTCAATCAGACATCCAACAATTCCACAGCAACAGTGTGTTTCAAAAGTATTTGTAACTAGATGAGTTGTAGCTGATCTGGAAAGACTGCTAAAAGTGAAGTTGCTTGAGAGGTATTAGATTGTGCAGAATCCTGAAGAAAAAAAGAAAAAGACCTTAAACTTGATGTTGAGGCTTCCTTTAACTGCTGTGTTTGAAGTTACGCTGTCAGGATTGAACATAGAATTTCTGTGAGCTAGTTTGTGAACAACCCTTTTAAGTAGGTTTCTTTTTGAAGAGAAGTGAGAAACTCAAAAGAAGTGAATACAGATCAAGATGAGTGTCTGCTGGACTTCATCCTTGAAATTCCCTGTATGTAATGGTGCATTGCAACTTCATTAGTGATTCTTAGCCTGTAGAGCTTAATTGGCACATCTGTTCAGTAATTGTTTTGCTTAAAAATGGCCGGTTTGGGGGCAGCTGTCTGTCATGAAAGCCAGTAACTGCTGGTTAGAAGCCCTCAGATCTTTCTGAAGGTGTATGCTGACTATTACTGCCCTGTCACCAGTCCACTAAGAGCTAATTCTAATATGTGGACTGCAGTTAAGAAGTGCAGTTACTCAGTTCAGTAGTGTAAACAGCCTTTGATATACTTACTTCCTTGCATACTTTATGGAGGGGAATGGACAGACTGCAAGCTGGGAGAAAGTAAGTGGAGTGTGTTCTGGTTTATTTCTTCTGATTAATTTGGAAACTTCTCTCTTTCTTCAGGTGAGGGCTCCTATACATAACTCGGCTCTAGGTGTACATGAGGCAGATCTTTTTAAGACGGCGGCTACCTTGATTAGTTTTATCTACCCAGCACAAAATCCAGACCTCCTGAAAAAGCTTGCAGAAAAAAAAACTACTGTCTTGGCTATGGATCAGGTTCCACGGGTCACCATTGCTCAGGGATATGATGCACTTAGCTCCATGGCCAACATTGCTGGGTATGATCTTAATACTTTTCCCTCCCCCTTCCCCCCAGCTTGAGTAAGTATAACTGGATTAAAAGCTATGTACTTTGATATTAGGTCTACATAAACCAATTCTGCATTTCTATTTTCATACAGCTGTTTCAAGCAGGATGAAGCTGTTGGAGGTGCCAAACAACTTCTTAAGTTTCTTATGGTCAGCTTTGCAGCAGATCAGAGCAAGGCTTTTAAAAAAGTAAATAAACAAAACTGAAGGCAGTTCTTCTAATTCCTGGACTGCTTTGTCTAGTGCCTTTTTGGTCTGAACTAGATCAGAGCAGGCTCAAAGATATCCTTAAGACAGCGTGAACACAGATTGTCTGTCATTGGGATCTGATGTTGTTGGGAGCTAACCAACCCAAACAGCACTTGGTATGAATGCAATTGCCATGGCAGATACAAACAAAAGACCAAATAGTCTCAGACATCTTCATGCTTTGCGACTGGTATTGTAGTGAACTAAAATGTTGTTGTTGTCAAGCTGACTTTTATTATTAGGTTCTTTATTGCTTTTTATTTTTTTGACTTTTTACATAGATGATGTCTGTGAGGCATAGTAGGCTTTGGAGAAGGCTGCCAGATTTTGTGGACGCCGGCAGTATACATCCACTTACATGTTTGGTTACTTCTCTGTGTTTTCATTCTGTGTAATTTTACTAAAATATAGAAATTCATAACGTATTTAAAGGTATAAAATCTACAAGCTGTTACTCCAAATTGGAACTAATTTTACGGTATACAGACC
>NW_008823967.1:916986-978920 GCF_000699105.1 Pygoscelis adeliae
TGTTGAACCATGGGACTGTTGAACCACAGCACTGTTAGTAAAAATGCAAGAGAATGTGCACTGTTAAGAAAAGACATAATTACACATTAATCTGCATTTTCAGATAGCTCTACTGATGTTAATTTGGTGTCCAGACACCCATGCTTGGATGACTGCAAAGCAGATGGGGCAAAAGAAGTAGCAAGGTTAAGCTATTTTCCCTAAGCCATATAGTGCTGCAGAGTTAGGGTCAGAGTATCTTTTTTTGAACATGTGCTTGCTTGTGTAAGTGAGCTTACTGCAAAACTACTTTGGGTTTTGCAATTGCCTGTTCATGTTTCCTTCCCTAACAAGCCTCAGGTTACACCCTTTGAAGGTAGCTTCAAAGACCACAAAGGTAACTTTTGGCAAGTTATGCATTTATTATTCAGGTAAAATTTTATTTGAGAGTGAATAGTTGTGGACATCCAGTATATTGCAGTCCAAAAATTCTGGCTGAAAATGCGTTCCATGATTTTAAAAAAAGTCAAAGAATATGAATGAAGACTATTAAACTTGTGCTCAGTAGTAAAATATTACACTTGCTTTATCTGATGCATGTGATGGTTAACTGTTCATCCTTTTGATTTCTGTCATAAATGTAATTGTACTGAGCCTGGGAAAATACTGATATGTGTTCATCCTTAATTGACAGTTACAAGGCTGTGGTACTGGCAGCAAATCACTTTGGTCGATTTTTCACGGGTCAGATCACAGCTGCTGGTAAAGTTCCTCCAGCAAAGGTATGTGCAATTAAACAGATACCGTGGCAGAAGAATATGTGAGTTCCTGAGCACAGCTAACCACTGCTGAAACTGTTAAAAGGCATTTTTTCCTGCCTTGGGGCTAGTTCTAGAGACTTCAGAAATCCCTATAGTTATTCCCATACCAATTTTTGTTCACTACCTGTAGTGTCATTTTTTTTGGGAACAATAGAATAATTTGAGTTTAAGTTTGCTTAGTTTTAAACATCAGACTAGCTATACATGGATGGGTTTTTTTTTTTTCCCAGATGGGGAAAGGCAAGGAAGCAGTTAAGAAAAGTCAGATGTTGGGATTTCTGGTGTGTTGAAGGCTGTGATGGAAAGGATTGCTTGATTGGAATTGCAGGTGGATTGGGTTGAGCAGAAATGAAAGTAGAATTAGGGAAGGAAAAAAAAGAAGAAAAATTAAGGAGAAAACCTGTACTTATCTATAGCTAACAGTTTATGTAAGTGACTTGGCTCTCAGATAAGTGAAGTTAGGAGTTATAGCTTTTAAACTGTTAGATTTACAGGGCAGCTTTACTAAAGTAATTTTGGGATCTGTGTCCTAAGGTAACTTGTTTAAATGGCTGGTTAATGAGATGTATCTGCAGTTGTGAAAGCAGTACAATGCTGCTGCTTTTCTAACCAGCTCTAGTTTTGGTTTATGCTCCAAGCATGATGATGGTATCATTCTAGGTCTTGATCATCGGAGGAGGAGTTGCTGGCCTGGCTTCTGCAGGAGCAGCTAAATCAATGGGTGCAGTGGTTCGTGGATTTGATACTAGGTAGGTGTGTGAAAATGGTAATAGCAATCTGAAATTATTTTAAGATTGAGTAGTTTGTAGCTGTATTACAGTGAAAGCACTTGTACTGCACTGAATCACAATTCCTTTCCTACCATTTTTGTTCCATCATTACTCCTCCATTTTTTTATACCTCAAAACAAGCAAACCTTCCAGAGTCCTTCTCATCAAATCATTCAGAACTATATGAATAAAAAATCGTTGCTTTATAAAAATGAGAAAGTTAGGGCTTTTATCCAGAATTTCATGTGTCTGTTCTTCATGGGGACACAGGGAAAACAGTAAAGAGATAATCTTTATGCTCTCATTTATAGCTTGCTTTGATGCAGGTTCATAGCTGCATACTCTCATTCACCTCTACTTTCCTGATCCCAGAGAGGCCAGCTAGGAACTCTTCGGAGAGACACTTCTTTCAATCTGCTGAAGGAGAGAAAGAGATCAAGTTATTTTATTTATGAAACTCAAGATGAAAGAACAGAAACTGCAGCTACTTTAAATGCTGCTTTCCTCAGGTTTCTTTGTTATGTTTGGAAGGATTATTTTGTCCCATAGCCATTTTTTAGAGCAATAGACTGGGAAAATTACAGAGCACGAACATTTTTCATCTTACAGCTACAGGGACTGCAAACGTCATTAAATTTTTTTCTAATAAATGGCCTTTTTATATTGAATTTTTATATGCTTAATAGTGTATTTGCATTAAAATTACTTATAAATGTTTGTTTTTATACAGAAGTTGCATCTAGTGCTACTTAGCTATATCTAATATGAAAGAATAAAAATGAACATATGTCCAGATTTACAATGTGCAATACGAAAAAACCCTTCACTCTGGTTTGTTAGAAAAGCTGCATATGCCTTAAAACAAACTGGAAAGAGTTTATTTCTCGTAAAAGCGTGATCAAAATCTGTCTAAAACTTTTCAGATATTTTTAATTCCCTTCTTAAGCATCCTGTATAGTTTTTATATGGTTTTTTGGTGTGCCTGAATTTTTGTGTTAAATCCTCTGCATGTTGTGAAAATTCATCTAACACTGAAATTTAGTGTTGTTACTTACTGTGATATCACATGATGCAAAACAAATTACTGATTTACAGGTTAACTGTAAAAAACAAAACAAAAAACAAACAAAAAAACCCAAACCACCACCATCCCCCCCAAGCAATTTTCCCTGTGAAAATAAGACTTATTAGTATTTCCCATTTCACAGATTAAAGACAGGGCCACAGGTTGTGTATTCATCACCTATCTTGGGCATCTAAGTTTGGGCTGTAGATCTGCCAGGTCATGACGAGAAATGGGTGAGCAAAGTTAGTCAACAGTTAAGCTCCTAGCTTTGAGCCTTTTCTTGGAGCAACTGTGCTGACTGTACAGGAAACCGGAGGCTGCCTTCATTCCTTATCCAAGTATCTTCATTAGGGACCTAAACTTAGTGATGCAATTACTTTTTTCACTAAATACAGAAAGCTGAGGACTTCAGTTATGGTTTCCTTAATCCTAGAATAAGTTTTAGGTCTCTTGTCTGAAGACTGCTACTAAAAAGACCAGAAAAGTCATGGTGGATTTTTAAAGTAGTGGTTATTTCCTCCCCTGCAATTTTCTTTTCCTAGAGCTGCAGCTCTGGAACAGTTCAAGTCTCTTGGTGCCGAGCCTTTAGAAGTAGACCTAAAGGAATCTGGAGAGGGACAAGGTGGTTATGCTAAAGAAATGTCCAAAGAATTTATTGAAGCTGAAATGAAACTCTTTGCCAAGCAGTGCCAAGACGTTGATATTATCATCACTACAGCACTTATTCCAGGTATGTTTTATGTGCAAGATGCTAATTTTCATTTATCTTGTGTAAGTTGGCATGTTTCGGAGCTATGCCTGCAGTGAAAACAGAGGTGTTAATGAATTATATCTGTGTGAGCATGTACCTTTTCCTTTCCCTGATAAATGCCTGTTTTTAAAGTGTGTGACTTTTTTTACAAGTTTTGTTTTCACAAACTAGCTGTCTTTGACTCAATAGCATCATGTTTTCTTATTAAACAAGGAGTAGATAGTAATAAAGTAAGAATATGTAATTCTCTTGCATATTTATTGCATCGCTGCTACTTCTGCTATCCAGCTTGTGCACTGAAACAAGTCCAATTGAAACAGTACTGTCTCTTCTATTTGAAACATAGTAAGGTAGAGCGTAGATTTTAGTGCTTTGTATTGCACAACATCTGTCTGTCAATAACTTATGGTGTGGTGTTTCTTTTTTTTGGTTATGACTTGAATTGTAAGATTGGATGTTGTCAGTTTACTGAGGACAAAATTGGACTTGCCAGCATCTTTGGTAGACTACCCATGCATACTTTTTTGTAGATGGTTGGGAGCAAGATGTTCTAGCATCTCTTCTCTCTGCCTGTATAAACAAACCTTCTGTGACGTTCCATCCTAGGTACTAATTATTTCAAAATTTTGCTTAGAAAAATAAGGTTTATATATATAGAGAGAAGGGGAGAACGCATCTCCTGAGCTCTACAGACAAAAAGCTGTATTTTGTGTTTAACTTACTATGCCTTGTCTTATCAGGCAAAAAAGCTCCCATCTTGTTTAAGAAAGATATGATTGAATCAATGAAGGAAGGTTCAGTTGTTGTGGATTTAGCTGCAGAAGCAGGGGGAAACATTGAGACTACAAAGCCTGGAGAAATGTATGTTCATAAGGTGAGCATTTTAATCTGCAGATCATTCTCAGTTTGCATGAATTCACATTGTGTTTTGTAAACTGTATGCTGAAAATGAGTAGCTGATTTTGCTATTTGGGCTTAAGTAATCATTTAGATTTGCATGTGGTCACTGGTCATCTCTATGTATAATAATTTGAAGATTTGTAAAGAAACAAATACCTCTGTATAGTGTTAATTTGGTTGTTAACTATGGAAGTGTTACTACTTAGACTTCCCAAGTCCAGTGATTTGTCTCTGCTGAGTTGAGGGTGTGGTTTGATGTCTATTTCTTGGTCTACCTAAAGAGACAGCAATAGCAATAACTTCTTTGGCTTGCCCATCACCTCCCAGAACTGACGTTAACAGTCCCTATCATAGGTAAGCTAAGCAGGTTCAGACTATGTCAGTATTTACTTCAGTGCAAAGTCTCTGGCTTAGGTCAATATAACTGCAGCTTCAGGAGGGTGCTGCCTTTGTATGTCTTTAACTTCGCCAGCATGAGTGTGTCTGCCCTAGAGTATCCAAACCACTTGTAACCCAATCTAGGAGTAGTGTGAATTGGTTCATTAAAGTAAGCAATTTTGCTCTGGACTGAACTAACTACTTCGGTTTTGCTGCAGTGTTCATTGGCTCAGTTGAGAGCTTGTTTTTCTGCTTTTTGGGTTTTATTCTTGGTACTTGTGAAAAATCTACTAGTAGTTATAGCAATTTGGGTGATAAGATTTGAAGTAGCAGATTTCCAAGGTTGTTGTTTGGTAATGTAAGGACATAATGCTGTTATTAGGGAAGCCTGTAGGACATACTGCTTCCATGGTTGTCATTTATATAAGCAGGGCTGTGTGTGTATATATCATGAGTCACTCACTGTATTTGGCTTTGTGGTTTCCTAAGGCTTTTGATGTCATTGCTTAAAAACTGAAATTAGAGTATGTAGAACAGAAATGAGCAGATACTTGCATGAAGAATTTATATGGAGCGCTTTTAGTCAGGGGAGTGTCACCCCTGGATATAGTGTACTGGCACTGAGCTGTGGAAAAGAGCAGCAGTGCAGAACTATTAGCAGTGTGCCGGAGCATTGCATTAAGAAGCCAGAGTTCCTGGAAGCATGCATAGATCTTAGCTGTGAGTTGCAGGAGCAGTGTTTTAACAGAAGCCTGCTTGAACATGAAGCATGTATGCCAGCCTCAGCTTCCCATACTTTCCAAAAGCTCAAGAGCCTGGTAGCCAGGTATACTCACATTTGTTCTTTAAACAAATGTTTAAAGATATATTATGTTACATCTTTACATAAATGTGAACCTGGGCATATTACTTGCACAGCTGCCTAACTCTGAGGACGCTCCCTTCACTCCTCTGTCATATAGAAAGTTGCTTCCACTGCATGCTCTCCAGAAGGACTGAGAAGATGCCAAGCATTAGGCAGGATAATCTGTTACCTGGTTGCTTTAAGCAGCTAAGTTCTGAGGGAATGGTAGGATTTGGAGAGGACAACCTCTTGCATCAGTGCATCTTCCTCTCTGTGTAGGCTTGTTGTTAATAGCATTTAAGGTGTTGGGTTTGATCATGTTGAATTCTGTAACTGTTGTGAGTAATCCTCCCCTGACTTAATAATGTTAGAGCTGCAGGTAACAGTTTTAGCTGGGGTTAAAAACAGAAAAAAGTGAAACAGTTTGGATATGTATTTCCAGAAGGATATATTGGAAGAGATGCTGCTTCTTCAGAGATTGAACTAATCCTTAATATTTTACTTGAATTTTTTTCAGGGTGTTACACACATTGGCTACACAGACCTGCCTAGCAGAATGGCTACTCAGGCCAGCACTCTGTATTCCAATAATATTATAAAACTCCTAAAGGCTATTAGTCCTGACAAGGAGAACTTCTACTTTGATCCAAAAGATGAATTTGATTATGGGACTTTGGATCATGTTGTTAGAGGAACTGTAGTCATGAAGGTAAGTCAGTAAATACTATCTTCTTAATTTGTGAGTACATAGTTTTATATTTATCAGTGTTGTCTCTTTAAAATGCATTCAAAGATACTGCATGCCAATAGACCAGATGTGGCTTGATGGACAGTGTGGGCAGTTGTGTTTGTATTCAGCTGAATATTCCTCTGTCCCTTTTTGTGAAGGGAAACCTCTTTGCTTTTGTCGTCTTATCATGGTTAAACAAACCTTATGTCTACTATTGAAAAATAGGAGAAAGATTAAATTTTCATGTTGTATTCATGTGATAAAAGCATAGTTGTTTAAAACATGTTTGAAACATTACTGCAGGACCAGAAAAACTTTTTTTTTTAAAAAATAAATACATGTTTCTGTTCTTATAAGAGTAACTTCAGAAAAAACTGGTGGAACTAGAATATGCAGGATACTTTAAGCTCTATTACGAAATAATAAAATACAAATTTAGGGCATGGGCCAGTATGGGCTCTCCTCCTGCAGCTATTAGGAAGTTACTATGACTGTTTAGGTAAGAGGTGTTAATTTCTGTTGAGTTTTGCTGCGTAACGTTGACAACGGTTTGTAATGCTTATGATACCTACTCTGGAGGAGGCTTGCATTGATTTCAGCCCTCCCAGACCACTAAAGTGGTATGTGCAACTCAGGTCTGACAGCTCCAGCAGTTATTCCTCCAGAGGCCTGGAGAACAGCAAGAAATGTGAGACGTCACAGGTTGGTGTACCTAGCTGAGGTCTGGGCAGGCTCTGATTATAGTTCAGATCTGTAGCAGATTTTTGCTATTTCCAAGACCCTGTTTTATTTTGCGTAAATGTTCTCCATTTAAGGAACTTTACCTCTTTGTTTTGGTTTCTGCTTTCAAGCCTTATGCTGTGCTTCTGCCAGGTGTTTTTGGACACTGATGTTAAATCTTGTCTGAAGAATGTGTAAACTGGTTTGATTAACTTGGTCAGGCTGTACTGATCATCCAGCCCTGCAAAATTCTGCTGATGCAGAAAAGGAAGATGTTCTTGTGGCATGGCTGTAGAATGTTAAGACATATCTGAGTTGCAGGATTAAGAATAGGCTCCTCTAACTATAAAGCATCTGCCATGTTAGGGATAACTGTAAATATCTCTTGTCAGGATGGCAAGGTGATTTTCCCAGCACCTCCACCAAATAACGTTCCTCAAGGAGCTCCTGTGAAGCAGAAGACTGTAGCAGAGCTGGAAGCGGAAAAAGCAGCTACTATTACACCTTTTAGAAAAACTATGACTAGTGCATCTGTATACACAACAGGTAGGCAACTTCCAGAGTTGGAGAATCAGTGTAGAGTGCTTCTCATTTGGCTAATGCTGTTAAGTGACTCCTCATTGTACTTATTCAATTCAATAACTAGTTGGGAGAGCAGTTGATTGGCTGGTGTATCCTAGTGCAAAATCAGTGTAGTGTAATAATTGCTCTTGAGAGGGAAAATAAAATTTTAGAAATTTAACCAAAAGTATTAACACTTCAAACAGTGCTGACTCATGCTGTGTGCATGTATGTATGTTTGGCTTTATTTAAATATCAGTAAAATATTTAAAATTCTGAAGGACTCCTGCTGGGGACTGTGCCCCCATACTTTGCAGCAGGATCAATTCAATGCCATTGCTTTCTTCAAACTTTAATGTATTGTATGAGACTTAAATGTCCACAGTCTACTGAAGTACTGAGAATAGGACTTTTCTTGACAAATAAATATTGGCTGCTCTTGTCATTTGGTGTTCTGTGTGCATCAGAACTTCTGCATGAGGTAATTAATGAATTGAGTATTCTTAATTTTAACCTCTGTTCTTCATATGCATGCTTTGAGTCTTCCAGGTAGTATCTCAACATGACTGTGACTCTTCTACATTTTTGCTATAGAACAGGAGAGTGACAGGATTCAGGGTTGGTGTAGAAACCTATCTTTGCTACTTTGTGTGCATGTGTAACAAAGATGTGTGTATTATATTTATGGTTTTATTTTCTGTTGTAAAAGAAGCACTAGCACTGAAAGAGCCTTGTAGTTGACAAGGATGATCCAGCTGATCTTGAAACAAGTCCATGCACAAAACTCCATTTTGCTTTTAGCTCAACACTGGACTCCTGTTGTACAGAGTTTAAATGAAAGAAACCATTGAAAAGTTATAGAAAAGTTTTGCTGTGCTTTTCTTCTAGGTTTAGCCAGCATGTTAGGACTGGGCGTTGTAGCTCCTAATACTGCTTTCACGCAAATGGTGACAACATTTGGCCTAGCTGGAATAGTGGGATACCATACAGTATGGGGCGTGACTCCTGCTCTTCACTCTCCACTCATGTCAGTGACTAATGCTATTTCAGGTAAGTAGGTGTCACGAACTGCTTATTTTCCATTTGAAGTACACAAATGGAGACACATTTGAAGTATACAAATTGAAGGCACAGCTCCTTTTACTTGAACTTAAGGCAGAAGTCTGCTGATAAGCCTTTTAAAATGCCAAAGAGCCTAGTACTACTTCACATGTCTGAGTTTACTTTCATAAATGGCAAGGACACTCTCTTTCTGAGAGTATGTTTTTTCAAAAGGGCAAATGTGGTGTTGTGTATTTTCAATTTTTATAAGTAATTTTTCACTCTTAACCTGTTTGCTTTAAAGTTTGTTTTACTTGGAATGCTGCAGTCTCTCCTTTCATAGAACACATCTTTCCTCCCATCTCTCAAAAACGTTGCCCTGAAAATAACTTGTCTTTCATATATTCTGCATTCTTTTTTTCCTCTCCTCAAACTATGTGTTTTGAGAGGGGAGAAAAAGAAAAAATTCCTAAGTGACCTGTAAGATTCATAATTCTATAAATACGTACTGTTTTATGTATCTGTGTGTATATATGTGACAGGTCATGAGTCTGATCTACTTTGACTGTTAAAAGCAAAGTTTCTTTTATCAAACAAGTACTCAGTGGCTGACTCTGTGCTTGAGGCACTGTACTTCAAAACTATATTCATACACTAATTTTTTTCTTTTGAAACATGTTTATATTGCTGAAAAAGACCACGGTAGTCTTTGTTTAAATAGTAATGTGTAGAGTAGGGGTCAAAATTTGAGTTGACTGGTATCTGTTTGACAGCTGAAAGAAAACTTGCTATAGGTATAGAGCCTTTTAAGGTTCAGTAACACTTTTTTTTCTCTTTTAAATAGGACTAACTGCAGTTGGTGGGCTGGTATTGATGGGAGGAAACTATCTCCCTGAAAACACTCCTCAAAGTCTAGCAGTGCTTTCAACCTTTATCTCTTCAGTCAATATTGCAGGTATGAATGTTAGGTTTTCTCCTGAGGGTAACTTTAAAGCACTTGTGTAATTATTTCTTCTAGCTCTTTAATTGTATAGATGCCAGAAATACTGTTCTGGGAATAGGACCTGAGAGTATCCATCAATAAAGAACCTCCCCTCCCAAATTTTCATAGTAGTTATTGTATCTGGTTTGCACACCCTGTGGTGTAACCTTTTTTTAGGGAAGCATTTAAATGTGCATTTTTATTTTACAGTATCCTTTGGGTGATGATAATATGAAATATCTTTTCCTGTACATCCCAAGATGGTACTGCGTTTGTCCTTGTATTCCTTTTCCTACTTTAAAAATATACCACTGGCGTAGAACAAAATTCTGCTTGCTTGAGCTTCAGCAGTGCCAGTTTCACGAATAAAAAAGATGATAAAGTGAGCAATGTGACTTATAAATACTGCTTTTTGCTAGAGTGGATAGGGAAAAGGATACAGTCATAAACTAAGCTGTATCCTACAGTCAGCGTAGAGTATGGAGCCAGAGCGAGTCCTCCAGGCTTTCCAACTGCTCATTTTATGAATTTCCTCCAAAGGTTAAAGACAACAGGATCTCACCGCGATTACACCTTTGTTTCCTTGTGGTTTTCTAGATTACTAGCTTTTCAGAGGCTTTATTCATGTCAGTTGCTAACTTTGTGTGGTAATATGGCTTAACCAAATATTTCTCTTACAGCTTGGTATATGCTTAGTTTCAGATTTTATTTTTGTAAAATCGTTCCTTTACTTTGGCCAGGTGGGTTTCTAGTTACACAGAGAATGCTGGATATGTTCAAACGTCCTACAGATCCTCCTGAGTACAACTACTTGTACCTACTTCCTGGTGGTGTATTCGTAGGAGGCTATGCAGCTGCTCTCAATGGTGGCTATAATATTGAACAGGTAAGATAACTTTGTGGCTCTTAGCCCACTGTTCACAGCATGATATGCTCCTTCACTGCTTACTGTGTTGAGGAGTAAACAGCAAATTAGCCGTGGTCTTTTCATCAGCTATGTATTCCCATAAGGCCAATCTGGAGTTGATTAATTTTGCAATTGTACCCCAAATGCTGAATCTGCAAATAAGCATTGGGTTGTTTTTTCCTGTAAAGCAGCAGTTACTTTGTTATTTATTGGACAGTTTTCCTAAATTACAGCTTAAGTATTAGAGCGACTACAGAAATCAGTCTTTGTTTAAATGTTTCTGAAAATTTAACTTGGCGTGACAGTTAAAGTGAGTATGACATCTGGATGGAATGAGATTTCAGCACAGAGGGATGTACAGGGATTGTACTTATAGCACCTTTTATGGTAAACTTTTGTTTGCATTTGTTTTATTAGTAAGAAAAATGAATGTGTATTGCCTTCTGTGTTTGGAAAAAGTGAATCACACATACCTTTATGCCAGGGGCCTGTAATATATTTGAGTTTTTTCAGTTATCTAGACATGTACAGCTCACTTCATTTAAGTTTGTTTTATACTTTTGAAAACAGGAGTTCAGATGTGCCATAAGCAAATTCTGAAACTATTCCTGTAATGAACAGGACAGTTCAGCTTTGGGTTTGTACTAAAGAAAAACTTGCTTCTGAACTGATGAGGAAAATTGGCCTGACTCAATTTTAGTATTCACAGTGCAGATAAACCAAGGTCATAAAGTGGGGAAGAAGTTTTAATAGATACCACATATTAATTGACCAAAATCACATCCTGTACAACAGTTTCTCACAGTCAAGAGTTTTGACTTATGAACTGTGATTTACACACATTCTGGAGAAATCAGCCCTTTTGTGTTAATAATCAGAAAGATTTTTGTAATGATTTTGGGCTTTGTCTCTACTTCATGTATGTATATTGATGTTTTTTTTATTTTAAAGATGATGTATCTGGGCTCAGGCTTATGCTGTGTTGGTGCCCTGGCCGGTCTGTCTACCCAAGGAACAGCTCGTCTTGGAAATGCTTTGGGTATGATTGGTGTTGCAGGAGGCTTAGCAGCAACTCTTGGAGGCCTTAAACCCTCACCTGAATTGTTGGCGCAGATGTCAGGTGCAATGGCATTTGGTGGTACCATAGGTATGTGCATGATACTATAAACTTACTGTATGCTCTACATATGCATTTATGCAAGCTGTATATGCACAAAATATTGTATAGCTCACAGGTGAATTGACTAACTTACATTTATGGCTTGTGTATGTTATTTTGCAAATATGTGAACAAAGAATTGTAAGTCCCAGGGCTTTTATTAATGTATCAGAATGTGGTAAAGAATGGTGAGGCTGGTGGAAAAGCAGGAGCACATCATCTCTGTTAGGGAAACAGGGTATGCAGAGGTGAATGAACTTGCCCAACTTCATACTTTTGTTCAGTTCCTGACTGAATGCTGCCAAATTCCCTTTTTCACACTGTGCTTTTGTCACAGAAAATGTTGAATTTCTCAATATTTAGTGAAGCTTCTAAGAACATGATATGCTTTAATCTTCTCTCTAATTTCCATGATACCCTCATTGCACAAAATACACATATGCAGCTTTCAGTTAAATGCCATAGCAATTTCTAGTGTAGAACAATTTTTTCCATTGGAACAGGCACGTGTGTGCATGTATTCATTGCACACTGAACCATGATACATTAATTTCTAGCTGCACAGATTGGTTGTGTTTTGTAAGACTTTGCTTCTGTCTTTGATTCTCAATAGGTTTGACGATCGCTAAACGCATCCAGATTACAGATCTGCCTCAGCTAGTGGCTGCTTTCCATAGTTTGGTTGGTTTGGCTGCTGTGCTCACCTGTGTAGCAGAATACATGATTGAATATCCTCACTTCGCTACTGATCCAGCTGCAAACCTCACCAAGGTTGTGGCATACCTTGGCACATACATTGGTGGAGTGACTTTTAGTGGCTCTCTTGTTGCTTATGGAAAACTGCAAGGTGAGGCCTTCTGTTCAGAACTAAGTATTTGTTAAAGGTTTTTTTCCCCCAGGGTTTAGCTCTGCCTTTAGACTGCTGTGTAACTGGAAAGAAACCTTGTATTTTCCATCAGGTAAAAGTTTAACTCTTATGAGTGTACTTTTTTTCTTTTTAATTGTTTAATTTGTGTGCAGCTTTAGTTATGAAAGGTTTGTCTTCAGTGCTTGGACATACTACTGCTATTAATTACAAAGTCATGTAAGCTTCCCTCAGTTCATCTTGTCTAGAAATAAGTGTTGCTTTAGTGTTGTTAAGACACTACCTGACGCTGTTTCTCTAATTGATTTTATTGAACTTTCACGATCACAACTTCGTATTCCTGAGCAGACATTTTAATTGAAACCCTGGTGTTACTGGAGTCAGTAAGCACCACTAATATTTATGGGATTTTGTTCTTAGCATTGCAGGCTTCATTTAGGTAGGTAGCTTGCAGTACCAGTTAAGACTGCCACACTTTAAACCATTCAGTTCACTATTTACCTACTGTGCAAACTCCATGCTCCATACTTCTTAGTGTTTTAGTAAATATGCCTTCTAAATTAAATACTCACTAATTCCTGATTCTTATGCACCTGGAGGTTTCTTTATTGCATTTATTTTTGGTTTTGTAAGCACACAGCTTTTGAGAGACTGAGATAATACCTGTACTAAGAAGTACCAGCTAAGAGCTTCCTATTACTAATCCTGTTACTAGCTTTGCAATAGTTCCTTTGGGAAACATCTGTTTGCTTTCTTCAGTGTTTATGAGACCAGCCATTGAAGGAGGAAGCATGACATGGATGGAAAGCTGTCTTCTCTAATAATCTTTTGAAGGATTTGTCAGTAGTATGTATTTCTGCTAAGTAGTTACTCATTTATTTCTTGGTTATTTTTTTTTCTCTTATCCATCATACCCCCTCTACCCCCTCAGTGATTTGTGAGTATGTCCTTGGTGAGCTTCACTGCCTGTTTCAGCCCACTGTCCTGTTTTTGTTTAATCCCCCCCCCCTTGCATTTTCATATCAGCATGATAATAATAAGCTTGTCTATACTGTTGAACTAGAGGTAGTAAGTCACATAATTTGACTCCTAATCCTGAGACCACAGTTCACTTTTTTTTTTTCCTTAAATTCAGCTACATTTAAATGAGACACTTGGTAAGTAATTACACCAAAAGTAACAGATAAACTTCCATTATTTTTACTCTTTGCTGTGTAGTTTGGAGGAAAAAAATCCTAGGGTGAAAATAAATATGTAATTGTCTTTTTAAACTGAATCACACAAATACAAAACCCTCTTTTCCCCTCAAGTCTCTGCCAGTGTGGAAAGCTGTGGGAAGTCTGTGTGAGTAAGGGTACTGGTGAAATTAAAGCATTTGAAAGCAGGATTTTTTTATATTTGGGGTTATCTGTGCAGTCATATTTTCTAAGCACAGCTTTTGAGAGACTGAGATAATACCTGTACTAGGAAGTTCCAGGTCAAAGCTTCCTATTGCAGAGCGTCATACACAACATGCAAAGACTTGGGGCCAGAATGCAAGTACTTTTTTTTATTTAAGAAGAAAAAAGCTTTTCAAGAGGAGAAGAGATTTTTGTGATTATTCTGAAGCACTTCAGCAAGATTAGGAAGTAAAATGAGTTTAAACAGGAGTATTTGAGAAGCTAGAGTAAGTTTGAATATGTTGCAATATTAAGTCAGCAGAAGGTCTCAGCTTCAACTAACTTTTATCTTCTGCCCCTCCCTTTTTTAATTTTTCTTTTGCTGAGGTATTCAGTCTTCTCTGAAGGCAAGAGACAGGCTCTCCTGCATGTATGTGTCGGTCTCTGAATATGCGTTTGATTGCAGGTATTCTGAATTCTGCGCCACTGCTGTTGCCTGGTCGACATGCATTGAATGCAGGATTGCTGGCTGCCAGCATTGGTGGAATGGTTCCGTACATGATCGATCCTAGTTACACTACGGGAATTACTTGCTTAGGTTCTGTGTCAGCTCTCTCAGCCATAATGGTAAGTTGGGGAACTGCAGGAGGTGAAACAAATTAAACAAGCAGTTTGTTCTTCAACTTTGCAAGTTTCCTGTTAATGACTGTATTTTACCATCCTGAGTCATGATCATCATAGTGCCTGTATGCTAACTTGCAGTAGCAAGTAGCAACTGACTTTCCTAAATCTAGCTGTAAACCAGAACTCTTCCAGAGAACAGGCATGTATGTATATAATTACTTTTGCAGCTATGACTTAATGGATCCTTTTAGGTGACAAACTGGTATTTTAAAAGACTTTTTGGAAAGTTTTATCCTTAAAATACTTAAAAGAGCACTGGATCTATAGGTTATCATGATAACTTAGTAAGATTATCCCCATGTGTAACTTCTCCCCATTCACTCATACCAGCTGTTGCAAAATTTACCCTGAATATTACCATTCTGTAAACTGAGTCTGGCAAAGACTGCTCAGTATGAACCCCTTGATGGTATAAACAGGTCTGTGGAGTTGATAGGATATTTTTGCAAGTAAAAATATGTGACTAAGCATAGGATGAGGGCAGTGGAGTACCTTCCTGTCCTCTCTCAAAAGGCAAAATCAGTAAGTCTAATCCTCAGGCCACAGCTTGATGTCTTCTACATTGAAAATACTGAATAGAATTAAGTAACTTGATACTTATTTTTCAGTGCTGCAGGCAGCCTGTCTTCTCTGCATGTTCTCCTTAGTTGTAGCTTACACTGAAATATTTTCTTTTATTTTCCAGGGTGTCACTTTAACAGCAGCTATTGGAGGTGCTGACATGCCTGTAGTTATTACTGTCCTGAACAGTTATTCTGGATGGGCTTTGTGTGCTGAGGGCTTCCTACTGAACAACAACTTGCTGACCATTGTTGGTGCACTCATTGGCTCCTCTGGGGCCATCCTCTCTTACATCATGTGTGTGGTAAGAAGTCAGCAGAAATTATGCTTGTTTTCTAAGTAATGAAAAAAGTTATTCAGCATGTTTGCTAGGAAGATAAGCAATTGGAAGATCAAGCTGCTAGGTGTTTATAGACTAGAAAATTCTTGCTTGAAACTGTTGGACTAGATGTCAGTCATCTCTCTTCGAAGTACGTATCTCTCCAAACCAAAACTGAGGAAAGCCCTTGTATTGGCTTGAGCATTGAGGGTTTGAATCTGGGCTCAGATAGGTATGATTACTTGTGCTCAGCTGTTTGGGTTGGGTTTTTTTAGTCATATCACTCTGCGGTGGTGTTAAGTTTAAGCTAAAACTAAAATTTATCAGCAGGAGGTACTTTAAGTAGTGAGTTCCTCTAAAAAAAAATGTTTGGTTCAGTTAGAGAGTAATTTAAAGTTTGGTTTTTTGAGTGTAGGAAAGTGTGCTACTTTCTTCAGAGCAGCTACTTTGAAGTACCACGGGGTGGCAGCAGGCTTGCATTAATGTATTGCTAATTCTAATGTCTGTGTCAGAGCAAACTTGAGCTTCAACTCTGTGTGTAAATCATATTGTATTATTAGTAATGGTCTCCTTTTCCCCGAAACATTTGTACAGAAGTCTCTTGTTTTCCCATGTCTCTCTCCTTTTTGTTTTCAGAGATGGAGAGGTAATGACTTAAAGAAAACTGTTCATAGTGCAACAGCTGCCAACCTCCTGATGCTCTGTTATGTAATTCTGTTTCACTTCTGCCCTTGTGTTCTTGTATGATCAGTGTCACTGTTCTCCTGTCCTAATGTTTTCCTATGGTCAGCCCTGGCTGTTGTCTTTTACTTCGTATCTGCTGATAAATAGAGTTGTTACCATGTTAGGAATGTTCAGTATAATTCGTTTTCATCTCTCTTGAGGAGCAATTTCAGGAAAGCTTAAAAAAGTATTTTTGTGCAGCTTCGTGGAGGCGAGTTCAAATGAACAATCCCAGGTATGAATTTTAAAGAATCTTGTTCTTTCTTGAACATTTTGTATCTCCTTATCAAAAGCAAATCAGATTATGTGGCTCATGGGACATCTTTTTATATATAAATACATATATATTTGTATACAGTTAGCAATTTAGTCCATATCGGTAGAAAGATGAAGCTTATGGGCAACACAGGTATGAAAAGTATGTTCTTTAAATATCCAAGTCATGTAAGTCTTGGTGAAAATATGATCTGATGGGTATGTATTTACCAGTAGGTATAGTCATTCTATACCTTCATTTTTCTTTTACTGTCCCCTTCCTTTTTTTTATTTTATTGCTAGCTCATCTCAGCACTTGGAGTTTTGAGATGCTTGTATCTGTTGGTTGGAGGAATCTAGGTAAATAGGAAGCCTGGGGAAGTAATTGGCAAAATAGTTGTGCAGTGACAGAGTGGCTTTCATATAATCATAGAATAGTTTGGGTTAGAAGGGACCTTTAAAGGTCATCTAGTCCAGCCGCCCTGCAATGAGCCCAGACATCTTCAACTAGATCAGGTTGCTAAGATGTAGTTCATAGTTCCTCTATGTATTTCTCAAATTTCAGGAAGTTTAGTTTCTGAGGTAGTATTCTAGAAATCTTGTGCTACTTTACATAAGCTTAGACAATTAAAGTTGATCAGCCAGTAAAATTAAAATTATTTTATATAATTTCTGCACAATGAGCAGAATAACTTGTTTCTAGCCCAGCACTTTTCTGCTTTACTTCCTTTAACAGAAATCATTACTTCTAAAAGCATTGTTATAATCGGGGGATTCAGTATCATTGTCTTGAAGCTGCATTTCAGGAGAAAAAATGCTCAAGAGTTTCAATAAACTGCTTTAGGCTGTTGCAACCTCTGCTAAGGAAGCAACAGTTTTCCCCTCCTTTCCCTCCCCCCCGCCAAGTACGACTTCCATCCAAAGCAGTATATTTATTGAAGCTTAGCTAGTACAGATGAGGTGGTGTTTGTGGAAACATCTTAATGGTTGAAACCTTCTTTGTACAACATTTCCAATTACTTTTTGTGATAAAACTGTAGCTTAATCATCCAAAGCCTATCCAGATTCTCTCTTAAAGCTTGAGTTGATAAAATTGGCCAACATGTATTCAGATAACAACTTAGTTTTTGCACTCATATCTGCTTGACTTACCACCCATCCCTCTTTTGTGCCTGTTAGTAGAGTGAGTTAAGGACAAAGAATGTAACTTCAGAACAAAAAAAGCAAAGGCCTGTACTGTTCACTCATCCTGTGAATTCTGACTTCTTTTAAAATGCTAACACATGTCTTCGTCAGAACACTTGATTGTATTAGCATGTCCTTCTCCCCCCCCCCCCTTTTTTTTTTTCAGAGTGAATACTTGATGATCGCAACTGTAGTACTAGAATCAGTGTGCTTAGGGATGGGGAAAATGCTTCAGGTTGAAGAGGAACCATTAATTGGGGTGATGAAACAGAGCAAGAGTAGCGACAAATTGTGTTAGTCTTATAAATTGTGTGCTGGCCCGTCACCTGTATTAGCTGTGCAGTTTCTGTGGGCACAGTGGAAGGACTTGGAGTTCTCGTGGATCAAGAATTTGGTTTGCCCTGGGCTGTAAGCTCCTGGCCAGTATCACCTGTGTATGCACAGCATAGAGGGCTTTTTGCTGGTGGTTGGATTATGTGTGAATGGTGAAGCCTGCACTTTATTCATGTATGTTTGTGGTCTGTGGTGGTAAAGGAGGTGAAAGAGGCTATAAGAAGAGTTTCCACACTGTCCCTCTGCTGAGTAGGTCTTAGCTGTATTGGTTAATTGTTGCTTGATGAGGTCTTGGCTCATTTTGAAGCCTTCTGTACCACCCCCTTTGTTTTTTGCCAGACTTCCCTCTTCTTTCCTTGGCACTTTGGTGCGGAGCCAGGCAAGGGTGGTTCAATCTCATGCTTGCTTTGTGTGGATTCTCAGATTTCTAATAATATTTGAACTTTTTTTTTCCTTTGGCTTGGTCTTACTGTTGTCTTTTGGTTTAGATATGTGTAGAAAGTGCTTTGCTTCTTGTAAGCTTAGCGTGCGCAATAGCTGAAGAGGTTTTTCTTCTGTCTAGGCTGTCTTACCTGACATTCAACTGCTGTAATATATTAAGTAGTCTGTTTTTCTGTTTGACGCTTTAATGTTGTGGTACACGTCAAAGGCAGTATGTTCTTAGAGGATATGAACTACTGCCTACTGCAGACGGTAGAAAGATGCTGACTTCACTGCATTTGTGTGCCTTCCTTACAGTATCTGAAACAGTAATGATTTATCAGGATAAACAAAAGTTCTTCTAACATCTTTGTTGTGCTTATTTGCTAGATGATGAATTTCACAGAATGGCATACCTCCTCAGGCTACAGCAAAAACCCTGTGGAGTTACATGGTTTGAAATGTCAGTGGAAAATGGACACTTGGAGGCATACTTTTGTGTGGGTGTTTCCTCTTGCTTGTATGTGTGCCTCTCCAGATCCATTCTTAAATTTTGCTGTGGTTTCTGAGCTAGCACAGCAGATGTATGACACACATGTTTAATTAAAGAAGCAATTTATCCTGTTTCTTTCCTGCTTCTAAAGTTTTGTTTACTGCAATTACAAGTTTTGCCTGCTTCCAGATATTGCCAGATATTGCTTTGGGACCACACTCACAAGGAGACATGCCAGTGAAAGCATTTAGCCAGTGGCTTTTCCTGGCTATGTATCTAACAGAGCCAAATTTTCAGGATGTGTTCTCCTCTTAAAGCTCCTAGTTTAAGATCTCTTGTTCCCCTTTGGTGCTCAGCCAGTAAGTTAATGGCCCCCTTCAGTTTATTACAATTTGTTTTGAAGTTAGCATTTGGTTAGTTTTGTGTGGCTACTTAGCTTTGTTGTGTTCTTTCCTGTCTTGATGCTGTAGGAGCTTTGATTCTGTACTACCTGTAAGAGCTACATGGTTTCCATGCTGTCATATAGCATTTCCGTGCTTACATGTTGAATTGCTCAAGAGCTTAAGAAAATACCTTGCAAAAATTGTGTGTGTATATATATGTAAAAAAAAAAAAAAAAAAGTCTGTCATCAAATATGCATTCTTTTATATCCCTGCCTTTTAAGAACAGAAAGAGACCAATATTTGTTATTTGTGTTGTTTTGTTCTTTGTCTTGGGGAAATGCTGATGCTTTCTCATTATATGCATAACATAATGTGTTAGAAGCTGATACTTGGCTGTTGTTGTGTTAATCTGGGTCTCTGTTTTAAGGAGCCTCTTCTAAGAAGTTTTGAGTTGTAAGCAGGCAAAACTAGCAGGTAAAGACTATTGTCAGGAAGGCTTTAATATTTTTGTAAGTTTTCTTTGTGGACATCTTCTCTCCTTTATTTTTGGATTTCATCTTTAGCTGATCAAAACCCTCTTGTCTTTCAGGCTATGAACCGTTCCCTTGCAAATGTGATTCTAGGGGGCTATGGCACCACGTCAACAGCTGGTGGGAAGCCCATGGAAATTACTGGAACCCACACAGAAATCAATGTGGACAATGCAATTGAAATGATAAAGGAAGCCAATAATATTATTATTACTCCAGGTAAGACACTCTTGACTCATACAGCAGGATGTCCACAGGATGTATTATTAAAAAAACAAACAAACAAAACCCCAAAACAGAACAAAAAACCATAGCCTCTCTTGCAGTTGCAACATAGCAGCAGCATGTCAAATGTTGACTGTGTCTGTGGGATCTGTTTTTGTTCCCAGGTCAGTCATCATTCCTCTGTGTATGCCACTTTATTTCTCCTTGTGTGTGTCTCTTCAGACTTTGTCCCATTTATTTAGATTTTAAATTCTTCAGGACAAAGACTGTCTTTTGTAAATTATGTTTACAGTTAATTTTGTGTACAGCTGTTGTGGTGCGAGTTTCCAAGCACTACCACAGTACCAGTGGTACCAATAACAAAATAGCTGTCTGTTAAGTTACTGAAAGAGAGGATTTTGTTTATGCTTCTCATCTACTTGCTCAATTCTGCTTTGTTTTATTAAAAAAAGGCAGAAAAACATCTAAAACTTAGTTAGAATACAATAAATACTGGAATTAAAGTAGAAAAAAAACTGAAAACCAAAACCCTGAGTTGTCTGAAACTATTACGTTGGCTGTAGGCTCATATGGTTCAATAGCACGTTCCCTCTTACGAGAGGTCAGGTAAGGAATAGCTCAAGACCTGTTTTCCTTCAACTGAATGGCACAACTATTGTGTCAAATTCATTTTAGCATTGGAATGAGAAGAATGTTAAAAAACAGTCGTCTTTCATTTTGTTTCAGCGTAAATGAAAACATCAGTGAGGTAGGGTTCTAATTTGGGAAGCTACCTTTGCTTCCAACAAAGCTTGCAGACATCTTCAAGGAGTTCGCCTCTTGCTCCTGTGGTCAAACCTTGAGGACACCATTAATAATTTATACTCTGCATTTTCCTTCTGGGCATTTGTCCTGGTTTCGGCAGGGATAGAGTTAATTTCCTTCCTAGTAGCTGGTACAGTGCTGTGTTTTGGATTTAGGATGGGAACAAAATTGATAAGGCACCGATGTTTTAGTTGTTGCTAGGTAGTGCTTACACTAGCCAAGGACTTTCTAGTTTTCCATGCTCTACCGACTGAGAAGGCTGCAGGTGCACAAGAAGCTGGGAGGGGGCACAGCCAAACTGGCCAAAGGGACATTCCATACCATGTGACATCATGCTCAGTACATAAACTGGGGGAAGCTGGCCGGGGGGGCCACTGCTTGGGGACTGGCTGGGCATCGGTCGGCGGGTGGTGAGCAATTGTACTGTGCATCATTTGCTTTGTGTATTATTATTATTGTCATATTATTATTATTATAATTTTATTTCAATTATTAAACTGTTTTTATCTCAACCCACGAGTTTTTCTCCCTTGTGCTTTTCCAATTCTCTCCCCTATCCCACCGGGGGGGGGGGGGAGTGAGCGAGTGGCTGCGTGGTGCTTAGTTGCCGACTGAGGTTAAACCACGACAGCATTATTCCTCTGATGCATTAATTCAGACAGAAAGACTGAAAAGATTATTTGCTGCTAAAAGCCATGTTCAACTACTAGATTTGCATTATGCAAATCTAAAATTTTGTTGAGGATATGGTGGTGAAGTAACCTGATAGTAGCCTCTTAATTTTTCACTGAACCTGTCTGAAACATCCTTTTCTGATAGAGAAAGGAACACGTGTTTTTGTGAAGCTGAAATAAGTTACTTGCGTAGTTTGACTGGTCAAACCACTACACTGTTAGTGGTCAGGAGACCAAAAAGATGAGATGAATTACAGAGGTCAGACTGAAACTCTGCTGGGAATGTATGAGTATCTCGTATATGAGAGATTATTTGTTTGTCTATTTATTTTTAATTATGAGAGCTTCTGTTTGTGTGGAAAGTATATTTACTGTCTGTAACTATTCTGTCTGCGCTGAAACAGCAAAATAGCTTAAAATTTGGAAATTCTTTCAGGTTATGGTTTGTGTGCAGCAAAAGCTCAGTACCCTATAGCTGATCTCGTGAAGATGTTGAGAGAACAAGGGAAAAATGTCAGGTAAGTACTTTCCTTGATGAGAAGTATTACAGGTTGGTTGGTTTGTTTTCATTCCATTAAAATCCCCTACAAGTCTGTGTTTTGGTTTAATTTTTCTTTCAGCAGTCATTATTATGCTGATCTGTCTCTTAGAGATACTAGCTGGAGGAATGCCCTAGTCTTATTAACCTATAGCTGAATATATTAAAATTCCATGTGGTAGTGTAAAAGGTATTTCTACCTTTTACTGATTTTTAGAGAATTAAGATCCCTTACTCCCTTACACTCTTACTCAATTTGGTTTTTGGAAGTAGCCCCAGGAGTTGGAGAATAATTTGTTGTTGTTGTTGTTTTCTTTTGTTCTTGTTTGGTGTCATGCTAAAGTTCAGTTAAAAAGAATGGCTTTAGAATTTAATACTTCTTTATTGTAGCAACAAAATCTTACTTTTTTGAAAGGTAAGTTAGCTCCTTTAGATGCATATGCTCTGCCTTTAGTTATAGTAGTGCTTTTCTACAAAAGAAGCAGTGAAGTTTTTTGAAAAATAACACTTTAATGTAGCTTTTGTATTGTGTTCAAGAGAATAATTGGCAGCCTTTCCTAAAGGTGGAGGTTGGAGAGCTCTGTGAAGGCAACCACTTTGTGGAAATATGTTACTATGAGGTGTAATCACAACAGCTGACTTCAGTGCAGGGAAGGCAGGGAGGATAGATTTTCTTTATGCTTGTAGTCAATGGGGAGAGAGCATAGGCCGAACTGCAGTGCTTTGAATTGCCTCCTAGAGAAACCTCCATTAAGGGGGATTGTTCACTAAGCTTCAATATTTTTTTAAGTCCTAATTTGCTAAGGAAATGGAACTCTCTGCTTGTGAAGCTGTTGGGGAATAGTTAAAGGGGTGCAATGGGAACAGCTGAGGCTCCTAGGCAGGAAATGAGAGCCTCCTGCAGTATGGAGAAGTGTTTACTGGGGTCAGTCTGGTATGAAGTGGAAGAGTAGATCAGGTAGCAGCCTCTGCACCAAGAACATGGGGCTTATTTCTTTCCTGGGATAACTGACTTGCATTAATAGAAGTAATGCTTACTATTACACAGCAGTGTTTGTATATAAAAAAATAAATACAGGCAGTAACATCCAATTCTGATTGGCGTGTTTGAAACGATGTTGAAAAGAATTAACCACACTATGATGTTAGATGCCCTTCTTAGGTTAAAAATCCACAGTTTACCTTGCCGTTTTACTCTTCTGAAAATTTTGAAGACCCGTTAGTTGTGCAGCAAAAGGACCTTTCTTGGCTAATGTGATGATAGTGTCGTGTGCTTTTGGCTTTTCTTCCAGTGCTTCTGTGGGGATGAGCTTTATGTTTTTTATCAGCCTTGGTGATACAAAACATTACTGGTTTTGCCTTTTATGTTGTCTTTGCAGGGGAGAAATGTGAATGAATCCTTGAAATAACTGGCTTATACTTTAAATGAGTCAATTTCAGGAAGGGATCACTGCAGTGGTTACCTAGTGTTTTAATGAAATAAATCTGTATTTACAGTTTGTGGTAATTCAGTCCTTTCATCACTTTGTGAAGCTCCCATGGTGTTCATTGAGTGCAGCTGCTGTCCCTCTGGTTTCAGTAGGTTTGGAGTGCCTCGGGACCCTAGTACGCTCACCGTCCAGATGTAGTGACACTCACACATCCGCTGTGGAGGGGTGCCAGCATGGACATATGATTGTCATCAATTTGTAATGCCCATACCGTGCCAAGAAAAATTGCATCTGTCATATGGTCTTCTTTTGCTTCATGGCTCATGATTGATCCAGAGAAGCTGATGTTTTCATTTACTTTGCCTATAGCCATAACATTCTTAGTGAAGAGCGCAGATTATATAACATGATGCATAACCTTTGACTAGGGTTTAAATTTAGAAATACAGGAGAGTTTGGAAACTTCAGACTGTTTTAGTTATTAAATTGCATAGCTAACATCATTGCTTACTTGAGATGGTCTTGCAGCAGATCACATCTCTAATGCATTAGTAGGATCACATAGAAAGCTGGATATTGCTGAGCCTTCATTATAGCTTTCTTTTGTTATGGATGGGTAAAACAACAAAACTTTTCATAGGCTAAATCCTGTAGTCCACAGAAGCCATTGGCCTTGGAGAGGAAATGCTTGTTCTACAACCGCTGTTGTATTTCTGAAAAATTACAACTGAGTGAATTGTTGAAAGTTCTCGCCTTACCGAAGTTCTTCAGCCACGTGCTGTGTTGTTTGTAGGCCCCTAGTTGTGAAATTCTGGTTTCTTCTATATAATTAAATTATATTCTATAGTAATTTTATATATAGATATATAATTATTCTATAGTATTGCAGTACAGTTTAAAACTGTATACGTTCTCATATGTGCATGGGTAATTGATGCTGTCCACATCCATATCAAGTTAACTATCTTAGCTTTTGCCACAGTATGGCTTTCCTAAGACTTTTTCTAACAATGTGTTTTGTTTTCCTGCATAGTAAGAAATTCTTGATAAGAAAAATATTGCAGGGTGAAAGGACTCTTAAAATTGTGCTTTTATAGACTTTCTAAATCTAGCTCATAATTAAATATGGTGGTTTTCTGGTAATTCTCATAGTGGAGAGAAATGCAGATTACCTCCTTAACAGCCTTTCAAATTAGTTGCTAACACATTAGTGTTATGGTTTGGTTTTTTTAACCTGATTTTTATAGGTGGATATATTGAAGGACTTGGATTTCTGTCTTCTGATGCTGGAGAATCTAATTACTTTTAAGCACATGGAAACATGGGTTTCTTACATTTTTGAAAATGTGATAGCATGGAATTAGTGTTGGACGTGCATTTTTGGATTTTTTTTTGTTACCTCTATGGCTGAACTCTAATCAAATGCGTTTAGGTTTCTGTTTTGTTTTGTTTTTACCTCCATTGTTCTCATTGCTTGTAATACAACGTGGATGGGTACCACTTACGCATTTATCTACAATGTAATAAATAAAACCGATTAACTTAAATTGTTTAATTATATCAATTTACAGTCATAATTCTTTGTTACTCTACAAGAAAATCTAGAAGAATTGTAAAGGATGAGCTGTTAAGATGCTGTCCCAGCCAATCTGAACGTACTGCATAGCTCAGGTGTGTGTAGGATAGAAATTACTGTCACTGCTGAATGGCAATGTAAGAACAACATGCGTTAATGCAAGTTTCTAGGAAGCTGCAGTATGCTTACTAGGAAGACACTAACTGTGTACATGTATGTCAGTTCTGTTTCTTACAGTCAGATTAACTGGGTGGGTTCTGAATTATTAATGCTGCAGATGAAGGGACAAATGGAGTCCAACAGATCTTTTAGCTCAAGTGCCATATCGGTGTAGCTAGAGAGAAGTAGCAAACCTTGCTGTACGTGATCTGATTCTGCAAGGATGCAGCTATAGCTGTATGCTCCTGGGGGTGTATTGTAGTATGTCATTGGTTCCATATGGGTCAGCTCAGCTCCGGGTGACCTTACTAAGACAGTTTGTGATGCTTTGTGGAGGCAGGCTTTTCTTTCTTCCCTGCAGTTGGGTTCTTGGGAGGGTTATTGCACTGAGCTAAGGTCCATGCCATGTATTCGGATCTTGTCCCTGCTGTGATAAACCATAGTGGATGGAAATAGGGAGCCAGTACCAAACCTCACTTAAGTATGCTTAATTTAACTAATTTAATTAAGTTTAAATTTAATTGACCTGACCCCAGCAGAGCCACTGAGCTTAGTCCATGCTGAAGTACTGTTTCTGGAGACGTTGTTGCCTCAGGCATGACACCAGGCCTAAGCTAGCTAAGCTGGCTATATGCTTTGGTGCTATTAATCTACATAGTCATCTATGATGTGTGATGAGAGCATTATACTGTGATACTTACAAGTCATGCTACACTGCAACTGTTTTTATATCACAGGGTTCAAGCTGTGGAATATCTGAATGATGCACTTCTCAGTTCATCTAGGTTTTTTTTTTCCCCTTCCTGTTACCTTGAATAACAGATTATTGCCTGTACTGAAAACAGAGATGGAGAGGTGTCAAAACACAAAGTGAACAGGAGTGGGGAGAGGAGGTGGGGCAAAACCCTTTGGCAAATTATTCTCTCTATATACAGCTTCTGAAGTGTTGAATAAGCTAAATTAGGCACCAGCCAGATGTTGCTTACTTACATCACCCTGTCCAGCTTTGGCATATTGACAGGAATCCTATCTTTACATGGATGAAGTGATCTTGAAACACTTCTTCATTGGGTTAGGTAGGTGCTAGTTCTTTCAGTATTGGTTACAAGAGTGTAGCCAGTTGTAATAAGGATCGATGCTGACTTTATGAATTGTATAAAAAGTAATTTCCATTCTGAGATTTTTCAGTAATTTTTCATGCAATAGTTGTCTTGTTCACATTACTATAATTAACTTCATACTATTTTAAGTAACTTCTCCCCCTGAATTTAAATCCTTTCTGTGGTGAAAGTGTTGTCCTAGATATGATGTGTATGTTGGGAGTTTTAGGTTTTTAGCCTCAATTTAAAAGAAAATGTTGCACTCTTTGTATTACAAGAAAAGGTTCAAAATACGAACTCATTTTTCAGTGTGCTGTGTTGTCTTTCTAAAGCTAAAAAGTATCCCAAAGAGGCTGATTAAAAGGCTGAGTAGCCTTGCCTGGTACTTAGGCTGTTTAGGTGTGAAGTCTTAGCAGCAAGGAGGTGTGTGCTCACTTCAGTGTATCTGACAATTTGGAGGTCATAAGCAAGCCCCATGTTACACAGTCAGGGTCAAGAGAATAAATTCCTGGTGAATTCTGTGTTTTAGTGAACTACCAGAATAATGCTCAAGTCAGACACAGTATGATTGTGAATCTTTGTTATGGGTGAAGTATATGTAGACTGAAAACTTCATATCATGTAAACAGAAAGTCAAAAAGAGTGCGAGATTTCTGCTTGATTTAAAAACAAACCAAACAACCTAAGGGAGTTCTTGCATAACTGATATTAAAAGCATATCAAAGAAACTTAGAAATTTTTCACTTTAAAACACTTTTACTATAAAACATGTCTCTTTTTAAATCATTCATGTTTTGAATTTTTGAATATGAACAAGGTTCATGTTTTGAACATCTAGGAGAGTACATGTGACAAAATGTTTCTGCTGTAATGCACATAGCTTTGAAGAACAGCTGCTGTTGTGAGTCAGGAGCAAGATACACAGCTTTTATTAGACATGTTTTGAGCCATCAAGGATTTTAGCTATCTCTTTTTCCATGCTTACCTGAATTCTGCTTTCAGTTGGACAGGCTAATTTCACTCCAGATATATGTAGATCTTATCTTGTGAAATAATGAAAGCCTTAGAGAGGCATGTATTTTTAATGATTCTTTTTGACACACTTTAACATCCTGTTTCAAGAGGTACTAGCAGGCTACTGTCATATTTGGTTAACGGGCTCTTAGAAGCAGACTTCTGGGAGTCACTTCAATATTTGTCCAAAGAGCTTTTGTTTGAGCAGCTTTCTCAAACTTTGTGAATACGCAGTATGTGGTTTCAAGCAGAGTCTGTCAGAAGTCTCTAACTACTGACGGTTGATGCTGTAACTCTTCCTGAACTAAGATAATCTGTCTCTTTCTTTTTTTCTTTCTTCGCCTCTTGCCAGGAATAGTGAAGTCAAAGGTGAAATTCATTCTCTTGGCAGCTTAAATTCTGGCTTTGCAGCCCTTGAAATAAGATTGTATGTGTATGTAGTATTTAATAGAAACCTCACGAGTATTTTGTTTTGTGTATTGCCAAAACAGCCTTGGTCACAAAGACGCTCAAATAATTTTATTAGAAACAAAAGAGAATTTTGTTGGAAAAATCTATTTTCACTGCCAGAGGAGTGATGGGGTTTTCTCAAGTGTACTTCAGAATAAGAGTTCTCCTACTGTACTGTAAGTGATTGAATTTGGTACACTTTGGGACTAGCTGCAGTACTACACATGGCTTATATTACTGAGCGAGTGGTGTGAAACGTAAGCTGTTAATGTTTTGTCCTGTATATTTGCTCTCCTTTTTCTGATTCTGGGTATTATCCTTTGCAACAGGATCCCAAATTTTTACTAGCTGAATACAATCTATTCTCTTTGTTTCTTTGAAAGCATTCCTTTTAAAGCCAGCTTTTATCCTGCTGTTTGACCTAGAACTTAAAATTGTGGTATATCTAGTATTATGTGGATTAATCATATGTCCTTAATTTTGTTTCTGGAGTTCCAATTGTCTCATCTTTGCATTGTCTTAATGTTGTCTTGCTGATTGAGTGCTCAGTTGCCCTTTTAAGGATGTATTTGTACACTGTTAAATTAACAAGTGATCTGTGTTGATTGGATTGTGACTTGTGGACCATCGGTGATGTGTTATCTACTTCCATTGCAGTGGAGTTGAAAATAGCAATATGTGACAATCCCTTCGCCATGGCAAGTTGATTTATCAGTCTTTCCCTTCTTTCTGAAGAAGTCTGAAGTCCTTTTATTGTATTTCTGACTCACTTGGATTTCTGCTCAGAAATTTCTGTTCAGAAATCCAAGAATTTACAGTTTTCTCTTGGGTATTTTGTGTCTCTTCCAAAGTACATTTAGGCTTCCTTATTAAACATTTAACTTCAGCTATATACAACATTCATCTGAGGCATTTCCGGTGTGCTTGAGTCAGCATTACATTTGGTGATAGCTCCAGAGCTGGAAAGACAGAAAATGCGCAGGACAGTAGACATTGATCTGCCTATTTTATTCAGGGCCAGGACATGAGCAGAAGAGTACAATCTGACCACAGGAAATAGATTTGCTTCTAACCAAAATATGTCTTTGAGAGTTGCAGCTAAACCAGTTTAACATCTCCATTCTGAATTTTGTCAGGTTTTTACTCCTACAGAACTGCATGCATGCCTTAACACCCCCCACCTCCACCCTGTGTGTCTGACTTTTTAGTAACTCATAAGTAGTGTGTTTTCTCTAAGTTGGTTTTGAGCTGTTCTTGAAACATTTCTTAAATTGTTATGCTTAAACTGGTATAGCTTCTTAGCTCTCCACCTTCTCACTCCCACTCCCTTTTTTTCTTTCCATCAATCATGAGAAGAAAGTGGCATGTTAACCTAATTCAGCAAAGCACTGTCTTGTGCTTGAAGTAGAGTTCCTGCTAATTTTTTTTGTTGGAGTGTTAGACTGTGACAATCATGCATACTCTAGAGATACCTCAGTCAATAAGTTCATTTGCCAAGGTCATTTCTGGGTCTAGGAGTGGTTTTGCTTCCGGAAGGCTGCACAGTCTTTTGGCCTTTTCGTGAAGAGTGTTATATTGTGGCCAGTTCATTTACTCTGTGGTGCTTTCACTTTTCATTGATGTAAGGGACCTGCAGAACATATTAATGTGGGTGGTGGTTTTGCAGCAAAAAGGTTTATTCATAAAAAATGAAAAGTATCTGTCACAAGGCTTTAAATATGGTATTGCTTGGAAGGTGGATGTGAATGCTTGCTGTGTGTGATGTGGCTCAGGCTGATGATCGTAGCCAGACAAAATGGTAAAATACTCCTATTACTTTTGAAAGTAATTGAAGAAAAGCTTGTTGGTATAAGCTATTGCTGGGTGGAAAACTTACTCTGTTGGTCCACCTTGCAGTGATGTGTTCCCAGACATTTCTGACCACGAGTTCCTTCTGTGTTGTCACTAGAAGCGTCCAGCAGGCTCTCCAAAGCCACTTCGCAGGTACAACAACTTTCTGAAAGAGTCTTCCTGTGATGGAAGTATTGAAAATGTACTTCTAGCTTCTGTAGTTTTACTGGGAAAGAGCACATTCTTTTGCACACCTGTTGGGTCAGTCATACTTTTTAACTTTGCAGAAAAGGAACAGCTGCTCTCTAGGTTAAGAGTCAAATCTATGGACCTTGTTCCCTTTCCCACCCGCTTGGTTCCCTACAACACTGGAAAAGTAGTTACAATATTGTTAAGGTTTAACCATTTCTTTTTATTAATTCACATATGTGCTTATACTTAAGAACTTCTCAGCCTTGTAGGTCACAGGTGGCAATTTTACTGTATAAAACAGAGTGGTCAGTACGTATTAATGGGATTGGACTTTCTTTCCTGTTAGGTTTGGTATTCACCCTGTGGCTGGCCGTATGCCTGGTCAGCTGAACGTACTCCTAGCAGAAGCTGGTGTTCCCTATGATATTGTACTGGAAATGGATGAGATCAACGAAGATTTCCCAGGTTAGCGTGCGAGCTATAGGTTTCCAGTAGATTGGATTTGATCTTGTCAATTTTTATTTGATTCTGTTTTTACATCATGCAAGGATTTTAAAAATAGAAGATTTCAGTGAGGCCATTCAGTTTCTCTTTGTGCCTGTTGTGATACCACTGTAGAGGAGCAGAGGTCTTTCTCTTGCAATCTGAGTGCTGTCCCAGCTGATGGCAAATGAGCGCAGAGGAATATGAGAAATAGTCTGACTCGGAAGCAGAAAACTGAGAAGCAGAGAGTACAGACAGGTAAAGCAAAGCAAAATACTGAATGCAGGAGTACAGAAAAGAGTAGATATTGAAGGGAGGTTAAATAGGCCTGTGAAACTTGTTTCTTCCAGAACCGAAAGAACAGGTTTTTTTTAATTGCTTGTAGCTGTGAAATAAATGACAAATGCTGTGTCTTTTATCACTGTTACTGCTCCATACAGGAAAACTACTGTTACTTCTTTAGGTCAGGTGGTGTGGATGACTTGACCCTGTCATGTCTGGCAAACCAGTATAGCATTGTACAGACAGCCTCTTGCTTTCTTATATCTTTATTTAAAAATCAGACAGTTGCTGATAAAAGTTTTTTCAAAAGAATATTCAAAGGAAAAGACAGGCACAAAGAAATTTGAAAGTGATGATAGTATGCGTGTATGAAACCACATTTAAATATCAAAGGATTTAACTTTTGTGTAGCAAAGTGGTCTAACGAGTCCCTTTGAATGGGATTGTAGATGCTTGCAGTTTGCTGGAGGTAGTTGGTAGCACACTTGGACTCTCACGTATAACTTGCCTGTTAAGTTTGTAAAATATTTGTGAATGAAGTCCCCATAAATGTTTGTAGAGTGCTTACCATAAGGGGTTCTTCTGCCTCCAAAGATCAGATTTAACACAAAAAATGTATGTCAGTCTCAATGTTCAGGTTTCAGATAATTTTTCATCATTTTTATTTTCCTTGTCTTGCTGCAGAAACTGACTTGGTCCTTGTAATTGGTGCAAATGATACAGTTAATTCAGCAGCTCAGGAAGATCCGAACTCTATCATAGCTGGAATGCCAGTTCTTGAGGTCTGGAAGTCCAAACAGGTGAGATTAATAGAGTTGCGTTAGCACCTACCTTAGCTAGCATGCTTTTAAAAACATGATTTATAGGATAAGCTATCAAGATTATTCTTCTCTTCTGGTTTCCATGAGAAGCTTTTCTGCAAGGTGTCCAACAAAACAGTCAGTACTTTGCAAATGGGATGCGCTGTTCATGATTTTATAATCATCAGCAAGTGCTTTAGTGAGACTAATGATGACTGCAGTAGAAAAGACCAATGAAAGTGCTTCTACTAAAAAATGTGATTAGAATAAATTATGTTCTGCTGATGTCTGCAGCCCTGTAGCATTTCTGTACCAATACCTGCTTTTTTAAGTTTATATGAAGTTTGATTGACAGCTTTAATATTGAGGTGGAAACACAAAAATGAATAATATGCTTAAATGGAAAAAAAAAAACCAAACAAACAATGAGTGGCTGGGTTGAGTAGAGAGCTTAGTCTGTCCAGATTGAACTAACAGTTTAGTTACCTCACCAGTTTTGCTCTTTGAAAGCAACATTGTCTGATCTAAAGTACATATACTTGAGTTTCCTTGATGTGAAATCTTTGGTCTCTTGCTCTGAACCCAATCATAGCCTCAGTTCTTCTGTACTGACTTCATTCAAGTACTCAGTCACAGGCCCATACATTTATCAGTGTTCGTGTGTAGCTATGTGTTGCAGTTTGAGAAATAAACATGTACATGGTTAAAGGTGGTAAAGCTTCACACAGTTTCTCTGCTGAAGGTGCCGTGGTTAAACAGTTTGACATTTAATAGCTAAAACTGGCTGAAATTTATTTTAGGATTTTTTTTTTTTTAATCCTATGTATGAAGTAATACAGAATAATAGTCTGGAGAAGTACCAGAGAGCATTGCACCAAGTATTGATGTGAACGTTCATCTCAATTGTGCTGCTGTCAGGGAATTGGGTTCTTAAAATAGTTCAAAAATAAACAAGCCTCAAAAACCTCCTATATTATAATCATCAGTACCCATCTTGCTTTGACTTTATTACATGGAATAAAGTAAAAGCATATGCATGTGTAGTGAGTGTCCACAGTCTCTTCATCTGACATGTAATGTTGTGTTTAACAATAAAATGTTTCTGAAACTGGTCTGGGTATCAGTTTGTCTGCTATATTAAAATTTGAAATGCAGTTTTGTAGCAGTGAGCACCCTGTTTTGGCCAGGGATCTCTCTCTTCCTCTCCCCTTGTTTGTGGAGGTTGGTTTTGTGTTGTCTTTGTTTGTGGGGGTGGTGGTGGTTGGTTTTGGCTGTTTCAAACGTGAGCTTTTTATGTGCAGGTCATTGTAATGAAGAGATCTTTGGGAGTTGGTTATGCAGCGGTGGACAATCCAATCTTCTACAAACCCAATACTGCCATGTTGTTGGGAGATGCTAAGAAGACTTGTGATGCCCTGCAGGCCAAAGTCAGGGAATCATATCAAGGCTAAATACTGATTTATATTCCACTCATGATTGCGACTACAGTTTTGTCACAGAGGTCATGGAAAACAAGAGTTAGAAGAATCTCTTACTGTCATAATGCAGCTGGCATTTGGAGAAGACTGCATTGACTCCTAGGAGATGTAGTTTAGTCAGGGAATGTAGAAAGGATGGGCACGTTAGCCCTTCAGACTAAATCCCCCATGAGGCAATGCATTAAAGAACGAAAACATGCTTTTTAAGGTTAACATTGAGCTGTTTTAGCAGCAGGAACTAATAACTCATGGTCATCTTTAAGTAGTTATTGGCTTCCTCCTCCTAACTGTCTGTACGTCTTGTCATGGAAATTCACTAAAAAATACTGTGCCAGAATTGTATTCTGTCTTATCATCAAATCTGTTCTTTGGCCAGTATGGACAAAACAACTATTTATTTCATCAAAACTTAAAGCAAAATTACAAACAGATGCAAGCAGATGCAAATAGATGCTTACATGATTTGAGATTCTAAAAATAATGTTCTGTTAAATCTCTATAGAAAAATTGAACTGTTTCTTTTGTGGATTGTATGGATGCTGTGAATCAGGAACATTTTAGGAAAGTTACTTCTCTTTAAAATACAGTTCCACTTCTTTGTAGTGCCCACTTACATTATATAAAGTGAAACACAGGATTTCAGGGACCTGCCAAGTGATCTTCAAGCCTGACAAGGAAATGTACACTTACTTGCACTGCTTAACTGTTTTAAGCAGCTGCTAAATTCTCCATCTTTTCCAGTCATTGCTTTTTTAAGTGTCAGAGGAAAAATATGGTCCAGTTCTGCACAGGCAGAACATCTTGCATACCTGATCTGTTCACAGAGTTTGGACCACAGTGTTTCAGTTTATGTTCATTTAGACTTTTGACTGTATTTGCTACTTTAAAATTTAGTGATGCTTTCTTAATTAACATTCTTGTGATGCTGGAAAAGGCACTTTTGAACATATTTAAGATGCTGGAGTTTATTAGAATTTTTCTAAATAAATAAGCTATTGTTTGGACAGCACAGAAACATACTAAACTTAAAATCCATTTTTTTGATTATTTGACCTCTCCCTGATCTAATTAAAAGCACTGTTAAATTCCCATAATAAGTTCAGCAAAGAATTAAATTAAATTATGACATCGATTGCTGTTTTGGTTTTATTATGTTAAGTGTACTTGAGTGGAACTCAAATATTTGCCTAATGAAATGAATTTATCATGTTTCCATAATGATGTGGCAACTGTCCATGGTGACGAAGGCTGAATAGAAATAGCTGTATTTGTGTTAGAAAGCATTCATATCTGGGGAAGACAAACTATTATGAAGTAAGTCTTGAAATTAATGCATCTTGATTGATAGCACATTTTTTTTACACCTTGTATGAGACCTCGTATAAAATATAGTATTTCTACTTAGCTACCTCTGTTTTTTTGTGAAGATCACTTAAAACACAGACTTTGAACAGGTAATGCATTAAGAAGTGTAACAATATATGAAAAAAGCTACCCTTTTTGCAAATCTTTTCTATAACTTGAAATAAAAATTATCATGTAAGCACTAATATGTTGTACACTGCAGGAAAAGACTTGTAGTTAAATTTTAATTTAAAACATTGTGGCAGCTATATTTGAATGTAGCATGTATGGCCTCTTGATTTCATTGTATTCAACTTTTCTTTTAGGTCTGTGAAAAATAGGAGGTAAATGGGAGAAGGGGAAAGACAAGGAAATGATCCTCTCTCTCTCTTCCTCCCAGCTAAGCAAAAAAGGAATTTGAAGGGATTTAACATCCTAAAGTATTAATTTTTGTCTTGTCAAACTTGAAGTATCTAACTGCAGTATGCAACATGTCTCTGCTTATAAGTAGCTAATATAAGACTTAGCTTTTCCTTTGTATTTGGAAAAAAACTCATACTGTTATGTTGGATTGGAGGTACCAGTGTTATCTTTAAAACTGTGCTTTACCATGGAACACCAGGTAATTGTTGAAGTGCTAATAAAAAGTCGACTATTTTTCTTTATTCATCACTGTCTCTTTTCTCTCTGTCTCTTTTCTCTCCTGTTGTGTTCCCTGAGTAGGTAAGTAGTCTGAGATTCTTTCTGGGAGTTAGAAGATCAAAATGCCACCAAAGGATGTTGAGATTGAAGAATGTAGTGAAGAGGAATCATAGTGAAATATGCATATTTCTTATATTTTTTAATTTGAATGGTTCTTTAAAATATTTGTTCTAGGTATGACTGATGTCACCTGACCATAGCAACTTCACTATGAACTCTTCTAGTAAATGAAGAGGGCTAGACAACTTCTGAAAGCAGTTGATCCCTCTATATGTTGCCTTTTTGACTTAAAAAAAAACAAACAAAAAAACTGTAGGAACTAACTTGTCTGAGTAATTCATTTGTAATTCATTTTCCTTTGGCTGAAGTGTGAGATGAATCCTATCCCTTTGAGCCTGACACCATGTAAGTTTGCTTCAGTTCTTAGTTATTTAGTTCTACAAGATGCTCAAGTTGATTGTTGATGATTTCAGTTTCTGCCTTCAAAGTGAATGATAAATAAATGATTTTAGCCATCTGATAGTCTGTTCAATTGTATCATTGCACAAGTCTGACATGCAACTTCCATGTTTGCTTCAAGCTTTGGTCAAGCTGAGACTTGAGGTCTCTTTCAGAGGCTGCAGCCTGGTGTTAATTCATGAAGTAACCTCTCTTCCCTCTTGATTGAGCAGCCCACCTGGGAGATGCATACCCACAGTATATGGATTTGTAATCTGACAAATGGTAAAGCCATAGCCTATGTCCTTTTGTGGATCTGACTGCTAGTTTGAAGATTTTACCCTCTACCCCATCTCAAGCTGCTTATTATCACCCAAGAGGTATTTACTCTAGCCTGCCTCATGCAGGCTATGAAAATCTGTTCTGATCAGATCATGGCAAAGCAGTGCAACAAGAACAAAAGGAGAGGATGAAGGACACTAATCTCTGTTCAGCTGGTGGAACTTTTCCAATTGGCAGTGTATGTCCATGGCCATGAGACACCTTGGATCTTTGTTTTTAATACAAGTTGTTGCACTACTAAAGTTACAGAGGAATTTAGTTTGGAAGGACCCTCCAGAGATAATATTGTCCTGTCCCCTGCTGCAAATAGATCCAGTTTGATCAGATTGCTCCAGGCTTTGATTTGAACATCTCCTGGGTGGAGATTCCACAGCCTCTCTGTTCCCCTATTCCAGTGTTTAATTTTTCCCATGGTGAACAATTTTTTTTTTAATCTAATTGGAATTTCCTTTGCGGCAACTTGTGTGCATTACCTAGCCTAATCCTGTTACTGTGCCCCTCTGAGAATAGTGTTTTCACCACTCGCTCATGGAAAACAACAGGAAGATTCTGCCCTTACCCTTCTAAGGCTGACAAACCCAGAAAGAACCCTCTTTGTCTTTCTCCTTGTATGTCATATGTGAATGATGGCTCCCAGTTTGGCTCAGTTCAGTATGTCAATGGTTTCTTGTACTGGACACACTAATCCAGACAACGGTCTCGCAAGTACAAAGTGCAGGGGAATCATCTCTTCGCTTACCTGCTGGCTATATGTTTACTGATGCAGCCCAATAGGCAGTTTGCTGCAAGATGGTGCTGTTGTTTCGTGATGGTCTAGTGGGACCATCATTTTGTTTTCTGCAGAGATGTTTTCTAGCTAGTCAGCACCCACTCTGGACTGTTGAATGGGCTTATTCCATCCTGAGTAATGGACTTCACATTGGCCTTGGAACTTAATGAGATTCCTGTCAACCTGTTTCTTAGCCTGCTGAGGTCCCTCTGGCAGTTGTGCCCTCCAGTATATAATTTGTTCCCGCAATTAGCTAAAAACTGTGTGCTTGTTGTGAGTGGCTTGTCTTCCCATTGTCCAGGTCAGTAATAAAGACATTAAAGAGCGTTAACTTCAGTACTGATCCCTTCATGAATGTTGCTGATTACTTCACCACTAGCTGGACTTCATACTGCGATCACAACCATTTGAGTCTGGTGGACCAGCTAGTTTTCCACCTAGTTGATATTCCACTTGTGTGAACTATATGTCACTAATGTGCCTGGATACTGGGGGGAACCTTGTCAAAGGCCTCGCTAAAAATCGAGGTGTGCAACATCCATTGATCTTCCTGTGTCCACAGGGTCAGCCATCTCACTGTAGAGGCAGGCAGGTTGGTCAGGCACGATTTGCCCATGGTGAAATCGTGCTGCCTGTTCTAGTAGCCTTGTCTTTCATGAAGTTCCTGGGGGAGTTGGCTATGTAACCTTCCCAGGGTCAAGGTTAGGCTGCCTGGCCTATTGTTTCCCTGTCTTCCCCCTTGCCCTTCTTGAGCCAGTAACTTACTACTCAGATCAGAAATTAAATTCTACCTTTGTAAAGCTGCTGTTTCTAGCAAATACACTGTTTACTTTCTGTCCTCAAAAGTATGAAGTTTTGTTTTGTGCTGGTGAACTGGCTTTGTAATTTTTTTGTAAGTGGGGGAATTTCACTGATTATAAAATGACCAAGTTTGCACGTATGTGATCAATCAGTTTCTCAATCTCTTGTTTTAGTCTGGAATTTTAGAAACCATATCATAACCTAATGAGTCATACATATCCTGCTATGTCAGTTCCTCATAGCAAGCATGTAATTCTGGTCCATTCAAATAGGGAAACTGGGGACTGAACCTACTTTTGCATTTTAGTTTTAATAAAACACTGGCTTTTGGTGTAAATCAGTTTTTTCCACTTGTTTTCCACTTGCTAAGTTTTAGTTTCTGTTGCGGGGCAGTCTTGGAGCACACAAACTTGGACTCTTTTGAAGCTAAGCTAGAAGATGTGTTAGAGCCATGAATGAACAATCAGTCTGCAGGACCAGCTTAGAGGTAGTCCACAGTAAACACCCTCAAACATAACAGGAGTGGATTTCGTATCCGCAGCACCGAGTGCCTTGTTTGCCAGGTTTGATTCTATTGTGCCAGAATAATTGCTAAGGTGGACTGCCAGATGTCCAGAGCATAAGAGAGAGATTAGAGGGTGTGTGTAATTAATTTTCTTCCATTCTAAGGCTTAATTACTTGTAGTAAGTTAACTTTAAATTCAAAAAACCACCCAAAAACGAAACAGCTTTTTGCTCCACTAGCATATGTATGATGTTGTGTAAGTTTCCAAATTCTGCAGGAAAACTTTACAGGAAGGAATTTGAATACTGGGAGATCTGGGCACTCTGTTCTGTACTTAAGCAGTGCAGTTCAAATACTCATTTCATAAGACTTGAAATGAGTATTGTTCCAACAATATCACTAGTGTGGGTGGTTTAAAAAAAACCATAAATTACAAATGGTAATGACTGGCATAATCCAACTGCTCTGTAGCTGCCCAGAGGATATATTACATTAACTGTATTAGACTAATGTGATACATGGTTCTGGTTCTTTCTGAGTGGAGGATATGTACTTAAACACTTTCATAAATGGGCTTAGTAATATTTGAAGCTCCAAGTTCCCAAAAGGTGATGTTTTGAAGTAGCAAAAACAGTCATAAAACATTCATTTAAGGTATTACTTGAGAAATTGAGAGACTCATTTATAGCCCTTATTCCAGGACAATCATCATAATGACTTCTAAGGAAAGAACTTTTTCTCCAGTTGCAAAGATAATGAGAAATGCTAGCTAGTGAGAAGAAAGTGAACACAAAAAAGTGTTACAGGAAACATAACAACTATTCTGCTTTCTCTGTTTCACTTTTGCCTGGAGACAGATTTTTTTTTTTCCCCTGGGAATGAGGGGGATCATACTCTTCAACTGAACATATGCATAGATAGTTTGTGTTCTTCCCTTAATGACAGTTGATCAGTTTTATTTTTCCCCATATACTCCAAGACTGCATGTAGCCCTGTATATCACTCTGAAACCTGGCACTCCACAGTCCAATTTTCTGCACAGCGTATATAAATTAACACCCAGTTTTACTTACCTGTTAGAGAAATGGCTCTCTGAATTCTACATTGCTAATTTTTCAGTTCACACGTCTTGACACTTTTTTTGAACTCTGTAGGTTGTACTTCTGCAAAGCAGTTTCAGTTATACGAGGATATAGAAAATAACTATTAAACCTTATTTAACAACTACAGCTGTCTTTGGTATATTATGTGAATAAGAGATACAAGCTACTCTGTAACATGTTTTGAAAGTAGGGTCAAAGAGGTCAGACAAAATGGGGAAGAAATTGTCAGAGAAGTAGTCATGCTGCAAAGATCAGACCTTTACTTTACATGTAAGTATAGCTTTGAAAATAAGATTATACATGATGCAGTTCTGTTAGATGTGCTGAATATTACTAACAGTGTGATGTTTTGTAATTAGGCGTGAGACCAGGAAAAGGCCCTATGTGTCTCTTGACCTTCTTTTCCTGTCACTTGTTGACAAAACCCATAAAACTGCTTATTATCCAAACCTTTCCCTATTAAAGGAAGGAAGCAACAAAGGAACTAGAGGACAAAAGGGCTGAGGGGGCTTCACACTCAGTGAGAAGTGTCTTCTGAAAGAAGATTGCGGTTGAACTCTAGCACAGTGTGAAATTAAGTTATTCTATTACATGGTCAGTCTAACCCATAATTTAAAAAATCCCTACCAGAATAGAAACTAACAGCTAGTGAACATAAAAAGCTCAAGCAGATGTTAAAGCTGTCTCCTGCAGTAATAACTAGCAGTTGCCCATTCTCCATATTAAAATATTGCAGATGTGGATAGGAAAAACCATTTGGTCTTCTGATTTTACGTTCTCAGAAGCTCGTTGTCATAGGCCATGGTACAATGAACTTAAGTTTTCAAGTGGTTTATGGTGGATTTGTTAATATGTGGACACAACACAGGAAGTTGGCTCTTCTCTAATTTATAGGCACATCAACAATCCGTATTTTTCGTCAGCATTCTGTCCCCAAACATATCCATTGAATGTTAGTTTAGTGAACCATATAATATGAGGTGATCTAATTATATTTGAGTTTTAAAACCAGAGAAGTGTAACCAGCATAGTGCAATGTGCTAAGTATTGCTATAATTTTCATTTTACATTCCTGATATAACATTGACTTCTTTTTTTGAACTTTCAGAGATATCATAAACTACTCTTTCTACCTGGTCAATTAGATCTGTGAACAGTGGTAAAGTTACCCGTGGAGCTGCTGAATTTTGTCTGTAGACCTCAGAACCCTTTTTTTCTGCAGGGCGATGGAGCAAGAGTAGGTATCTGTTGCCTTTTTACCTACTGGTTCCTTTTTTGGTTTGTATGAAATCATTATGGCATTTGGTATTTAAATGCTAACTCTTACTGAGGGATCTAATTTCTGTTGCCTCCTCCGGAGGTAGTCACCTTTGCATTT
Organism: Pygoscelis adeliae; assembly: GCF_000699105.1. Classification (NCBI taxonomy): domain Eukaryota; kingdom Metazoa; phylum Chordata; class Aves; order Sphenisciformes; family Spheniscidae; genus Pygoscelis; species Pygoscelis adeliae. The sequence goes on from NW_008823967.1 coordinate 957,144, forward strand.
TTCGTGGAGTTGATCTTACAGGAATCCATACAGTAGCCTCCCCTTATTGTCCTGTATCTATAACTGCTAGAAAAGAGGCAGCTTCCTACCTCTGCTGTAGACTGACCATCGCAGTTGGTCCTAAAACATTACTCTGCTGCTCTAACATTTGTTTTCAAATATAAACCTGCTCATTTTTCTTTCCTGTGAGGGTGGTGAGACACTGGAACAGGTTGCCCAGAGAAGTTGTGGATGCCCCCTTCCTGGAAGTGTTCAGGGCCAGGTTGGACGGGGCTTTGAGCAACCTGGTCTGCTGGAAGGTATCCCTGCCTGTGGCAGGGGGGTTGGAACTAAATGATCTTTAAGGTCCCTTCCAACCCAAATCATTCTATGATTCTATGATTAATTTGCTTTTTAAGGTAGCTGTAAATCCCTTATGTTCATTGAAGACCTAAATAGAGTGAATATGGCCTGAATGGGTGTCCTGGTTTCAGCTGGGATAGAGTTAATTTTCTTCCTGGTAGCTGGTACAGTGCTGTGTTTTGGATTTAGGATGAGAATAATGTTGATAACACACCGATGTTTTAGTTGTTGCTGAGCAGTGCTTACACTAGTCAAGGACTTTTCAGCTTCCCATGCTCTACCGACTGAGAAGGCTGGAGGTGCACAAGAAGCTGGGAGGGGGCACAGCCAGGACAGCTGACCCAAACTGGCCAAAGGGACATTCCATACCATGTGATGTCATGCTCAGTACATCAACTGGGGGAAGCTGGCTGGGGGGGCCGCTGCTCGGGGACTGGCTGGGCATCGGTCGGCGGGTGGTGAGCAATTGCATTGTGCATCACTTGCTCTGTATATTCTTTTATCATTATTATTATTATTACTACTACTACTATTTTATTTCAATTATTAAACTGTCTTTATCTCAACCCATGAGTTTTTTTCACTTTACTCTTCTGATTCTCTCCCCCACCCCCCCTGGGGGAGAGTGAGCGAGCGGCTGTGTGGGGCTCAGTTGCCAGCTGGGGTTAAACCACGAGAATGGGAGATGATATGAATGAGAAACTTCAGTTTCAGTTTGGAAACATACCCTAGTGTATTACCTTGAGATTACCATAGTCCTCATGTTAGACACATGTTGCAATTCCTCAGAATTATTAAAACGGATTTTATTAAAAGGTTGAGCAAAAGTTGGGATGAAGCTGAGGTGACAGTGAAGACCAGAATACAGTGCAAAGAGCTCAGCGTAACAAATGGTGTAACATTGGAGAAAAAAAGACTTGCATTGGTTGTCCTGTGGATGTGCTGGGTTGGTCTCCCTGATGAATTGCAGTGTACCCCTCTGGATAAGAAGGAGGCATCTGAAGTTTTACATCCTTTGTTGATGACATGATAAATGAGAAAATTTTCAAGAGAGCGTGAGTTTGACTTTTGTAACAATCAATTCTCTTTCATTCTATTCAGGGATCAGCTCTGTGGCTTTGGGCTGAACAGTTAAATCTCAGTGTTTGAATGGATGTGATATCCTTCCATCTCAGAAAATGTACAATAAGTTACAAACAGCAACCATTTTTTAAATAAAATAAGTAGTAGTCTTAGCAACACATTGTTTCTGTGCATGCATTCTTCTCAAAATAATTGTCTTCAAAATTGTCAGCTCTTAAAAAGAAGAAAGCTGGATATTTTACGAGCCTGGAACACATATAATCTCCAGACTTCTCCTGTGTTGTTTTTGTGTTTGTTAGGCAGTATTCTACCATTAGTTTTCAATAAACCTGTGGCAAAGCCTTCCATGAATAAGATAACCTCTCACTGCAAACAGCAGTAAAAGCATTTTAGCCTACTTGTCTCTTTAATTCAGAAATAAGTTCTAGTATTTAGAAGATATGACTCTGAAAAGATGTTTTGTTAGAATTGTTCCTGCAGACAATGCTGTTTGTTTTCTTTTCTCAAAAAAGCATGTTGATGAGGCGCAAAAGTCAGTATTTGAGCCTTAGTTTTCAACCAGTATCTTTTTTATTTTATCTTCAACATACGCTGATTTGACTCTCAGCCAGACTTACCTAATAATATATTAGGTTAGGACAGGGAAGTAGCTCAGGTTTTGATCGGTTTGACATGAAGTTTACCATACCTGAAGACTTATGTTCTTTGCAGGAAATACCAAAGCATTCTGCCAGACTTCAAATTCATTAATATTTTTCCATTTCCAAGCAGAGGTAATATCAACTCCCTTTTGTCTATTTAGCTCCAAAAATTGCTTCCCTCATGGCTTTTACTTTTAAGAATAGTTGTAATTGGTTTGGGAATTACTCTGATGAACTTGCAGTATAAGTTTTATTGGGTTCCTTTTGTTGGTGAAAATTAGTTTTGGTTATTTTCTTAATTGTCTGCATTTTGTGTTGGAGGAGGTGGCCATGGTTAATAGGAGTGGAAACACAGAAAAGAATTACCATAGTTTGCAAGCATTAAATTGTGTTGAATACAAAGATAATAGGAAGGGAACAGAGACAAATAGGAGTGGGGCATCTAAAGCAGCTTTTATTTTGTGAAAATTTTAGGGTTTTTTATATTAAAGTTTCATCAAAATAAAGACACAAGCAGACACTTTATCCAGCCTGCATCTGATGCCGTATCCACAAAGTTCAGTACTCCTAATAGAATTATTTGTGATTTATGTCAGTGTTCACAAGCTGTCAAAATAGAGGCATTTAAGAAATGTAAATGTTGTCATTTTTATCTTTGAAATATGAAATTCATGTTTTCCTGATTAATGTATAGATAAAACAAACCATTATCCCCTTAATGGATTGTATTTCTTATGTAGAAAATATTTTTTGGGGGCCCAAAATAAGGGATGGTTGAAAAGAAAGCCCCTTAAAAACCAGTATGATTCAGACCTCTGCGTCCTAGGGAAGGTTTGATACCCTGGGAAGGGGAGTCCCAGTTTGCCTCATGACTACCCTGTGGTGGTAATACCTCTACTTTACAAGAGGAGTTAGGATCTTTGTCACCCCAAGCACTATGTAAGTGTTCAGGATAGAATTATAAAATCATAGAATCGTTTTGGTTGGAAAAGACTCTTAAGATCGAGTCCAACTGTTAACCTAGCACTGCCAAGTCCACCACTAAACCATGTCCCTAAGTGTCATGTCTACATGTCTTTTAAATATCTCAGGGGTGGAGGTATTTAACCTCTTCCACTTCCCTGGGCAGCCTGTTCTTGACAACCCTTTTGGTGAAGGCATTTTTCCCCATATTCAATTTAAACTCCCCTGGTGCAACTTGAGGCCATTTCCTCTCGTCCTATCGCTTGTTACTTGGGAGAAGAGACCGACACCCACCTCGCTACAACCTCCTTTCAGGTAGTTGTAGAGAGCGATGAGGTCTCCCCTCAGCCTCCTTTTCTCCAGGCTAAACAGTCCCAGTTCCCTCAGCCGCTCCTTGTAAGACTTGTTCTCTAGACCCTTCACCAGCTTCATTGCCCTTCTTTGGACACACTCCAGCACCTCAATGTCCTTCTTGTAGTGAGGGGCCCAAAACTGAACACAGTATTCGAGGTGCAGCCTCACCAGTGCCAAGTACAGGGGCACGATCACTTCCCTCCTCCTGCTGGCCATGCTGTTTCTGATACAGGCCAGGATGCCATTGGCCTTCTTGGCCTCCTGGGCACACTACTGGCTCATACTCAGCTACCTGTCAACCAGCACCCCCAGGTCCTTTTCCGCCAGGCAGCTTTCCAGCCACTCTTCCCCAAGCCTGTAGCGCTGCATGGGGTTGTTGTGGCCGAAGTGCAGGACCTGGCACTTGGCCTTGTTGAACCTCATACAGTTGGCCTTGGCCCATCGATCCAGCCTGTCCAGATCCCTCTGTAGAACTTTCCTACCCTCAAGCAGATCAACACAGCTGCCCAACTTGGTGTTGTCTGTAAACTTACTGAGGGTGCACTCGATCCCCTCACCCAGATCATTGATAAAGATATTCAACAGAACTGGCCCCAATACAGAGCCCTGGGGAACACCGCTTGTGACCAGCTGCCAACTGGATTTAACTCCATTCACCACCACTCTTTGCGCCTGGCCATCCAGCCAGGTTTTTTACCCAGCAATGTGAAATATGAATTGCCACAAAATAAGCACATCTTTTAAGGCTGGTGTTTTGCCACCATTTTTTAAAATCCTGTAGGAATAAATACTGTTGAGGTCCAAACGGGGGGGTGTAAAGCTCTGTTTGTACATGTTGGTGTACGTAAATGTGACTTGTCAAAATGTAGGTTTCAGCTGATATTTATCTCTACAAACACATTTTGCTTGAACATATAAGACTTTTATGTATGCTGCTGCCTGCTTGCACATTTAGAGGTTTTTTTTGAAAGCTTGTTCCAGAAATGTCAAAGTTAGCTCCTTTGGCTTAGCTTGTGTTCCCATTACCACTGAGAAATAATCCTTGTGCAGAATGTGTAATGGAGCAGCTATGACATCATCTTCTGAAAAAGACCTTTCCTTCTTGGGGAGTTGGTTGTTGCTATTGTTTGGTAGCCTGTTGTAATAACAGACTAAAAATGAAAGGGAGGGTTGACATCTTTTATTAGGCAACTGATGTAGTTGGGAAAAGAATAGACACATTTTTCAGACCTCATTTTCTTCTTCTAGTCGGAAATGGCCTTGTACTCAGCTTCAAAGGGTGTGTTAGCCTGAAAGCTTGTCTGGTTCTTTTACCAGCTATATTGTTTGGTCTTACATTATTTATTCTTACAAAACTTGTTTTCTGTGGTGTGTCTGGCAAACCTGTACCTTCTAACATTTCTTATTGTTATGGGATCTAAAATTATTAAATATTAATGTGGTATTAAAGCTATCTGGTGTGTTTTTCTGGCATTTATTCTTAAATGACTTTGCCCATTTTTCTTTAGCAGCAATGTTTGTTAGCCTCATTTAAAATCTTAAAATCTTGAAAATTCTTAGATAAGAATTTAAAATAGAATGCACATATTACTCTTAACACAGCAAAAAAATGAAACTTCTTACTGTAAGTAAGCTACAGCAAATTTAAGAAGTTGTGCATGCATGGTGAACAGGTATAGAGGATAATTCAAGGTAAAAAAGGACAAAGTTTTTTAAATACTATGTTGTGTTTTCTAGCATTTGATGTCTTTCAGACCAGGGTACTTGATTTGAATATTTTATCAAATACTTCTTTAAAATTAACTAAAATATTTCAGTGTGTTATAGAATTACATAGTTTATAACATTCTTTTATTACTTAACTGGATTCCAGTCTGTATCTTGCTTATTGATAATAATATAATATAATATAAAATAAAATAAATGCTTGCTATCCCAAAGCTGTTCGGTAATCATGCAATGTGTTCATTCTAGCAGTTTTCATGACACAAATGGTCAGTCGCTGCCTTTTGATGGCACCCGAGCTTCTTTTCTGTGATGTGTCCTTTTTCAGTGAGTTCTGCTATCAGTTGTAAGAGCAACAGCAAGATCTGGTAAGTCCCCAATGCTGTGACTGGGCCTTATGCTTGAGACTGTTGCAGGAGATCTCCCATTTTCTTGGGATCATTCCAGAGTGTCCAGGTTGGAGATCTGTCCATCCCCATCTTCCCTGGTATATAAATTCTGCCCATGTGATGTTATTGTGAGAAGTGTTCAGTAAGAAACAGATTAAGGAGATGATTTCCTAGGTCTTTATGTAACATTATCTATGCTGAGCCAGTTAGTATGGAAATGCTTGATTTTTGAGCTCAGAAAAATGAGGTTGAATGTAGTTTATAAGTATGAAAGTACCTTTGGATATCAGATATTTGTAACAGTATGTCGTGGTTTAACCTCAGTTGGCAACTGAGCACCACGCAGCCGCTCGCTCATTCCCCCCTCTATCCCTGCCGAAACCAGGACACAGTATTACCTAGGCAAAATGTCTAATGCTGCTTTGGTGTTCCCTTTCCCAGTCCTAGCAGAGTCTTGCTGAGATTTTTCAGAAACAATTTCTAAATATGCCTACTCAATTCAGCTGTTAATATGTGCTTTTTGGGACTATTCTATGGAGCACTTTGAGATTTGATGTATATCACAGACAGGTAGCAAATTTTGTTGGAGTACCTTTAGGAAATCAATTTTCATTTTGCTTTTTTGAGGATTAAAACAAGCTGGAACATGAATGGCTTTGCGACCAAATGCCACTGCAAACCTGAACATCAAAATCCTCATTTAAATGGGATCTGGGCTTCCTGTCTACTTCCCTAATCCTTGTGTCATTCTCCCTTGTGATTTTTTAGTGAAGGTCCTGAAGAAGTTCTCAGACAGAATAACTGGTTGACATGCTATGGGCACTTGGAGTAAACAGAGAGCAGAAGAAGGGAGGGAGAAAGACATGGATGCTGGAGCACCTGACTTGAGAGTTGAATAGTAATTGACTGTACCAGCCACTGGATGTCACTTGTTCCACGTAAATATATGTAAGAAGTTAATAGTCTGGTATCAGAGAAAGTAGTTTGCGTGTCTGTTGTGAGCATGGAAATGGTGCCTAGGTGAGCAGGGGCGGCAGAATTTTTCTTTCTCTGCCTTGTGCTTTTTCATCTGAAAATCAAGAGAGGTTAATGTGAAGTGACATCTTGTTACCTTGGAGCACAATATGCTTGTAGCTGACTTTTGCCTGTGTTAACCATATAAAGCTCCTTAAGTGGGGTTTAGATGTTGGCTTTTCCTATAGCGTGTAACCATGAGACAGCCATCAGGAAGGTCCTATTTCTGGCACTACCATGCTGATCTCCATTCCTTCTGTAGCATTAGCATTGACTTGCACCATGAGTTTGAGTCAACAGAAATGTGGTTTTCACAACACTGCTTTTGATCTTCTGCACATTTGTAGGTGTGTCTTAAAGACGAAAATGTGGGCGTAGAGAAAGATACATCAAAGGCAGAAAAAGGAAAGATGCAGCCAAAAAAAAAAAAAAAAAAAGAAGAGAAAAGACAGAAAGGAACAAAACCCAAGAGGAAGTATTCTCTTCCTGAGGTAGTGACTGTTCACTGCAGAATATCTAGCGAAGGAAATTCACATCTTGAAAAAAATATGTGGGCAGCATCAACACCAGTCAAATTCTAACTGTTCTTCTGTGTATTGACATATGTAGTTACACTTGATCTGGTCACGTGTTCTGCAAACAGAATTGTGCCTACATGTAGAGCCTGTCTGTTATGTCAGTCCTAATGGCAGCATCTGACAGCATTATCAAAAGACCAGAATAAAAGGAAGAAAGGTCTTCTCTTGACTAAGCCACAGAGAACTGTGGTAAGCTTTTTCCCATATGAGTCAATGCATATACAGGTAACCCTCAGCCAGAGCACATTGTCCCATCACTTCTTTTCTGTTCCTGGCTAAATTTTCATCTTTCTAGTAAGTATGTAAAATAACAAAATACAAATAATGTTCTAAATATATCAACAAAATATGAGAAAATATGTAAAATAAATATAAAATATATAAAAAGCATGATATAAGCAATATATATATCAAATATGCCCTAATTAATGAGCTTAACATCATTGCCATCTTCACAATATTAATAATACAGGTGTCCTGTAGTGTCAGAACATTCTTTTCTGCAGAAATGCTTCCTGTCTAGTAGTCAGCTCTTAAAATCTTACTGGTATTTAGGATGTAGAATGACATCTTGTCCTTAGTGAATGAGATCTACTTCTTCCAGTGACTTCATGTTGAGCAGGTTTTTCCCATGTGTACTGAGTTGTTCTGAAGTGCTATAGCATTCTTGCAAAAAAAAAAAAAAAAGAAAACCAAACCCAAACAGAACTGTCCCATGTCATGTGCGAAACAAATTTAAAAAATCATCCAGTGAAAAATCAGTTCTGATTTTTATTTCTAACCAAAACTTTTTATTTTAAATGAAAATACATGTTGTGGTATCTTACAAAATTCTGTGCATTTGACTTTGAAGAACAGAAGTTCAAGTGTGGATCCAACCTAAAAAACAGCAATTATTGTTAAAAATTTTGCTCTTATTTGTCATTCCCCTGAAACTTATGACATAAATGCTTAAGCAATAGTGTGTTTGCAGGGTACATTAATACATTTTTAATACATTTGTATTTGTAAATTTTCATTGAGTTTCACATATTTGTGGTAAATTGCTATGTTAAAGGTTTATTTAGTGCTCTGGAAAACTTTTTAGTTTTTAAAGTAATACCTAGTTAGTGTGTTTAAAACATTTTTTCCCTTCTAGTTGTGTCTTCATCATCTGATGTCATCTCCTATTAAAACTCAAGTAAGGGCCACTGCATGACAGGGTCTCAGGTGATTGCTGGTTACCAACTTTGCAGGCTTTTTCATTAAAGAACGGTCTCTTTCCAAACTGAGTGTTTTCATGTCTGGTTTTTGATCATGTCTGTTCCGTTCTATCTTAAAACTCTGCAGTGAAGTTTTCAGTCCCAGTTTTTCATTACTCTATATAGTATTAATTTCCCAACAGCAAAGGCTGCCTCTGTCTGATTATTATAAAACCATGTTAGATAGCAATGGAGACAACAGAGCTTGTTTACTCTTAATTCCATACAATTCAAGCAGTGTATAATACAAACCTTTGCTAATTTTGTTTTAACAGTTAAACATATTGGTCAAATTTGGTAAATGATGCCCTAAAGGACTGTGCTACAGATTACAAGAGCTGAAGCAGTTTGTCTTGTGGAATATAGCTGCTTTCTTGTGCTGAATATTTTAATTAAAAATATGAGTGGAGGTTTTGTAATCACACACGTGAGGAATGGAAAAATGCAAAGAAATAAAAAATAGACCTTTAACTTACTGTTGTGCACTTCAACAAAATTTTTTTCTTGTAACAGCTATACCATGAAATTTCAAATGTTCTCAACAGAATTCAGGTAAGGAAGGAGACAGCTGTTTCCACCATGGCTGTTCATGGAGGTAAGCTTTCGTGTGCTAGGTTTCCATCCAGTTTTCAGAAGAAGCCGTGCTCACCGTTTATTGCTTTCTATGTGACTCCACTAGTACTCGACTGGTGTTTTGTTTCACATTTGAGGAGGAGGGCAGAGGGCTGCTGCAGGTAGGCAATAGCATGTATTATGGTTTCACATCCTGTTTCCCTATTTGCCTTCTGTCCTCTGAGCAGTGCAGATTCTACCACAAGCAAGCCATTTCAAGTAGTTTTATTTTGTGTTTTTGGTGCCGCTTGCTACTTCCCATTATGAGGAATTCCAAGAAGAAAAGCGAAGAAAAGGTGTCAGGGTTAGTATGTGGTGGAGTTTCCACCTCTCCCTTGCTTTGCCTGGTAACTAAGTGAAGGAGACCTCGCTGGGTGTTTTTATTCATTTGTTTGTCTAGGAGTCCTATGTCTTTTTCTTTTGGGGACTTATCTAGTTCTAAATTACAGATGAGTAGACACAAGGAGATTAATCTTAGGTGGCTTCCCTAGCTTGAATTGTATCAGCTTCTTCCAAAGGAGCTCTTCTATGAATTTCATAGAATGTCTCCTATGTCTGATATATAAGATTAAAAACATACTTTAAGGAAACATTTGCTAGCTTTAAATTCATGATACGTGAAGTCACGAAGAGTGGTATCCAACAGAAACCCATGTGTATAATGGTACCAAAAGTACAGCAGATTCTTAGGGCAGTAATATACTAATCATATAAGAGCCCAGTGCTGTAAGTTTTGCTGTAGTCGGGTTGCAGGCACTCTAAGTGATGAAATGAAACAGTACCTACTAGAGTTCCTCTTCATGCAAACATTTCAAACAAGCTGAGGCAGAATGAATAATGCATGCATTAGTGTTCTGCAGGGTGATATAGTCATTAATTCTTCTGAAGTGTATGGTGGACCTACTTGTGAATCATGAGAAAAGACTAAGTAGTTCCAACCTGCTGAGTGTCAAAATCTATCTAAAAATGGTAGAAAAACTCATTTAGGCTTTATTTTGTTCATTCTTTTGAAAACTTGTATGCCTGCATACTTTAAGCTCCTGGTAGGCTATAAATGAAATCCTTTTTTTCCTTTCTTGTACAGCAAATAATGAAACAGTCCTGCCACTGACAACTCACAAAATAAGTAGAGAGAAAAAAGTCCAGGTAAAATAGTGTAGATAGAAGTAATTTTGTCCAAAGAAAATGGGCAAGAAGACATGACTTTTTCACTGAGTTCTGCCAAGCGGCAAAATGACTCATGGTGCAACAGTGGGTACATTTATACTCTGTGCTGACACCCGGGAAAGCCCTGGGTTCTGTGTCTTGATAGACTTGCCATTAAATTGGGAAAAAAGTCCTTATCTGGAGTTTGAGCATCCGCTGAGTCTTAAAATGATCCAGGTTGGCGAGATGACCATAGCTTAGTGTCAAAGGGTAACTTCTTGCCTGAGCTGAGCGGAGTTCTCTTCTCCCCACCCATCTCCCTCCAGTGAGGCAGATTTTGGCAACAACTCTGTGACGTTTGTATGAATGACCCCTTTCCAGCAGAAAACCTTTAGACTCTGGGCTCAACAGAGCAGGTCCAGCTGAAATCTTCAGCCTGGTATTAACATGTGATGTTAACATGGCCAACATGCTACTGCATACTGATAGTCCATGACTGAACAGCATGTAACGCTAGATTTGTACGCTGCATCTCCAGAAGCACAGACCTCCTGTGGCTTGAACTCAAGAATAATTTCTGTCCAGGTAGCGGCTATGGTTTGGAGAGGTTTCATTCCTTCCCAGGTCAGCCAATAGGGAAGGACCCGTTTGCACACAATTTGCGAAAGGCCGACATTCCTTCTGGTGAAACTGCGTAATAGACACTCAAACAAATACATTTCAATAGGCAAAGCGATGTGTAGTGTTTTCTGTAATTAGAAAATATTTATATGACTAATCTCTTAGGAAAATGGGGAAAAAACTATCAAATTTCCCACACTTTGAACTCTAGAATGTGACCTCAATAGGAGAGTTACCTTTGCCAGCAGATTTCTTTTCCTGAGCAATACTCTTTGGTTTGACATTCGAAACTTGGCCAAAACCAGTGAGGTCAAAAGGTAGAATTAAAAATGTTTTGGGTTTTTTTTTTTTTTTTTTTTTTTTAAAGGAACAGGTACGTGTCTCTGTGCAGAAGTTAGAGACGGAGTCTTTTTGCCTTTCAAAAAGTTACTTATTGACTCGAAGTTTTGCAGAAGAAAAAGTTATTTACATACTGGGCAAATATGTTCTGTTTATCTGCCAAGACAATTCTTGCACCATAATAATTCCTTCTGAAAAAACAAATGTCCCCTTTCACATTACAGCTATGCACAATTTACATGAATTTTTCCAGGACTCCACTTTAGAAAAATTGCAGTAACGCTTATGTGTTTTTCCTTTCTTTCATGTGTAAGCTGTGACCTTTTTATCATGGCCCCATGCTTATACAAGCCAAAGCACTAGTAGGTGATAACCTGTAGGTGTTATAAAAAGTACTCTGCTAAACAGGAGCGCTGCAAGTTTTGTCAGAAAAAACAAAGTTTTACCACATCTGTGTTAGAAGGGCAGACCAGAACAGGAATTAGGAGCTCAGGCTTGATGCGAATGTGGGACTATCTGATCTGTGAAACACATCCAGCCTTGACTATGTTTCCCTTCTTTTGGGTCCCCATCTAACAATGTTGAGAAGCCTGTTATGCTTAAAGCAAGGCTCCTAACATTTGTTGTGCCAAGAATTCTGTTACTGCCTACCAATGAATTCTTTAAATAAAATCTTCTTTAAAACCCACTCCCCCCAGCTGAAAAAAAACCCCAAAACACCAGCTCCTTCTGAACAGAGGTTATAATGCCTCTTCGGTAGATTTCTTTAGCTTGGTGGCATATCCAAGCATTACCAGGAAGATGTGGAGGCAGGGATGGATGCAGAGTTACGGAGCATCTTCTACATTAACAGCTGAAGGTGTTACTAATTCTCTCAACACCTGGTCTGGACTTTTTCTTCTGTTGTCCTTCATTTAGAGGTGAAGAACTAGCAACAGGGAACCAAATTCAAAAGCAGTCCAAGCCAAATGCTAAGTAACCCCATTTAGCTACTACCTAATACTAGAAGTGCCTAACCTCGTAAGAGACTGCATTTTTGATACAAAAATCTGAGCCTATCTTTTTTTTTATCAATGTGAAAATCAACGCCTATCTCCTTATGAGGGTGTTGAGCCTGGGTTGAGTGACGCCTGGATGCAAGTCCACTGGGAATTCTTCCAGGACGCTTAATCCCTGGGGCCCAAAGAAAGCACTGGATTCCTCCAGAAATACAGTTATACAGATTTTTTTTTTTTTTTTTCCAAACAGGATCAGCACATACAATGCCCCCAGATACCCTGCATAAAATAGCCTACTCCTTAGACCACGAGCTCTGGAAGCAGAGGCTGTAAGCCATGAGGAGACATCTGCCTCCTCAGAGGACTAAGACATGTCTCCAAGGAATTCCCTAAACTGTGGATTTAAAAAAGTCTTGTAATTTTTTTTCTATTTTTAATTAATCTTGAGTCTTTAACAGTAATAGGCACAGACTTTTAGAAAAGAGGTGGATGAGTCTGAGTTGGGAGGAGGGAATTGGATCCTCTTTGGTAAGTGTAGTGCTGTAATCCCATTTATTGCTTCTGCTGGCCACATCTGGAGATACTGGTTCTGCACAAGTAAGTATCTATAAGGCAAACCCTGGGAAAGGGTAAAGCCTCTCAAGGGACCAGGCTAGAGAAACACCAGTCTGGAAGTCAGACTTCAACTTTTTAAGTACTTTCTAGCCATGCAGGTGCCTATAAGTATAATCCATCAGGAGGTAGGCTGGATTGAGTGCCATAAAAATCTTCCTTGAAGATCTAAGCTGTCGCCATTTGCCCAAGGTAACTCAGTGTGTGGCGCAGCAGCTGAGAGGGCTTCCTTATGGTATGTCCTCCACGGTTACCTTGCACTAGGACCCTGTAGCTCTGCAACGATTCTTCTTTAATACCTTGCTGTGCAGAGCTCCGGGCAGGAGGTTTGTTTATCACTGCTGGTTGCCTAAAGGGCCTATGTTCATTTCCTGTCAGAGGAACAGAGACCTCCTGCCAATTTGGATGGTTGCAGTGGGTGCTGAAGGCAGTTTCTGGAGTCTGCAGCACATGACCAAGGAAAGCACCTCAGGCCTCCCCCCTTACCCATCCTTTCAGGGGCAGAACTCTCTGTCTGTGACCAGTGGTCACAATAAAGCTGTTATTGCTGGACTAACATCCCACGGGTGCATCACCTCCACCAAGAATTCTCAATAAAACTCAAGAAGCATTTTTTTTAAACTCATAACTGCTCAGATATTCCCAATCGCAAGTCTTTAAAATACTTTACATATCACTAGGATTAAGCATTATTTGCTTTGGGTCAGGCATGCTTTGGAGGTTAGCAGTTACTGATTTGCTTTTACTCTTGGTAGTGTGCCTTATTTTATTGAAAAACTTTTTTTTTTTTTTGCTAGCAAGTTATTCTATTGGAACTGATGTATTATGTCATTCACTTGTGACATTATTTATGTGAGATATAAGACGTCATTCACAGAAAACCTTTATAAGTGTTAGCTGTGGAGAGTAATATTTTCTTGATAAGCTGCATTTTCTAAACACCTTGTGGAAGCTGTAAGTTTCTTATGTTTTCCTATGTTTTAAAAGCAAGCTAAAAATATACAGAAATTAAATGTGCAACACAGGTTTTATACAGTAAGTTCAAATGGAGATGTTTCCTGTAACAAATATCTGCCATTTTATAAACATACTTCCTTTTTTTCCTGGAGAAGAATTTGGCCAGTATTTCCTGTATTTTAATACACTTGATGTATTTGTTATGATCGGTCATAGGAAAAGTAGATAGACTTTTGGCTAGGGGAAATAGAATATATATTATTGTTTTCATTACTAATTGTAACTTAAGTGTTAGGACAAAGGCATATATTTTCTTTTAAAGGACTATTGGTTACCAGGTTGTAAGTGCTGTAATAAAAACTAGTATCTGTACGGTGTGTGATTAATATAAGATAAAGCATTAAAAATGAAAATTCCAAAAATATTTTAGGGGTTTTTTTCCTTGCATTTTTCTCTGCTTAGGCAGTGAGAGCAGGCTAATGTGTTGGACTTCTTAAAAATCTATTCAGTTTCACTTAGTAGCTTCTATAGAGTGAGATATTTCTTAGAAATGTAACATTAGGGGCCTCTTAAAATATGAACTGCTCTTTTTGCTGAGACAGTTTAAAATAATCTTAAATTTTGTATTAACTTTATATTTTTGTTTAAAAAGTTTTTATTAAATCCAGAATTTAGGCCTAAGTTATCCTGACACCATCCCTTTAAGAAAATGTCAGCATATAGTAAGCACTCTGGATACGCTTTAAATTTTATTATTGTAGAGGGGGCTTGGGCTGGAGGGGGAGGCAGGGGGGATGTTGGACAATTCAGAGCAAAGGGGAAGAAAACCTAACAAATTCTTGGGTACCGTCCAATTCCTGAGCTAAGCCATGAACTCCATATTTGGCTTGAAATAAGGAATTTTCTCCTCAACAGCTGTCCCTGGAGTCAATATAAACTGTTCTAAAATGTTTAGTTACCAGCAGAGAGATACTACAGGAGAAGCTAAAACAAACTGCTGTGAAGCACTGGCCATTGTAAGGGAGCCCCGATTCACAGTCTGTACTGTACATTGCATAATGGTGCAGCTATTCCCCTACATGTTTTCAATGTTATGGCTCGCTACATAATGAGAGGGCTTCCAAGGCACCTGAGTAGTTCTTTCAGGAGGAATGACACAGAGATCAATAAGGCTGTTTGTAAGGAAGGAATGCAGATCGAGGCATGATGATAGAGGCTGAATTACCTTTCCTTTATTCCTTAGAAGACTTTTTAAAAGAATATGGTGTTTACCTCTTTGCCTGTCTTTTTGTACTTTTTAAAAGACTTACGGCTCTAATAAATGATGATTTTTGGAAACAATGCTTCCTGACAATGGAAGAAAGCCAAAAACCCCTTAAAACCTAACTGGAGCATTAGAAATAAAAGTACCCTTTGAGAATGAACTATGTATTCAATCAAAGTCTCAAAACACTACTTAAAATGAAGCCTTAAGAAAGACATTACTTTTCTTCTTTCATTTATGAATCGCCATAAAAGCAGGATAAAAAGCTCTTTGTAAAATGCTGCTTGACTCCTCAGCTGCTGAACTGAAATCCTATGCTAATCCAGTGTATACAACTGAATAATGAATTGAGACTGTGATTACTTACTCTAGGTTGTATATTTATACTGCCACAAAAGCAGCAACCTTACTGTATATTTAAGCAATGTATAAAAGAGAGTGCATGCAAATAAAGAATGTCAGGTAGATATAAACCAGAACCGGCTGGAATAAGCGGGCTGTGGAGTTGCATCTTCTTTTATGGAACATTTTGCAGTCTGCTGAGAACCCCATGTGTTTTATTATCATCATGGATGATGGCCATTGTTGAAATCTGAAGTATTGACAAAGAAGGTTTGGATGTAACTTCTGCAAATAAAGTACTTTCCTGAAAGCATCACAGGACAGAATGGTCTTTGCAGGATTTCTCTCTTCAAGGGCAGTTCAAAAGAATGCAATAAAATGGGTTTATTTTGTACTGAAATACAACAATTGGCAAGAGTCGTCTTGCAAGAAAAAACAAAAGATTAAAACTGTCTTGGAGTTGAATGTGGTACAACATCAAGAGGTTGAAACTAAAGTCTTTAGCTTACAGGTATTAAATTAAGATCACTGGCAGTGAACTCATTCATGTTTTGGATGTTGGCTGTTTCAAATGCGGTTAACCTCATTCAGTTAAAGTAAAACTGGGGGACTGTTTATACTGTTACTAGAAGGAGCACAGCACAGAAAACAAAGCTTAGCATTTGCTCAGCTCAGGAGAACAGAGAAGGTATGGGAACAGAGAATGGGAAGAGGATGGTAAGGATAGTGAAAGGAAAAAAGACAAAAAACATCAGTATGTAAACATATGCAATGTGTAAGAATGCAAATAACTGTGGGTTCTGAAAAGATGAGGATTTTTCTTGTATTGTCCATAGTATTTGGGGACTGAGCAGTTCACAATAACAACTAAACTGTATATTTTCTAAACCGAGGCAAGAATTGGTGTTCAATTTCTATACAAAATTGCTGTCTTCCTCAGTAGAACTATTGTAATGAATGAACGACAGTATCATCTTAAAATTATACCGAGACATAGGAACCAATTGTTTACATAAATTTGGTCATGTGGTTTGGGCTGTAATAACTTTTTAATGAAAAGAAACCATGTTCTAGGGACAGTCTTCAAGAATAGCTTTCTCTAAAGCCATGGTACTGGTTGAGACATCTAGCACATGCAGTCTGGATACTCATCTCTTTCCAGTAGCCAACTGGCATATTCCTCCAGCAGGCTAGTAAAAAGCCCACACTAATGTTAAGAATGTTTAATTGAATTTCTTTTGAATACCTTTAATTTATTCTCTAGGTAGAGTGTCAAGGGTTGGAGGGCCAAAGACAGTTTTTCTACAAGAGGCAGGAGTGAAAGACATCAGCATGCAGGTGGCCAACAAGCTGCTGGAAACAAAGGTAAGTAAATACAATGCTCCCATTTGTGCTTTTACCTACGGATTTCCTTAGCTGTCCTAGGCTGATGAGCCATTCAGGTTTAGGATGAATGTAGAACTGAAACATGTGTTCGTGCTGCCAGTGAAAACCCTGCTAGAAATCAGAAAACTCAAGTCAGAAAACTTCAAATTCATACAACTGCCTCTCTGTGGTAACCCCTAAATGAAGTCCATTCTCTGGAGATAAATCAAGTTTTTGTGTGCATATTCTTCCAGTAAAGCACTGATATTTGCTGCGTTTGCTTGCATGATCTGGTTCCCTGTAAGAATCTATGTAGCATGAGAATACCCAACATTTTGACTGAAGTCTCCTTAAGCAGTGGATTGTCTTCGAGTTTTATTTTGCATAATGTGAAACGGTTGTTAACACTTGACGAATAATAACAGGTATTAATTTAAATATTCTGATAACTTAATTTAAAAAATGATTAATGGAGGTCTGTTCTGAGAAGTTCTGAAGTCAGGGTTTTAATTTAAATATATTACTTTATATATCATTTAACTTTTCTGTACAAAGTTTAAAATTAATAATGTGTGGTTTTCAAGTTTCAGACACTTGTTGATTAGTTTCTTTAGAAAAACTCAGTTTTTAAACAACAAAGCAGTTGTTTAAAGCTGCCAAACTGCAAGCTCCAGTAAATCACATCATATTTCTGTGAATTTTACTGAACACACCCTTACAAATAAAAATTAACTCACAGCTCTCAAATGTTGATAATGCATATCTGCTGAAATAACTGATTTTATAAAAATATTCATTAGAATGTACACTTGGCACTTGGGCACAATACACACTCAATATGAAAACAGGCTTTTAAGTTTTAACGCTGTAAAATTTATGATGCCCATAACCTTTCATTTTAAGGTTTTAAAATCATTTGCTGTTAGAAACAAAATGATCTGGAAGGAATTTTGCTTCGGACTCAGAAAAAGGTTTTATAGGACAGTTAGGGGGATTTTTTTGTCTCAGTCTAAGGGGGACAGTACTGCGTCCATAAGCATCAAGGTCTTAAGTAGATCTGGTTTACCTTCATTTGGTCCAAGTTTTCTCTAAGTGGCTATCACTGTATTCGTAAGACATATAGCTATATGAGTAAGATATATAGCTATATTAGTAAAACTGCTCATGTAGCTCCTGGCTGTGGCCCAAGCCAGTTGGTACATTCACAGGGGAGACCAATGGCCGTGAGATCATCCAGGAGCCATTCCCAGGAGCTGGTTTGGATGCTGCTACCCTGGTTTCGTGGGTGGATGGGGAAGGGGACACATGTGGTGCGCTCTGTGCACAGCCGGTTGGCCTCAGGGCCAGCAAACAGTCCTGGGCCTGTTGTGAATATAGCCAAAGCATCTAGCAAAGCTGAACTGAGGACTCCCTTATCAGGGAAATCTTCTATGGGCAAGAACAATTTATCAGTACCTTCTAGAAAAACACCAAATGGGAGGTTTTGTTATGCCCCAGAAAAAAGTGTGCACAGTGTTTTAGCAGAGAAATGTGTTCAGCAGACATCTGCTCCTTAGCAGCCTGTCTTCTCCCTGCTCTGCTTAAAGTCTCCTCTCTGAGAAACTGCAATGTATCTTTTCCTTGCTCTTCTGGACCTTATTTCACCAATTATGCGAGCTGGAGCTGTTTCTTTGCAGATTGTGAAGACTTAACATACACCAGCATATCACCCTGCAGAGTTTCCCCATAAATGCAGGTGGACAGACAGCTCCATTTACCTCTCCAGCAGATGTACTGTCTCTTCAGTAGCTCATCCTAGTGAAAAACGTGGTTTCTCACCCACTTTTCATCCCTTTCGGGAGAAAGAGGGAACAAAACATTCCTCAAATCCTATGACAGCAACACTGTATAACCATGAATTTAGTCCATAAAATATTTAAGGAGAATTCTAAGATTCTTTCCCCTGGGCTTGATTTCATATTAACGTGTGCCAAAATCAGGTCCTGCAGCACAGTCTACTGATGAATTAGGTCTCCTGGAGAGGTGGGTCCCCAGGGCACCGATTATTTGAGTTAATATGTTTGGCATCCAGTACATCCATCTGAAATTCATAATTTCCAAGACTAAGAGGTCAAAAAAACATTTGGAAACAACTGACAATGGCATTTTCTTGTTGTTATTGTTTCTGGGATTAACATGGAGACATTTGTCTTCTTGCAAACATTAGTTCGAAGTGTTCTGTGAATACATGTCTAGTCCAAATCTGCTTGTGAAGAAACTAGTATCACTTGACTAGACCTTAAAATGGAGACTATCTATGGCCATACTACCTTCTTTTGGGATCTTGCCAAATCTGACAGGCTAAGTATGGTAGGGCATGTTGGGAAACATCTGAGGAGAGGGCATGTTGGGAAACATCTGAGGAGAGGTTGTAGTTGAACCTACTAGCAATCCGCAAGCCAATTTTTGTCATAGCTTTCCTGGCCTTGCGCTCAGTTTTTCGTATGACTTCTTGTCGCTCAGTATGAGCGAAGGAGTGTCTGGCCACATGCCCAAGTTCAGCTGCCAGGTTTTTGGGGTACTTGATGGTGTGGCAGAATGCTTTGGGTCCATGCTACCCTTGTCCTTACCACAGCATCATATGGTAGACATTGTGTAAGCTGGTTGTGAGTCTTTTATTGGGTGGATCCCCAAATTATGGGGCCAGGGGCTATCCTGAGTTGTTGCCTAATGGTGTGGTTCTGTGTTTCTGAGCTACATATGCTCTGCTTCCAGGAACCTGCACAGGGAGCTCAGTCAGGGAGCACAAGGGCGTTCATTGCCCTCTTGCTTGCACTCCTATGGGCTGCAAATACAGCTTTATGGGAATTCAGGGACTCCCTTTGGCGTAGAAGCTAAGAGTGATCATGTGTCTCCACTAGGTCTACAAAGTTGGGTATCTTTCCAAATCTGTTGCTTTGTGCCTCAGTTTCCCACTGATTAAAAATATCATGTCCTTGTCTCAGACAGAAGCTTTGAGAACAAATGTATGAATGAGTGTGATATTCTAGGGTACCATTGCAAGAGGACGTCAGTGTATTTTCTTTTTTTATGTGGCAAATGTAAGATTTCAGATGTCCTTTATTAATTTCCTGGATTTTAAGTGTTTCACTTTGTAAATGATGTGATAAGAAAGTACACTGTCATTTAGCAATATTCACTGTTTTTACATGAAGCTCGTTTTCCCTGTTAATAAAAACATCAGTTTGGACCTAGTAAGATACTATGGAAGGCCTAGTTAGTTCTTATATTTTTTGTATGTCACCCACCAAATGACAGCTGTCTATAAGACAAGTAGTTTTCCAGGTTTTGAAATGATTTTTTTTCCCCACCACCAATATGGCCTAGTTTTTTTTTAAACAAAAGTTTTGAGTCTGTCTGTGTTTGTGTTTTCCCAGGCTCTTTTAATGCCTGAGGGAATAATTTATAGGGCTGTAATTTTGTGGGTTACTGTGTTATGACCATTTATAAATGGCTCCTTAGGGCACTAAAAGGGCCAAGAAAATGTAAATACAAACACAAAACAGAAACAAATACCTGCAACATGAAGAAAACTGCAAGGAGAGAGACCATATGGCCTAACAATTCAACTCCACTTAATGGCTCCATTCACCTCCTATTGAAGCAAAAGCATATTTTACTACTGACCGTAGTGAAAGAATAATTAAATGTTAAAACCTCACCTGTAACATGACAATCACCTAACTCTGTGTTTAATAATATCCATACTAATTTTTTTTTTTTTTTTTTAATATTGGGCTGCAGTTCTTTACTACCAAATATAACTCCTTATTCCTCCTTCCCTCCAAATTTAATAATGAATATTTTTAAATACTCCTGTAGCTTTAGGCTTGGCCGATTAATAAGCTCTTTATGACATTTTATGTTGCAGTAGTTAAAGGGAACTGTTGGCTGGGGCACCTGATGGGAGCCAGGCACTGTGGGTCCTGGCCAGTTTTTACTGGAGAGAGAGACATGCTCCCACGGGGAGGAATGGGAGCTTTGCTGGGCTGAGCTGCCCTGTGGAAGCATACACCTTATCGTCAAGAGCGCCTGAGCATCCACCATGGGCAAAACATCTGTACTCAGGGTATTTTTGCTTAATTTATGTCCAGTTAACATCAACTTCTGATCACTGATTTGAGTATAGAGAAAAAAGAGAACATCAGCAATCAAAAAATCACTTGAGCCAAACACTGTTCCCTCCCTCTTTCCCAGGCTCGACTTCCCCTGTGTTTGCTGAGGGTTAAACTCAGTCTGTCCCAGTTACTCCAGTCAGGTGATGGGTGACAGGAGGTCTGGGGTTGTGTGCATAACTGTTTTTTCTGTTGCTCTCTTTGTTTATTTATTTTGTTCTGCTGCACTTTGCTTCTTACTGCTTTTCCTCTGCTGCTATTTGCTTCTCATTCATTTTCTCTGCTGCTCTTTGCTTCTTCAGGTTTTCTTGCTACGCTGTTTCTTAGTGCCTTTCCTCCGATGTGGGTTGCCTGTGGGCCATAGTCACTCAGAGGTGTCCCTGTCTTGACGTGGGTCCCCTGCGGGCTGCAGTCTCCTGGGGGTGTCCCTGCTGCAGCGTGGGTCACCTGTGGGCATCAGGGGTCTGTAGGGTATTTACAATACCTATGTGAGCATCTTGCTGTGCATCACACCTTGTGAAGCTTGTTTCTCTCCACTGTGAAGTCAAACTTTCTGACATGCTTCTAATTCCTCTGGAATCAGGTTCCTGACCGAAAAGGTATTCCTCTGCTCTTTAATCCTCCACTGTTAAAAATGAGTACACCATGTATACATATCGTGTACATACACACCCTACAGACTGTGAGGTACTCTGAGTGTGTGGCCATATGGACAAATGTCTCCTTTTGAAGAGAAGATGTCTTTTCCTTTATTGTGTGATAGATTTTGTGAATAACTACTGCAAGGGCATTATGGGCCAAATCATGGGCAGTAATCCTGCACAAGACTAGCTTCCTGGCTTCATAGAGGCAAATGTTGCACAAGCTAAGCTCTGTGATTTAATGATTTAGGACAGTGTTTTTCTATGAAGGAGTCTGTGAGAGACAGCTAATGAAATCAAGGCTTTGCTCAGCTTATGTTTACTATACAAGCTTCCCACCTCTCCTGCAGAAATGCTGAAGATCCAGAACAGAAAAAGCCAAAAATCACTGTTTTG
>NW_008823967.1:978965-988863 GCF_000699105.1 Pygoscelis adeliae
CTTTTATGAGTTTTGCCAATAAATCTATTCGAATTGGGACAGGAGGCTGTATGAGAATATTTAATGTGGCTGAGACAAACAATCCTACCTTTTTCCCACCAGAGCAAGCTTTTATTAAATGGTAAGAAAATGAAAAGAAGCGATGTGATCAGGAAGCTTTTTAGCCACACTGATGGTTTGCAGAAGGATAGGTGCCATATGAGCAATGCTGCATGAGCCTTGAAACCTCCTGGCAGGGAAGTCAGTTCTGAATTAAAAATCCTTACCAAATGCACCCTGTCATGTTTTCCATCAGTAGAGCTGGATATTTGTGTATAATTCCTGTGGGATTGGAGGATGGTAATGTATACACACAGAAAAAGTTCAATTTCAAGTAGCTGCTAACATCCAGTAAACAATATGTTCCAAATTCCTTTCAAGGCTCCTAACACACTGATTTTTTTTCTAAACACTGCCATTCTCTGTGATGTTCAAGACTATTGGTGACAAGCCTTCATAACTATAAAAAGAAAAGAATTGGACACAAAATATTTTGTATTGAAGCCGCAAAAAACAGTGTGCCTTCCTCCTAGCCACAGCCATCTATTTTCACTGTGGCCATCACCATGGCACGTCAGCAAAAAAAGATTCCAGGCTACTTCAAAGCTGTGTGCCTCCACACAGTTTCACTGTTTGATGATACCAGATGGCCTTGCTAAAATTCATTTTTATCATCACAAAATGGGGAGATTCTGGACCCTTATACTGTGGGACTTTATGACCAAGGCAGGCAGTACACACAAAGCTGCTGTCAGTACTAAAAAGGCACTGAGTGGCAGAGACACTCTCAGAAGAGTTTGAGATGCACCTGTGAGTTCACTGACTTTTTTAAAAGGAAACAAAATCCCATCTCAGGGTTTTTGCAAAGCATCACATGCATGTATTTGTGTTTATGCGTGCTCATAATAGGCAGAACCTTTGCTTAGCCACATGGCAGCACTGCAATCCTTATCATCAACACTGAGGTTACAAAAGAAAATTCCTCTGTGTTTAACCCACAGTTTGTTTCTTCACACAGCACAGGCTGTAAACATCAGCCATTGCAGCTCATCCAAACACACTGAATTCCCTTTCAGCCTGAAGGGCACATGGATGCATGCATACAGCCCTTGCTACTCTCAGACAGCCTCTTGCACACTTGCCATTAATGCCGTCAAGCGAAGGAAGCTGCTTGGGCTTCATTTAAAGAGGAAAAGACATGATAGGCCATACTTGAGAGCTGGAGTATTTACCCAAGAGCTTATGCAGTGCTTCTGGATATTCAATAAACAGACTTCAAAAATCATGAGGGTAGCCTCAAAATCATGACTTGGCGTGTCATAAAATGTACCATGCTTTGCCTTTGGACTTTGAACTTTTAGACATGAGGGATGTACATCTTTAAACCTCATCACGAGAAACTTTATTTGGTACCAGGCCACCTAACCTGTGGCTTCATTTTAAGCACATCAGGACACTACTCTAGGATCCCTTTCTCATCAAGGGAGAGAGGGAAGTGTCTTTGGGGGCCTGTGGAGGGAGACCCTGTCTGCTAATTCTGCAGGAAGGATGGATTCTTTAGGTTCTTTAGGGTTTCCATGCCAAAGTTTCCATGGGTTGAGTGCTTAAGGTAAGCAACGAATGCTCCTGCTTGAAAGCAGCAAACTGAGGTTCTTCATGAACTGGGATTTTAAGAAAAATATAATGTACTGGAATATTCTTGATAAAATCCCATGAGCTGACAATGCTATGAGAGAGTGGATGAGAACAACAATACAGTTTTGTTTGGATTACTTAGGGCCTTTAAATGCCTACAATTACAAATAGAGTTTCCATACCTTCTTCTTACCTTCTTCCTTAATCACAAATGATTATTAAAAGGTTTGTTACCTTGCGATGAAATAATACTAATTGTCAAGTCACAAACTGTACTCCAGAAGCAGTTTGAATACATGGCTACCCTGTGTTTATAAGTTGATTTTCCAACAAATTCTCGAAGCACAAATGATGAACTGGTTTGGAACACTGCACTGTTTCTATAGAGAAGCAAGATGGTTACTGACTGCACCCATCACACTGGATGGACACACTGGATTGTGCCCGTTCACGCATGTCTGGGTAATCTTACTATTGTGAGTCTTACAGAGATCTTGCTAGGAATTTGCAGTGGAGTTGTTTCCAGTCCTCACAAGCTTAGGAACTCAGAGTCTTCTGACTCCTGCTGGCTAACATCGCTAGGTACTTCTACCCCCTGCCTGAGCGTTAAAATGATCTTTTTAATCGTCATTTGTGATTATGAGGTGAATGTGTGTGACAGATATTGAGTTTAGCTAACAACAAAGAGTAAACGTAAGAAAGGAAATTTTCCTATCAGTTATAACAGAAATGGATCAACCTTGAGTTCTGTGAGTGTAGATCAATACTTATTTATTTTTTTGTTTCTTTGATAGAAATATTCATAGGATGAAAATTAATAATTTGCATTGCATTACTACTTTCAGTCCCTGACTATCTGGGCAATGCTGGAGTCAAGCGCCTTCAGCTATTAGTCTCTATCTTTCAAATAGGAAATAACTTCAGTAAAAGGGATACAATTTACTATGTAAAAGCTGTCATTGTAATGTTAGCTACTACATCACTGCTAACATTGCATATTGTTTCATGAACAGCTAAAGCCCATAACATTTTTCTAAATGTCACACCTCCAGTGACTTCATCTTTTGACTTTATGCAGGACTTTACGCATAGAAGTAAAAAGCAGGCTCTGAACAGGGTGACGTTTTACTAAGCTAAAGTAGTTTTAAAATTTCACTAAAAAGAACATTTTTTGAAATTTACTAGTAAAAACTGAATTTATATTCTAATTGATGAAAGGCGTTGCCTTGCCCTAAATAAGCTGTGAACTGAAGGAAAGAAAAATCATCATATTTTAAAATGTGATGGGGAATCACTCTTTATGACCTGTGAGCAGGAAGGTTCATCACGCTGGTAGTTTTATTTGTTGTGCAAGTGGTCTAGCTTCTATTGACAAGATAACAAAAGTGCCTAAACATGATTACAGCACTACTGGTTAGATATAGCCATAAATGGTGATTTGTGAAGCAGCTTTAATAGGTGTCATAATACTTTGCATTTCAACAGGGCCTGTTATCTAAGCCAGAAGACTTATAAATATGAATTGAGCTTTACAAAATGCTTGTGAAGTAAGTATAGTAAATGTAGTGATATTAAGTTTAGAAGAAAGATTATCTGAAATGTTAAGCAACTTGCCAAAAGTCATATAGTAACCCAGCGCCTGACCTGGGAGTACAGCTCTCCAGCTAATGCTCTAAGCCGTTAGGCTGCACTAGATTACAGTTCACTGGAACTGTAAATGAACTCAGGGTAGTCCTAACGCATACGGAAATGATCCTTAATGTCTTCTGTCAGCAAATTACAAGGCAGCAAGTCAGCCACACTGGAACTTACCAGAGAATTTGATGCTGGAGCAGTTGGATTTAATAATGCAACTAATTATACTTGATGTGGCATTATATGAGAGGGTTCTCCAGCATAGACATAAATGACATGTTTGTATTGAGAGTAGGAGAATCCCATCTTGGGAAAGTCAGTTGAGTATTCAGGCTTGACTTTGAAGCCTTTGATGAGAGAAGCATGTCTGGTCTAATCTCTGAGTGACAGGTTCATAAACGCACACACTACAGTTGATACGCTAATGGCCATATTATGCTCTGCTGGTTTTCTTTGCCCTGCTCATTCAATTTCTTTAGAGACATCCAGAGATGAAAGAGAAAAATGCACAGTATGTTGTAAAGACCAAAAAGAGTTTTTGTTTGCAAACTCTCTTGCTATCAAGCAAAGCATTAGAAATGTACAGCAGCTCGTGTAACGTAAAGAGGCCATGTAGTATGAAAGAATACCAGTCTTTTAGATAAAAACCTGTCAGTGTCCATGGGATGTAAATGCAGATTAGTGAAGATACAATGTCACTGAAAACTGCAGGCTTCTGTCTGGTCACATCTGTGGAAATCATTAGCTATCAATTATGACTCCTTCTTCTGCTTTATGTCATGATGTGACTTATAAGCAGAAGAACAACTGGCTTTACTTCTTACTAGGAAATTCTTCCAGAGTAGGATGAAACACATCTTCAGCAAGTGCAAACTGATGGTGAAAACAAGGGTTGCTATGATGCTGTATCTTTTACTGGTAGCTGCCACAGCTGCACTGAAGTTCTGGGCAGCTGGGACAAAAATCAGGGTAGCCTATGAGCTGTGTGAATGTAAAGCAATGCTTTTGACTGGCTCACTTTGAGTAAAGGTCACTGATTTTCTGTGTATCCAGTGGGCAGAAAACTGTGTCTCTGTAGCCATTAACAACAGCTGCTACAGAACATTACCAAGTCCATCATAAAAAAATGTTAGGAATCTTTGTTTATTCTGCTTCAAATTCAAGTCATTTCGTAATGATAGTTTCATTTCATGCCCCACTGGAATATCATCTCTCTTTACTTTAAGATCTCTGAGTTTAATTCTTGGTATATGTTTTTCCCTTACAAAAGATAAAGTAAAAATGTTAGTCTTGCATTCATAGGCAAGATGTTCTTGCCAGTTTTATAGACATAAAAGCATTAATCTTTCCGTTAATGAATAAAAAGTTCACTAGAGCTTGTGTTGCAAGAAAATTATATAGGTCTTGTAGCTATATTTTCTCATTTTCAAATGTCCTCTCTTGTGTCAAAAGCTTAACTACATTAATTTAGGGATAGGGCATTGTGTGGAAAAGGGCACTGAGCTGGGATGCCTGGGGCTTATCCCCTGCAGTGCCACTCTCCTGTTTGGTGGCCTATGATGAGTGACCTTCCAGCGTAGTATGTCTGAATGCTCCCTACCCTTTGGCCCTTTTCCTATGCACTCTCTCTTCCACACTGGAAAAAATGGGATTCTATCTTGATTAGGCATTAAGAGACGTTCAAAGAAAGAACAATAAATTTTATTTGTGCATGTTGATAGTGAAAATTAAGACAATAGGTAGGAATCCACTTTATGCTCTAAGCTCCCTTCTCTCCTCTATGCGCCTCTTCTCTCTCCCCTCCCCCCTAGAGTGTAAAAGGGACCAAAAAGGCTCTGAATAGCAGCTCTCCTCTCCCCTGTGACCTCAGTGGGAACTGAAAACCTGAAAATACAGCTCACAGCTGATAATGGATTTGGAAACTGACTCCTGTTACTGAAAACAGACGGCTCCTCCTCAGCCTTTCCTCCAGTTTGGACATATCTGTTAGCTGCCCAAGGGAGCTGCATTCTTCTTTGATTTGGAGGTCTGGAAAGCCTTCACCTTAGTGCAATACCGCATGACTCTGAGATTTGCAGCCTATTCTTTTTTACATGCTGTTGTGCCCATAAATGCTCATCAAATATTTGCTCTTTGCTGTCTGTTGTAACTGTCCCCAAAAGTACTGTCTGGCAAATATATTCAGTTATAAATCTAAAGGATTATTATGGCACTATAAAATTGCCTTCAGCTGACTAGGTCAGAGCAGTAGATAAGCTGTGATGATTTTTACATGTATTTTCTGTTGGGCAACTGTACGCTTTGGATTCTTGTTGCAAAGAGTCCAGACACAGCCAGAAGAAAATGCATATGGATTAGTTAATATTTATGTGACCCCTTTGTGCTGTTTCATCCACCTGTTTAGGTGATTACATGCATGATGTGGTCCTAATGATGTGTAAGGTACTCCGTTCTTCAATGCAGACTGTCCTTATATGCACTCTATATGTCTTGATGCTCTGCCTTTGGATCTATGTTGCTAGTAAAACATTTGGCGCATTTCTTTGTGCACTTAGGAAGTCAGCTGGATAACAAACAGCTTGCGTTGCTTGATGCTCCTGCCCCCTCAGTGAACTTGACGCCTCAACCAAGTGACATTTAATTTCCAATCAGTGTGGAATGATGAGAGCTGGACACAGGACACCGCACAGTTTTATTCTCGTTCTTAGGCTCTCTCTGGTCCCTAGGTCCATAGATATTGGGATTGCAGTAAGAATGGCGTACATCATGTGCAGGGCATCAGAGACCTTCCTGGCAACCTAAGGAATGGGTCATCCTAATGGACTTTGAAGATCCTTTTAATCATTGGTAGGCACCGTGTGATGACTGTTAAAAGCTGTTTTGTGGATGGGGTATGAGAAAACAGAATAGCTTTCTCAGAGCTCTAATTATCCCAAGCAATTAATCATTGAGCGGTTATAACTGAAAGTGTTTAGTAATTTCGCCCAATTTGCATAATAGTCATAAATTAACATAGTAAGTTATAAAAAAGAGTAAGACACTTTCTGCCCCAAACCACTTTGTACAGGCAGATACTTTATTTGTGCAGCTGTTTGTAAACTAAAATAATGCAACGCCTTCCTCCCATGTTGTAATTACAAAAATTGCATCAATAGATGAAAGAAAAAAAATGACATTCAGGAACAAACAGATGAGCACCTTTACAGATGAAAAGTAACAGAGATGGATGGAGCCCTGAAAGAAAGAGTTCAAGAAATAACATTCAAAGGGAAAGTATCTTTTAGTAGTATATATTTGCTTTATAGGAGACTGGGCTAGGAGACAGAAAGACAGAAATCCTAAATCCTGCTGTGTATCTGTGTCTAAGTTTGCAGGCTTCAAAGCCCTAATTACAAGGCCTACCGTGGTCCTCATACATTATGTTATCAGAAAGTGTGTAGTAGCAACTTAGAAAATAAAGTGATAGAGAGGTTTCAGAGGGTTATTTCTTCCATACAAGGCAAGGTAATGGGTTTGCTTACAAAAACAGGTGATGTGCAATTTGTTTCAATTGATCATTGCCTCACTACGGTGATATGGTTTTCTAACTGGTGAGAAGCATGTCTAATACTGTGAAGTAGAACCGTTAATAAGATAGAGTTCAAGAGTGCTTCATTTTTAGTACTTAATTATACTTATAATTGAGCCATCAGTGAGATAAAAAATAAGAGAAATGAGAGTATTACATTGTGCCAGAGGAAAGTTTAGTAGCATGAAAGAAAAGTTGACAAGATGGAATAAAATATTTGAAGAGATAAACAGAAGATACGGAATAAAGGAATAATTAGTATCAAGAGGATTGGCATAAACATCAGTGCATGCTGTCCCTCATACTCTGAACAGAACGCCAGAGGTTGTCATTGATAGTAATGGAAATGGAGGCTGAGTCCTTCAAGGGAGCCGACTCTGCAAAAACTAACAAGGCCCTGTGAACAGAGAACCAGGAAAAGTAATGCAGAGCAAGGAAGAGATACAGCCATGGAATCAAACATTAAATGTGGAGGAGAAATGGAATGATTACATAGTGAAGTCAAGAGTCAAGATAAGAAAAGCAATACTGGCAAGTGAAATGAATGCTCTGAGATTAAGATAATAGAATTTCCAGGAGAGTGGGTAGTGCATGCGAGAAGTCAGTAAAGGAAGGAGAAAGGCCTCCAAGAGCAGCCTGGATTAATTTACTGACAGAAGAGTTAAAAATTGCTAAAATCTCTTCTAAAGCTGTGCCCCTACAAAAGGAATTCAGCACAAATAAAGAATCTAGCAAACTATGGACTACCTGAAATATTATGTAAAAATGGTCCTGACTCTTAGTGACATAATTGTTAGCCTGTAGGTTCAGTGGGAAAGAGGAGTTGACTTCCTTTGAATGATGACCTAGCTTGGAAACAGAATGCTATGGGGAAACCCTTTTCTCCCTGTGAGAGTGGACCTTTGATGACCAAATCAGTTTGATTGAACTTCTGGGTTTTGGGTCCTGGGCAGTCTAGTTCTGTGCCTCAGGACTCTGAGGCAGTACTACGACTCTTGGGCAGTCAGCTCCATCTGCATAGAGAAGTTGGGTCTTCAGAGACTTCACTGACAATAGGCGAAGTCTCTGGTTCCCAGCACCATGCTGCTTGGATGCATTTCCAGAGAGCCTACCTGGTGGTGGAGCTCTTGTTTCTAGTCTTTAGGGATAAAGTAGCGGGCAGGCGAGGAACTTGGGCTTAGCCAAGCCACAATCACTTTTACTCTGGAAAACACTACACAGTTACAAAACAACATCCTGTACGTACCCTCCTCCCCCGCTTAGTGTGATCTCATCTCTCCTGGGAGTCCTGGTTTGGACAACATCTTTCCTGCCTTTTCATCAGGCATGTGGTAGTGGTTTGGCCTTTTTACTCATACAATCAACTTTTATCATGGTCTCTGTCGTTCTTTTGTTCACATATTTCAACTGGGAGCAGCCTAGTTTGCATACTCCCCACCCTCCACTGGCTTCTTTACACAATCTGTGAAAGCAATGACTTTACTGGTAGAAACCTCCTTTTCCAGTAAAGAAAGATTATCAGACACCAATGGATCTTGACTGCTCTCTCATTGTTAGTCCCCTCTGAGGTCTTCATATGCCAGCATGAGTGTTGTCAATATTCAGAAGAGTGAGCTTGAGGCTTGGTTGGTCAGTGGAGACATTGCAAAGCAAGGATCTGCGTAGAAGGTATGTCAGAATGGCATTTCCCAAAGGAGGAGTCATTCCTGGGATAATGTGGACAGATCCCAGTGCAGAAGTCCACTTCTCGTCTCTATATTAAAAGAGAAAGAACCTGGTCATTTCAGTGCAAGTATCGCACACTGGTACAGCGTAAAGTTTTGCGCCCACAACCCACCTGTTTTACCCTTTCCAGACAATAAAATTAATACTCACACACTGGCAACTTCCTGATGTATTTACAAACGGTGCTAGTCAACTGCTAACCAACTTCACACCGTTCAGGTGCTTTCCAAGTCACTGAAGAGGCTGATGAGCTCTCATGTTCTCCAGAACCCATGCTTTTCTTGCAGGGACTGTATTGTAATTCTTTCCTCTATTGACCTTTTTCATCTCAGTTTGACTTCTTTTCTTTCACAACGTTCATTTTGTAGCTAACTGAAAATCTCTGAGATTGTCTTGATCCAGATCATCGTGAAGATGAATTTGCATCACAGAGAAACACTGCTACTATGTTTGGCTTTAGCTGAGGTCCTTGCTGGCTGTTTGAGCAGAGAGGCCAAGAATTTAATTTATCAAGAGGCTGAATTTTTTTATTACCTATCCCGTGATTTAGTCTCTACTCAATGGAGGACTCCATCCAATGCTAAGTCTGACATTGTTTTCAAGCAGCATAACACTTGCATCAAAGAAGAAAGGGGGACAAAAGCACTTAAAAAGTTCTTTCTGTTTTCACTTGTAAACACCCCTATGGGAGTAATTTACTGTGATGATCCAAACATGCTATTTTGCAGTAGTATTTTAGAACTCCACTGCAGAATTTGTAAACAGAGGATTAAACTTTCCTAAGTTGAGATGAATGGACCAAGGCTAAAAATCTAGAATGGGTCAGTGCAGATGAAGGTGACAGAAAGGGTGACAGGTGAACATCTTTCCCCCATAGTATTAGTTTACTTGTTACCTACTGCTGTGCTTTCACAGAGGAAAGTTTGGTAAAATGTGTGATTCCAGTCAGAAAAAAAAATCCAAATAGTGTTTTGCTGTCTTTTATTTTTTGGCTTTATGGGGAGTGCTGGCTGCTAGAAGGGACATGGGAATTGTTTGAGCACTGTGCTGTCTCAGTACACGGAAAATACTGCCTTTTTTCTGCTCCATTGGTGAAAAAACTCCAGTAATGTTGGTCATGTCTGGTAGAAAAAAAATAAATAAGTACTTATTTCATATTTGGAGAGCTATCCATATTTCTGTAGCCTAATACTCAAGATTTTTTTTCTCCCCGTCTTTTCAAACAAGCCGTGGAGGTTTCTTTTAGCTGCATGCCACATTACAGATACTTGAGATTAAAGTGACTGCAGTCAAAAG
>NW_008823967.1:988916-996001 GCF_000699105.1 Pygoscelis adeliae
AAATAATTATAATTATAAATAATTCCTGTCTCTAAATCAGTTTTGTCTCAGACATATTTTTGTCTCTATTAAATTGATTCTAGTGCCATTCATGACTAGCCCCTGAGTTTGGTATTTTTCCATGGTGAAAGCTAAGATGAATAACTTTTTAATAGCTGTAAGAAAACAAAAATGATTCCATTGCACACATCTGGATGAATTGAAATCCAGCTTTCCAGGCAATCCATTCTCTCTACTGCTATTTTGAGAAATAATCGTGCTGTCTTAGTTAGGATTATTTTAAAGACTCTGGGCTTATTTGCAAGAAATATTATTTCCTGATTTATAACTCTTGCAGCCCTATTGACTTATATGGAGAGTGAGACAGTGTCAGACTCATTGCCATTCTCAAAGGTATGTAAATAGCAGCTGTCAGTACAAACAAGACTGCAAAGGACCTTCCGTTGGAGGCCACGCATGAAGTATGGCTGTTTACTTACTGTTGGAAGGAAAGTGGCTAATGTGTTCCCTGCAGGCACTGATCCAAAGCTGGTCTGTCGCAACAAGGCATCTCTCTGTCAGAGTATTTGGAGGGATGTTTGATCCAGGAGTGCATTTTGCTGTTTTTATAGAGTACAAACTCATGCCCCGAGTAACCCAGCTGAAGGCAGCAGAGCTGTCCTGGGAAGCTGACCTCTTTTTGCCATATGTACAGTCTTTGTTGTGTGGGGTATGTAGATAGTAGAGAGTTGGAAACCAGAGGATCACAGGCTGCTTGTGTGGTACACTGTAAAAGATGTAATTCTGTGATATACAGTATTGGACCCAATTTCCGACTAGAAAGTACAACTGGATTACTTCATTAGAAAACATAGCCAACTGGCTTGGCATTTGTCTTATAGAATCTCTTGTAAGATGATTGTTTCAGTCTGAGATGAATTGCGTACTTCTAATTAACCAGATAGGAGATGGGAGCATTGCGTAAGTGATAGTATCAAACCATGGCAGTGCTGTGTAGAGTAGAGGAGATGATACTGATGTCTTACCCAGGAATTCGTCTGTGAAACAGATCTGGTGGAGTCAGAAAGCATGGAAGATGCTTGAGAAGGCAGTGAAAGCTGGCTTTTATTCACAGCTCCTTTGGCAGGAGTAGTGCTCTGAGGGAAAGCAGAGAATTAAAGGTTTTCTTTTTTTTTTTTTTTTTTTTTTTTTTTTTTCTTTTTTTTTTTTAAAGCAAGCTCCTTGCTGGCAAAAAAAAAGTATGTTATAAATTGACTGGATATTCAGAGAAGAGATGAAACAAGGGAAAGAAAAAATCTGATTTATTTAAATAGCAAATTATGTTAGTTACCCATTTGATGCACACAGTTGTCAAAAAATCACCATAAATATAGTGGTAGCTCCCAGTGTGGACAATAGTTTGTGTATTTGTAATATATTGTATAGTGCATAGTATTGGTAGGAGATATGTTTATATCTTGGTCCAAGCTATATGTAGAGCTGGATGCAGCCACATGGTGCTAGATGGAAAGAGGTGGAGTATGACATAGTGTTGCAAAAGGTGGCAGCCCAACTCCTGCATAGACAAGTATCACTGTTGAGAGGAAAGCGGTTGCTCTTGCAAAGTAATCCACTAGCCTGTGTGTGAGATTTCAAAGTTATGGTGCTTTGTTTCATCTTCTTTTTAATCTGTTGCCAGGATTTGCTTTCCTGTTCCAAAGCATTCTGCTTGGCAAACCTTCCGTTTCGATTTCGGCAGGGCATTTCTTCTTCAGGGCTTCCACCAATATCATTGCAAACACTGTTTGCTACTATTCCTACCCTTATCCATAGAAGTTCCAGCTAGATTAAAGGCAAGGTGTAAAGGAAGAGGAAAATCATGTGTACACTTTTTACCTAAAAAGCAGTCATACCACAAGCTAGGTACAAGCTAGTACTCAGACGCAGACATCTATGCCAATATGCTTCTGACAGGGCAAAGGTTTGCTAGAATAATCCCTCCTCTACATCTCTGCTATTGCTAGTCCTGAAAATGCTCTGCAACATTATAGAATGAACAAGGTGTCAAGTAAAGATGTGAAAGGGAAACTATAGATTTTTACTGAAATCTTCCATTTTGGAACCTCTCTCAAAAGAAATTGTCTCCAAACCTTGTATGTTTATTTTCTGCCATTTGCAAGTCCCCATCATTTTTGTTACCAATTCATCTGTAGGTGGATGGGAGTCAGTGAGTTTCCCCTTTCTTTCTAGTTCTGCGGTTGAAGGCACTCCTCCTAGGGGATGTGTGTTCTTATTCACTGTATGTGTTTCATTCTTCATCATTTGCTGGGTGCGCTTTTCTCTGCAATATGCAGAGGTACATATTTTATAGTTTCCTTTTTCTTTTAGAATTTGAGAATCTAAATAACCTTAATACCTGATCCTTCCACACCTGTAAATTTCTATAATTTCTTTTGCTTTATTGATTTTATTGCTTTCCTTTTTTCTGGCACAAAATGATCTCTATGTTGTACATTCTATGTATAAAATGATTAACAAAAGTCTCCATGGACCTTTCTGTTCCACATCCCTAAGCAACTTCTTCTCAAACAATTTTAGTGTGCTTTAGATGATGACAGCATTCTTAAGAATGAAACAATATGTAAGGATTGAAAGAGGAAAAGATGTGGGCATCAGTGTGGAATAGGAGGAGGAAAACAATTGGAAAATAAAGAGGTCATAAAGAA
The DNA here is from genome assembly GCF_000699105.1 of Pygoscelis adeliae. NCBI lineage: Eukaryota > Metazoa > Chordata > Aves > Sphenisciformes > Spheniscidae > Pygoscelis > Pygoscelis adeliae. The sequence goes on from NW_008823967.1 coordinate 991,622, forward strand.
ATTTGGAAAAAGAAGTAAATTAAAATACTTTTAAAAGGTGGACTGGAAGCTAAGCACAGGGCTTTGTGAGGAGATAGGCATTTATGCAGAGAAAGACTGGGAAAACCTTACAACATTATTCTGAATTAGATTTAACGACTAAAACCAAAACTTTAACAGAGTCATGGTCTGCAGAGCTCTTCATAGCTAGCTCTTCATAGCTTTCCTTTCAACACAACTCCTTACGTGAGCTATTCTTACCAAAGAAAACTCTCCTGCTGGCTTCAGCTGGGCTGTATGAGTGAATAATGGGCTTGCAGGGTCAGGCCTGTGTCAATGGAACTGGAAGAAATGTTTCCTCATTAAACTTCTCTCAAGGAGTTTTGCAACCTGTTCTGGAATTAAATGAGGCCCGAGGCTGCTTTTCAGTCTCCAGTGTAGACTTAGGAACAGGATCAGGCTATAGTGGTGGGGTAGGGCTAAAGCTCTAGTTATCTTTTAGATAATTTTTGTGGTAGCATTGCTAGGTTTTAGGTTCCTGTTCTTATGAAGGGTTCTCTAACACCTTTTCTGCTGCGTATTGCTTTTAGGTCCAAATTCTTAGAGCTGTTGCTGCTCCTGACTTCTGTAGAAGCAATGGTAAGGAACGGAAAAATAAATGGTTTCTGCAATAATTACTAGGCTCTCAGTAAAAATTCAGCCTGGGTTGTTGAAATCTAAAAATGTTGCTATGAATGTGAATGAGAATTTAGTGGGGTCACACTGGAGTCCTACCTGGCACTCTCCATTGAGAGGCCAAATTAGGGAATAGAACTTGTGTTGCCAGTTTAACGTATTTGTGATGTTGTTCTGTATTTGCTCCATGGATAAAGAAGACATTCCATCCTTGGTGGCTGTCAAGCCAGGCCTTTTAATGAGTACTAGGTATCTATGTTGCAAAGTAGCTTTCGATCATGAAGAGAATCTCAACAACTTTACCATTCACAGACTGAGGAGAAGAAAGTGACGTGTGGCTCTTCATTTTTCTCTGAAATAGTGTCATCGCAAATATAGACCATAGCTGCAATATAAGCATCAAATCCCATAAAAATGGGGTTTGAAAGTGTGCCACAAAGAGGTCAATAAACTAATGCAGGGTAACTGGAAGGAATGAGTTTACCTGTTCCAAAACATAATTAGAAAGCAGAGATAACACCAGCAATGCTGATCCTGTCATTATAAAAAATATATATTGATGTAGATGATGACCTTGGTTTTACCATCTCTCTTTAGTGATAGAGCCAACAGAGCACAGTCTCAGTAAATTAAAGCTTTCTCTTAAATGAGGAGTCCAGAACCAAGCACCTTTGGAATTCATCAATAATGGTGGGGCCAGTTTGGACTCCTCTATCAGGTCCTTATAACATGTCAAAAAAAAATCCAGGTTAAACTTAATTTTGGGATCAGGTCAGGACCTGCAATCAGATTTTTTGCATCCCCCATGTTTAATTAAACTTAATATAGATTATAAATGAGTGCTTTCATCATGACCTGCCTGCCCTGGTTTACCTTATGAAATCTGAACAAATCAAACACAAGGTAGTCAAGGCATAAGTGTAATCCTTCAGTGGTAATCATCTTCCATTTTCCATTCCATTTATTAACAGAAGTTCTCTCCTAAAAGAAGCAAGCAAACAAGCTGCAATTTAGAATCATTACCTCAATGCTAATAAAAGTCCTGATGTACTGCATGTGCAACCCGTAAATATCGGTCAGCTAAGTGTTCACCATCTGTTCTGTTACACTCACAGTAAATAATCACTGTTGCAGCATTTAAATCAAAAACATGCTTAGAAATCTCTGTGCTCATTATCAGACAGAGTTCAGTTCAGCTCATCACACTGTTTCAAAGTAGGTCTTCATCATTTTCCATCTGGGAATATTACAAGCAAGTAACAAAACAGGTGTGTACACACTTGGGGCATCTGAGAACATTTTTACACCTCAAGAGTATTTCTCCTTCTGCTAGTTAGACTTTCTGTAGTATTTTATACAACCAGTAATGATGAACTGTTTGGTAATTGTGCCACTGCCAGAAAGAAAAGCAGCAGCCTTTCTATGGATTGCACAGGGACTCAGTTCAGGCTTAGTCAGTTCAGCCCGAGAGCCACGCAGTTTACACTGGGTGCATTTAGTGGTTTAGTATAGGTATTAGCTTAGTCACTGCCATCCTAATATGACTTCATTATCTCATTTGTACAGTCCTGCCAGTAAGTGGATATCTAACGTTGTACTGGAGAAGACAGAAATTATTTCTTTAAGCCCACTTCCAATTTTCCAGTAATTTTGATTTTTGGCCAGTTTGAAATGTTAGGAATATATAATTGGAAATGAATGGTTAAGATTATAAAATGATTGTGCTTTCAGTGCTGCAGCGTTTTCAGTGAATTAGCCTCAGTGTTTACAAGAGACTCGCAAAGTTAAACCTACAGAGCTTTAAAGTGAATTGTACCATTCGTATAATTCTCTGAGGAGGAAAATGTTTTTGCAAGGTTCTTGGCACAACTTTCTCTGAAATTGTTAGAGCCTTTTATTTACCAAACAGTGTACATTGTTAAAAGTAAAACTTCCCCTGTGCTCTAAATTTTGGCCCAGTTAATCTTTCAGGAGTGAGGAAAACAGGACTTTAATTAGCAACTTTTATCAGTTAACCCCGTCACTCATCGCAGTGCTTATCTGATACTGTGTCCATGCAGGCACTTGGGGACATCAGAAAAAGGCGGACTTGTTGGTGGGACAGTTGAGAGGACCTCAGTGGCAGGGGGAAAAAAAGAGGCCACAGAAATGGATGGCATTAAATGGAATTTGATACAAATCCAAAAGGAATTATCTGACCACAGTAGCCTAGGACAGACATGGATTTCTCTTGTATTTCTTCTCCCTGATCTCTCTGGTATGTCACCCACAGGAATAGAGGGGAAGCCAGCGGTCCCTTGCAGTGTGAACATAGGGTCTGGCATGATTGAAGTCCTTCGCTGGGGAGGCGCTGACTGAGCTGAGAATAAAACCGTGCTGATGCTGTCGTCACAGGAGCAGCCAGCTCAAGCCAGCGTGGGGCTCTCGGCCAAGGCACTCATTAAGCTCTTTTGCTGTCTTCGACAACAAAGATTTAGTGAGCAATCTGCTCTCCTTACTTGCCTCTAATTTTTCTGTTTTCTGTTTAAGGGAAAGAGGGTGTGTGTATATACGAGTGCAGTTGAGGGGGTGACGTTGGTGTTAGAGAGAGTGGACCGAAAATTGTACATGCTTGCCTGTAAAGGGAACTGGGAAGAGTAATGGATGAAGACTTTCTGGTGGATGGCCAGAGCAGAGGAAACCCATGCTGATTTGTCTTGGGGATGAAAAGGGAAGACATCTTGCTTCCTTAGGGTGAGCCTGTTATCACAGACCTCTTCTAGCAGAAAGAGGGTTGTGCTCCAGTTCATGCAGCACTCAATCATTAGCAGTATTTGTTATGTGAGTACTTCAGTCTGTGTCTGGTGGACTCTGTGACCAGTCAGGCAGGGCTTATCCTGTGGCTTTAGAGGCTGCGGCTGGTCCTCTGAAACAATTAAATAACAATACCCAAGGGCTTAGGGGGAAATTAAAAAATAAGCCAAATAAAAAGAACTTTAGGTCATCTGCTTCAGGTACTCCTGCTCAGTAATAAACATGGAAAATAAAAAATAAAATCAGAAAATAAACATGGAAATATAGACTAAACTGCGAAGAATGAAGGCTATTTAGAAAAGAAACATTTGGGGGAGAGCTGGGCTTTCATTTTATTCTTCACCTTACTTCATTTGCATTTGCAAAGTGGTCTGTAATGCTTCTTGTGCTCAGTTTAGTCTTTCACATGGCATCATTTGTGGTTCAGAATTCTTACTCACCTCATTTTTTTCCCTAAACAAAGATGTACCATTCATGTAGTTCTAAAACTGTCTTGTCAGCAAAAAATCTGTAGCTCTCACCGATGCAAGGAAGTCTGATATTAAAAACATGCATCGCTTTGCTATCTTAAGATGAACCCATTAGCATGCGGCTGAAGAGTAAGTTCCAGAGAGAAAAATCGTGTTAAGAGGACGGAGTGACTACCTGGTGCCAAGAAGATACTTTATGCTTGCTCAAGCAGTTCTGATGAGTTGATAGCTGAAATGTTTATGCTTTTATTCACATAGATAGCGTACTAAAGACGTCTATTTTAAACAACAGATAATCCAAGTGGTGCATTTCGTTTGTGATGTAACTGTGGCCGGTGTTCTAGGGCTTGCAGGGTTTGCTCCTGCTCTTACTGACTTCTAGCTGCGCCCTGCAAAGCTAGGCCCTTGACTTCTTTCCAACCTGAAAATAAAGGCAGAAAACAAAAAACAGGAAGGCATGTAC
>NW_008823967.1:996041-1029114 GCF_000699105.1 Pygoscelis adeliae
CAGAATACAAATGCAAAGCATTTTAATAATTTTCACTCCACTGCTAAAATGTGTAAAGTCATGAAGAGTTCTGTTTATAAATAGAAAATCTGTGTCTCAGGAATGTCTAAGTGTGTAACTCTGTGATATACAGATTTAGTGAAGCCCAGTTCCAAATTACTGTTTAATTTGATGCAAGAATTTAAATGTCATCAGCAACTTCACTCTGGGGGATCCTTCAGACCTCATTTCTTAATTTTTCTTACGTACTGTCACCTCCTTCAAACTGCCATACTCGCTACCTTTGATTGCTCGTTTCCCCCAACAGCACTTTTCTTGCTTTTCTCATTTTTTCTCTGGAAAAAAGGAATAGTCTTGCCACTACCTTATCCTTTAAAAAAAGAAAACTACATTTTTTTCCCCTGCCTGAATCACTTAATATCCCCAGCATCAGATCTTGGCTGCCTATTGAGACCAGTGGTTTATGTGTCCAGTCTTACATTCTTAGTCTTTTTCTCCACTTTATTGTAATCCTAGAATGTGTAAGGGACTTTTTAACATAGAGCCTACGTAAAAAGAGCGTAGATACTTCTTGCAGCCTCTGGGCATTTTCACCTTTCTGTGGAGGGGTGTTTATTTTGATATAGCTTCTGACACATTCAGAAGGTGCAGTAAAACAGACTAGTCAAAATAAAAGAAGCAGAAAAGGAACAATAAAATATTTATTTGACATCTGTTTATCCTATCCTTAACCACTTTCTTCCTTTCTTACGAATCCTCTTTCCCCGGTAATTGTAGGTTAGTAGGCCATTATAATTTCTAGATCTATATAACTGTCCAGACTATTCCAAAAACACAAGAGGCTGGTTCAGCTTCTTGTATTTGCTGCAACCTTTCATTGATGAGCTTCCCATGCAAAGAAATGCCAAGTGTCTTTGTAGAAAAGCTAGTGGAAAAAATTAAGCTATGTAACTTTTCAATCTTTTTGTCCAAAGGAGTGATATTTTACCAAGCCACTTGGTAGTTTCTGTGATAGATCATCTAGCTATTGTTATGACAGCTCCTCAGTTTGTATCATTTACGTCTGTTCATTGCTGTTAGTATTTGTCAAGGGCTGCCCAACAGTGACTACAATGTGCCATCTCTGTTTGGGATTGCTCATGACATCCTAGGATTTTGGCTTCTTGGTGCCCTGGGTCTGGGTCTTGCTCTAGCTCTTTTTCAGTTGGATCTCTCCTGTGACACAGAGTTACAGCCATTTTTTATTCTGTACCATTCAGAGACCTATTGCCGAAATTCTAAGCAGTGGATATATATTAACAGTGATAGCACACTCAGAGCAGGGAAATGGAAAGAAGTCATTCAGTCCATTCCCGGTTTATGTCATTCATTAAAGATATTTGTCTAAACTCTTCTTAAATGCTCCCGTGAGGCTAATACCACAACTTCCCCAGGCAACTGATTGACAGTGGTTAGTACTAGAAGGTTTATCCTAATGCCTTCTCAAATATGCCTTGTGGCATTTGTTCTCCTATTGACCTTCCTAGCAACAGCCTAGATGCCAGATTATTATTCTGTTTTCCACGAGTTTTCTCTTATCTATGCTAAACAGTCCCAGGGTCTTTCAATCACTTCTCCTGAGTCACATTTTTTAGATGTCTCTTTATCATTGCAGACCTCCTCTGGATTTTTCCTTCATCTGGCCCATGTACCTCTGCAAGTGATTGAGCCAGTATTCCAGCTGAGGCCTTACCACAACGGAAAGACTACTTTCTGACTTCTGCAGGCTAAACTGCTCTTTAAATGCTTCAAACTGGAATTGGTCTTTTCTTAGCATGACACTTTTGACTGATGTGCAGCTTGTGATCTGCTACGTGTTGCTCACTGTCCTGTATTTTTAAAGTGGATAATCCCTCCCTAAGACTGTTGTCACTCCCTTGTCTGTTGTATTGGTTTTTTATACCATTTCTCCAAATTGGCAAGATCATATTGAATTCTATCACATTCCTCAAGCTTGATCTTAACTATAAATTTGAAAAACAGTTTCTTTCATCCTCCAGGCCAATAATTATGGTATCAGCCCTAGGACAGACTCCTTTATAAGGCTCAATCCAGCCTTTCTTATTAATTGCTAGCTTTTTTGCTGCCTGTGCACATTTTTCTTACTAGTTGTGCTCCCACATTTTAGTCACTTTTTTCAGATTAGGTCTGACCAAGTGGTGAACTGTAACAGGTCAAATCTGTTAGGATTTATTAGATCAGGCATAGCATTTTGAAAACCAGCCTGTGTTGGTCCAGTGGACGACATGGCTAGAAATGAAGGCGGCAGACAACTTCACACTGTCCCAGAATATCATTGGAAGCAGTGTCAACAAACAGGCTTACTGAAGTTAAGACAGAAAGCACCTCTGCTTTTTCCCCATCTAAACAATCTCTTACCCATCACAGAAGAAAATTAGATAGGAACTTGACTGGTCTTTCTTGGCTGTTGCTTATCTCCTTATTTCTTCCAGGTGCTTGCAAACTGTTACCTTCATGATATTTGCCAAGTTTCTTTCTTTTTTTTTTTTTTTTTTTCTGGAAGGTGAAGTTCAGGAAGGTGAAGTTCAGTGACGAGCCTAACATTCTCTGACTCCTTTTTTCCCCCTGTATTTTAAGGATAGACATAAGGTTTCCCATTTCTGGAACCTTATTGATCCCTGCAGGCTTTAAAAGATTATTGGATACTGTGATAAGTGCTCCAGACAGGACTTCGAATTTCCTTAGGACTAGCTTTCAAATCTAGATTATTTGAAATAATCTAATTTATCTAATGACTCTTTGGTATTAATTCTGATAATGTAAACATGACTGAGGCTTTTAGAAGAATCTGAAACAAAATAAGCATTACATGCTATGATCTATGGTATATTCAGTATCTACTGTCTTTCTCATTAGGTAGCAAGCCAGTATTTCTCCCGGTTATCCTCTGACTCCTAATGGATTTCTAGAACAAATGGGATAGTTTCTTTTCAGCCCACATTTGACCTGTAGTTTTATTTCATTTCACATGTGTACCATAGTGGCTTGTCCATATGCATTTAGGTTCCTCTATAATCCTCCCAAATACTATTAGTTTTCACTTTCTATAGGCTTCTTTTTGTATGCAACTTTTTTTTGTTTGAAGTCAATAAACACCTTCTGCTTTACTAACAGTATTTTTTTTGTTGACAATTCCTTGAAATCTATTGCTAGATTTTGCTATTTTCAATGAAACAGAATCATGAAAATAATCTGATACTGGTTGAAGGCTAGTTAACAGCCTGGGGTTCCCAGACTAAAAGCAAAACTCATTATCAAGAAAATATTAAAAGTAACACACAGACTCAAAGAACAGTTAGACCTCATGACAATATTGCCACAGCCCTTCAGCTAAGTGCAGTGTCTACACTGTTCATACTTTGCCTCATACACACACACCCACGCCCACAACTTCTAGCATGGGGGGGTGGGGTGGAGGGTGTTGGCTTTGTTTTTCCCTATGCAGGAGATATTATACAGTCAGTTTTCATGTAACAAACTTTGTCACTGAATTTCTGGTTTTCAGAAATTCTTTATACTTAATTTTTTTTATATTAAGAAAATAGAAAGCACTAATTTCTTTTTAAGTAAAATGTACAAAATTGAGGTTACATTACAAGTGAAATTAGAACAGAGAATTTATTACCAATCTTATATTGTATTTTGAGTGCTGGCTAATCAAAGCCTTAACCTCTTTTGACTCTGAAAAGGCCAGATCATGGCTCTATTGAGATAAAAAATAGTTTTCATCTTTACTCCAGCAAGGCCGAGATTTTACCTAGAAGAGTGTACTCACTATCTTTCCACACCATGCTTCCTAGCTGAGAATGACTTCAGCTATTGTGATTCTAGCAACAGAAATTGCTGCATTTTCACTTTGGCCAGAGAACACTTTTTCCATTGATATGTTGGTAAAATATTCATGTTGCTCACCACTGAAGGCAATCATTTGTGAAAGCCAGGAGCATAAAATAGCCGCTCTCACTTTACCATCAAGTATGTCACAGCCCTTCCATTTTCAGTGTAGCATAGATATCATGTGAAGAAACTTAAATATGTAGGAGTGATAAACTGACTGAGGAGAACTATATGAAAAAGTACAGAGGGAGTAGAACAAGGCAGACAATAAAGCAGGGCAGAAAGATTTTCATTCCAAATTATTGCAGAAAATTGCCTATTCTGTCAGATAAACTCTCAAAGATAGCTCCTGGAAAGAGGAAATTTCTGTCTTAGAAATGGCAGTACAGTCAGTAACTGAGTGGTCTCCAAGGAGTCCCACAAGCCAACAAGACAATTTTGGCAGACTGGTGCTCTTAAAACTTTGGGTCAATGTGGAACATTGTGGTTTTATCTGCCTCTGATGCAACGTTTACTTGTGTGTCTCTCCCAGACGTACAGCACTGCAAGTGGAATTATTTACAGTTTCAGCAGATGTGATTAATTCTTCTGGGCTTTCCTGTCTAACCACATGGAGGTTATTACCCATGTATCCTTTTTTGAAAAACCATCTACATACAATCTTTTTATAGAATAAGAACAAAAGAGAGCATAGTCTCATAGTGCTTTTTTTATTTTCTTCTTACAAATGCAAGATATTTGATAATTTATTTCTAAGTACATTGCATTTGCATGTACTGCTCCTTAGTGTCAAGTCCTGAGGGCTTGTGACTGACTCTGTATGTAAACTGTGTTTCCACAGGATGCAGAGAAGCAAAGTGGCATGGCAGAAGGTCTTTCATTCTAGTGCTTGAAGTAATCTGTGGGATGGTGTGTCTGAGAGCACAGAAAGAAAGGTTTTTTAACAAATAGGTTACTAGAAGTGACTTGGAAACTGGAGGCTATGTGAAATTCATGTGTCCAAAGAAAATGTGTGACAGATGCCTCAACACCATGGTATGGCTATTTGCACATCACTTATTTTGGTGCTGGAAACTCACCAAGTATAACTGTGATGTGGCCTGAAACCCTCCACAAAGGAAATTTAGCTTGAAATTTTGAAGTCATCTTGCAAGATTTGGCTCACAGTTAACAGCTCAAAAAACCCCAGCTGATCATTACTGCAAAACAAATACTTAAGATGGTTCAGTCAATTCTATATATAATCCTTATTGTCAGGCCTCCTGGGACATCTAAGTCAAGAAGGGAGAGAACATTGTCAGACTGCCATCTGAAAAATACATATATCTTCTCCCTACCAAGAGCCCTTGCATTACAGTTATTTTCTTTTCTCTCTGAGCACTGAATTTAGACTGTTTTGGGCTCTACTTACATCTCTTTGGGGAGTGATGGTTGTTGCAGAACTCCAGTCTCCTTTTCCAAAATACTTCTGACTTGTATAAAAACATTTGTCCCATCAAGGATGCCAGTGTTTTCAGACACTTTCCATGGTTTTCTGTCTTTTCTTACAAAAGCATTTTTTTTTCTGTTCACTGAAGTGCATACACTGGGTCAAGTGCATTACTGTAACACCGTATCTTCAGCACTTACCTGATTATTGCTTTTATCATCAGCTAGATGAGAAAAGAAAAAAGTCCTACACTTTTTCTGTGTCTGGGTGATACAAATAATTAAAAATGTCTACTTCATTTCTTACACAAGTCATATCAGGTTCTAGGAGTGAAATTCCAGTTTTCTTTCCTTATCTTCTGGATTCAGTGCAAAATAAGGCAAATGAATCACCTTTCCAGAGGATATTTAGAATGTCCAAGAAATACTGGACTACTGTGCCTTGGAAGCTTCTTTCTGCTTGATATATGTATAAAACCATAGTCTGCTCTGTAATTTAGAGTGCTCCCTTCCCATCCTGGCACATTCCTTCTCTTCCTGCACTGAACTACTTGACACACTTTTATGAATCATGTATCTTAACATTTAAAACAGGCTTTCAACTGATTGTGATTAAGAATCAGGTAATAACGTGTGGATTTTTCTGGACAGTTTATCTGAACCTGCATGCATTTGAATCATGGGATTTTACTGAGAAAACCATTTAGAGGTGTATGCAGAAAATGCATGGTAGAAATTCTTGAGTTCCTTTCCAAGCAGAGAATAGATTAGACCAACAAGTGTTTTGAGTGGGCATGATCTGTGCTTTCAAGCACATCACATGTTTGGTCACTCATCCAACTGATCACAACTCAGTAGCATAGCTCAAATCTCAGATATGCAAAAATACTTGATGATCTAAGCAAGTATCTTAATTCAGTGAATATCAAGTAAGTTCAGTGAATATGATCTATTCACAGATGTGTGATAAGTAGAGAAGGAACTTAAAACTCATGGAATTACTCATTCGTAACAAATTAATCACTCAGTATGAGATGTGGTCCACTTCCAACCAGAAAGAGCACTGTCTTTGGTAAAGACAAGGTACTGAATTGCACATACTCTGTAATTACATCTATCTCCTGCTTTCTAAGATATTTCCTGTAACTTGCTGTAAAATTTTAGAGCACACCCCCCACTCCGAAATGTGTATTTATAAAGTTCCTTTTCTCTTTTTATCTGTAAATATTTACAGAATATTTCTATATAAGTATAAAGGGTTGAATGGAGCTGATTCATTGATCACTCTGTTAGAACAAAATAAAATCTTCTCAGAACATATTAAAGCTTAGAAGAAGTCCCATATTTAATTTATGGGAAAGCCAGTGCCAATTTAGGGCCTCTTTCAAGGTGCACTGTAGTTAAATAAAAAGACAAAGTAAGTTTGAATCAGACCAACATTCCCTAAATGGCCCCTCTACCTTTATGGCAATCCTTAAGATTAATCGTAATGGCTGTGTTTACACTGATGGGCTAGAACAGCCCAAAGATTGAACTGGAGACTAAATTCACCGCCTGTCATAGTATTTGGCAGTAGGAGCAAGTCTAAGAAGTAGGATTTGTCCCTGAATGAATTCAGAGAGTCTGTGCAAAAGTCTTAGCAGGTGAATGAGAAAGCCAAACCCCTTCAAAAAATGAATACTATAGTTAGCACATACACAAAATGATGTGCAGGTATTCAGATGATCATTTCAGGCCTGCTTCAGTCTCCGTTGAAATGGCATTTTTTCTAATTTCAGTGTGTTTTGATAAGTCTACTGTTTTATCCAACTAGTATAGTTTCAAGTATGAAGCTGGGTTTCAAAGAAACTAGCCGCTGTTTTCTGCTTATCTAGCTGTGTCTGATGTTGATCATAGCATGTTCCCAAATACACAGGAGGACAGTTTTCTCCTCAGCAGTGAATTAGTGCACCTTCGGGGATCAAAAGGATCCTCTTCAATGTGCACTGGTGAGGCTTTCCTTTGCCTTTGAGGCTTTGACTTGGACCTGCAAATGCTCCTTGGCTGTGGACATGACAAATCAAATGTGCTCCTGAATCCTCCCTGAGGATTGAGGGTGAGACATGCTGCGCGTATGGATGCCCAGGCCACAAATGCAGCTTCTGTGGCTCTGACAGGCTCTGGGGCGACAGGCCAAAGATCAGCATTTGAAAATAGTTTTCTCAGTGTCCTTACTTTACAATTCTTATGTGTGACAAGCTTCCTACTTGAGTGGCAAGCAGCAATATGGCTTTAAAAAGCAAGCAAGAGACAGCGCTTGCACGTCTGACCTTCCTCCACTGAAATCACAGTCCCAGCATATAGATGTGCCCATACAGTCATTAGCTTTCCTGTCTTCCCTGCTTGGAGGCAGAATGCACACAAACATGGGGAGAGCCCTGGCTCCCACCCTGGGGCTGTAAAACAGCCTATGTAGCTATTTTATGAGCAAGTCATATGGCACCTAATTCACAAATGTGAAAAAAGTATAGAAGTTCAGGGAATGGAGAAAGCTTTTAGGAGGGGAAAGCAGCAAAGATAGATCACATAACAGCCTAAATATGTGACATATCCTTAGATAAAGCCGAAACTACAGCCAACAACTGCTGCGGGAGTCTGCCAGGGAGTAGGTGCCATGACTAGCAGATATGCTTCCTCTGCTTGGTGTCTCGGTAGTGCTGACTGTTGAGACCAGAAGTGCTCAAGAGGACCAAGAAAAAAGGGTCAGTAAGGCCAAAGAAATCATATTTCATTGCTCAGAAGAGTGCTTATTGGAGCTTATTTTCCTTAAAAAAAAGCTGTTAGAATCACGTTTTCAGCTCTGACCACACCAGACTTCCACATCAGCAAGTGCAAGCGATGGTTACCCCCAGTTCAGCAGAGCACTCAGGCACAGCTTAACCTCAGTTCTTAATGCAGCTGAGTTTAATACCACGTAACTAAATTCAGTAAGTACTTTGTTGAAACATGTCTTTCTATGATGTACACCGTGCATCCCAAATTATGTTTTTCATGGACTTTAGAAGTATGAATTTAGATGTTTAGAATTTAGATATTTAGAATTTTGAATATCCACAAAATATCAGTCACTGGTGCTGTTTAAATATTCAGCTGTTTACAGTAAGTGACCTCAATGCCCTTTCTTGCTCTTGCAATTAGGTGTGCCTGGGGCTCTGTTACTCTAAAAACTAAAATTGGTTTTAAGGTAAACTGATGCCCCGTTAGAATATACAGATCAGCTTTGTATGGGAACTGTTAGTTTTATTTATTTTTTTGTAAATTAAAATGTGATAAACTAGTAGGAAAATATCTGGCTATTAAACAAATGTGATCTTGGTATTACATTTTAACAAATATATTTCAAAATTATTATCAGTTTGGTTACAGATGAAGACTACTTTGATTACTTCATGTCCTAAGCTATTGGATAAGTGTTAAAACAATTACTCAGCTATGGTTATGTCTGGTAGCAAATTTTCAATCACTATTCTTTTGTTATAAGCACTATGAAAACATTAAATAATTTTGAAAAAAGCTTGAAACTACACAATTAGTGTTAGTTACACCACTTGCTTTGTTGAATTGTAAATTTCATCCAACAATATATGCCTGTGGAACCTCATTGAATTTTTTTTTTTAATTGATAAATAGTTGGAGTGCAGACCTTGAACATGGATGAAATCTTTTTCATCCAAGAATCTCAAGTACTGTTAAATAAAATTACACCTCTGAATCAAGTCTTTTTGATGCAAACGGTAACATTCCCATGTTACAGGTAGATAAGATGACATATCTGTAGATACAAATAGTCTGCTGAAAGTCACAAAACAAATGACTAGCAAGGAATCAGGAATGTAGGTCTTGGGGCTTCACTATATAAATATGCACCATGTATTTCTGTCCAAGATCTAGAGTACAAAACATCAGCCTCTTATTGTTCTTGTTATTAAAATTATTTGAAATACAGTGGGGTGTCTTAGAGATTTATTACTTACATTGCAGCAGTGCTGATCCATTTTGCTGGGCAATGTGTACCTAAAAAAAGATACAATCCCTGTGCTGAGAGGAGACATAATAAAGATATGCTGTGTCTTTTGCTGTGCAGTTCAAGGTCATTACTCCAATCTTTTTACTTTTTAAACCTTGAAAGCATACCATTTTGAACTGAATAATGATTATATGGGCAAAGTGTCACAACATGCATATATTATTTTTGCAAGGTGCCTTATCTAGGAATAATCCTCTTACATTTTTCCTCCAGTGTCAGGACACCATAACGCACAAGCAATGTACTATAAATATATCTTTTGCTGGGCTCCCTTCATTCTTTTGTTTAACAAAAAGTGGTTTCCATCATTTGCAAGGTAAATATAAAAAATCCCTGCTAATGCTATCTGACACAGTACTGAAAAGTGAGATGCAATATTTCAGCAGAAAACTCTTGTTTTGTACATTTGTATCACAGAATCCCAAAGCACTAATGGGATCTTTACAAGAATGGAAAAAAAAAGTAGTAGCTGACAACTCAGAGACATACCTTATCTGAATAGTGTTATTGTGAAGAGAATAGACTTGTGAACAAAAGATGGAAATTACAGAAACAGGAATCTGATATCACAGGTCCAGAATAAGAATGGGGAATAGAATATGGGGCAAAAGACTCAAAGCTTGAGTGACAGCTCAAAGACAAGATGAGATTTCATACATTTTCTAAACATTGCTCTGTGCTTCCTTCAAAGAAATTTTAAAATCCCAGCTGGCTTTCCTAATTAAAGAACAGTGAGTGTTCTATAGGTAGGAAATGCGTGTGTGTAAGTAGGAAGGGGCTGCATCGTATTTACTCTTTTCTCACTATGATCAGCTCTATTTAAAAGTATGTGAATCTTTGGGGATGCAAATGTATATTAGCTTGAAACTGATAAGCATTGCAGATTTTTTGGGGGGCAGGGGAGACCAAGAGGAAGGAAAAAAACCAAATGTGTGTGGAAATAGGTTGAGGTCTTGGAAATTGATGACATAAAAGCTCTTCTCTGATACTATAGTCCAGTATAGATGCCTTGAAGTGTGTTTTCTTCTGTTGCTTCCTCTCAGGGTTTAGTCCCTTGAAATGATACTCTCTTGGAGCAGGGACAGAAATGTTTTGGGGAGTTTGACATTGAATTGCTTTTCATTTGACAAAACCTTTTAGGTCAGTCATCTCTGAAAGTGTAATATGTTTTGCACAGGATTTTTTTTTTAATCTCTCAGTTGCTTTTTTAATTATTATTGATTTGGACTATTTATTCAGATTTACACAACAGCATAGTCAAGTGATGACTGGCAGGTTATGAATGTTGAGGAAACAGGGAGATGAACAAGAACTATGTGAGCAAAGCATACAGGATTTGTACCCAATGAAGTGGTATGCAATCATAATGGAAAAAAGTAGTGGAATAGATGAAATCCTTTTTGTGTCAGAGTATTTTGTTGCACTATGTCATCTATGTCCTCCTGTGAGCCTCAGAATATCTAAAAAATTATAGCCCAAAACATTTTCAGACTTCAAAGCAAGAGCAGATAATGAGGCAGGGAGAAACAAATAAACTTTTCAAGATGGCAGGTTCTGGTATGAGTAGTAGCAAGACAACAGATAATAGACTAGTTGTAGAAAGTGGTGGAGCAAAATGGTACGGAGGAATAACGACATGTAGGACACAACAAATCTATGAAAGTGGCTTAAAATTATTGTAAATACTGCTAAATAGAAAGTGAAATTGTCTGATCCAGGGGAAAACATGGTTACTTTTTTTTTTTTTGTTAAAACCAGCATGTCAAAATAGGAGAGACATTCCTCATGTGCTGCTATCTGGTGAACTATGACAGGAGGAAATACTGGGAGGACTTTTGTGGTTGAGACAGTGGGAGGATATAGGTATAGGGGTGAACAATTCCTGAGGGACAGTTTCAAATCAGAAAGGCAAACAGGGAAAAGGTTCAAGGTTAAGGGTGACACAAAAATCATGCATGGTTGAAACAAATGCTTGGCTTTCACAGTCAGCATTCAGTAGAAGGGTCCATTAGAAGAATATATGGTGATGAATCTGAAAAAGGGAGAGTAACGAAGAAGGCTGTCTCATTTCATTATATTGTTCCTCTATTTTCAGAGCTGCTCCAAAAATATTTTCCCTACTTATTTTTTTATTTCTCTCTCTTATTATTTGCAAAATTTACAATTGCTTTATTTATCTTGTAATGCATTTGGAGTGATATTATATATGGAACATGTTATCTAAAAAAAAGATATACTGCATATTTATAATTTCTTTGATGACACAGGGCCAAATTCCGCCAGTATATTAACAGGTGCAACACAGTTTGAGGTCTACAGTATTCATACTCATTTATATCAAGACTGAAACTGGTCCAGAACATATCTGTAAAAATCTATGCCTCTTTCTTGTGGACCCAGTCCTCATGCATCATTAACCTAATAAATTTCTGTTTTTACAATGGTTATACAAATTTCTGCTTCATTTTAGTAAAAGCTTGGGGGTAGCAAATAAACCATAGAGCCTAATAAAATCCAACTTTCAGGCAAACCCTCTTGTATATAAATTGAAGAGTATGAAGTGCCAAGGGCTTGTATTAGTACCATCCATTTTGTTAGCATTTTTCCGATTTATCTTGCGTTACAAACCCTCAGAGTACTATGTCTATTGTAAATATTTAAGCATTACTGTTGACATAAAGATAATACTGACAAATGGAGTTAACATTTCTGCTGAGGATTACTGACCATGTGTAGTGCAGAACAACTTTAACACCCACACCAAGCCCTGCGCTCATGCCAAACTCTGTTTAGTCTACAATATGGCAGTGTCCCTCAAATGAATTTTTAGCTTTGATTTACACAAAACATGAAACAACCTTTCTTGGATCAATTAATTGTTTGACTTTCCTAATACATTTCCATTTTAACTAGATTATGTCTCTATCACAGGATATGTAATGGGTGCAAGATGTTAGTGCTCTCATGTGGGCGGGTGCCTGTATGCACATGTGCATGGTGCCATTGCTCTTGCTCCAAGTTAGTATCATCTTCTGTGTTTTCAATGTCAGCCTACAGCATAGATGGTTACTCATATCTGCCTGCATTTGCAGTAACACCTGGGTGTGCATAGTTAAAAACACGGAGCGGTTCTTTGATGCATTGCTTTGTCTTCCAAGTACAAAGCTTCTGTGGCATCTTCTCCCTTCTGACAAAGCACACACTGTGCAGAAGTAAAGAATCCAGGCAGAAGAAGTTTGAAATAATTTCCTCCAGCAGTGTGGTATTTACATGCTGTAGTTGGGCTGACACTTGCAGCCAAGAGTCTTTCAAAATTGCAAGAATTTTTTGTTCTTGTCCTTGCATGTTACATTTGCCCTCACATAATTTGCATCCTGGACATCACCAACATATTTTAATTTGAAGAGGGTTATAAGGCATTCATACATAAGCTTGATTTACAAAAAATTTGAAGCCCAAGCAATATTCAGCTTTGTAATTGTCAAGGATGGTGCACGTTAAAATTTCTCTACTTGAGGAACTGGCTGGGAACATTATGAGATGCATTATTATTTTATGTGTAGCTAGAATTCAAGCATGAGTTAATACCAAGCCCTGTTTTCTTAATTCTGGACTGTGGAAACACTAACAGAATTGATGTGGATCAGGATGCCACATTGCAGTTCGGTTACACAGCATCATTCTTACTTGCCTCAGTATCAAATTCCCCACATTGCTTCATTATGTTGATGAGAGTTTCCAAACTGCGTTTTACTATGAGGCAACTGAAACTATCCATTTCACATGATTTCCTTTCTTCAACTGACAGAGAGTATTTTCCACACTTACAATGTCTCCAATTATTATGCCAATAACAGTACTCCTAATAGCTAAAAGATGTTTTACAGAGGTGTGTTAAAACCCTTTCCCCAGCTTTATAGGTGGGGAAGCCCAGGCACAAAGTAAAGATTTGACCTGCTAGGCTGCCTGCCTAAGCTGGCTAGTGGCCTAACAAGGACACAGGTCTTCTCCAGCTCCTAGTCATAATCCTAAACCCAGAGAGAAGTAAATCCTAGGACATGAAACCAGGAGAAACCTGAGCTTGAAACCACTGTGCTCTCTTGAGCAATGAAAGGAAACTGAAATTCTGAAGAAACAGTCATTAGTAAACATGGTATCTGAGGTGCTTGTCCTAGGTAAAACAATGCCACTGTCTTTGTTAAAACAAAGTTGAAAGAGCCAACCAAACCTCTCACATTCAGCTGGATTCGTACATGGGACTTCTCTTCATGCAAACTTGGAGACAGTCTTAGAGCTTGAATCAGGAAGTTGTTGGCCACTGATCTAGTGAGATGAGTGCTTGTGGGCCTGTAATACTAGTACTCAAGGCTTAACGTAAGCTGCAGGGTGAAAATTCATGTGCCAGTCCAGAAATCAGAAGTAGCTCAGATGGAGTATGTAAAGACCTACTACGGCAGTTGCAGCTAGCTCATGTGATTTAAACAAGTTTCTATATATTGTATTATCCAGTATCAGCAATGGAGATTTCACGACTTTTGACCTTAATTTGCTTGGCCACCTGGTACCTTCTGGAAATCATAACCCTTGTTTCAAGAAAGGACTGTGGTGCTGGAGAGGCCTTAGCACAGGACTATGAGAACAAATGAAATTTTCTTTCAGGCCTGAAGCAAGATGAATATCTCTGCAGAGTAGAAAGAAGCAGTCCTGATTAGGATAATTTTACTCTAACAATATAAAGACAGTGCTAGTAAGATACCAGATGGTTTGTCAGAGCTAGTTATAGCTGAGTTGATCTGGAGTTCAGTTTGCAAGAGCAGTGTGTTTCTCTACATTTAGCAAAGCAATAGAGGAATATAGCTTAAGAGTAATAGAGCATCCTGCCTGTCAGAAGTAAATAGCTAGAGCTTAGGCATTTTACATCCTACCTAAATTTCTGCCCAGGGAACTATTATAGCACCTGAGCTCTTCACATCCTTAACATGTGTCTGTTCTCAGTACAGCCCTGTAAAGCTGGCAAATAAAGAACTAAACAAAGACACACTAGAACAAATGGTATATCCTTAGTCCTACAAAAGATCAATGATATGGTAAGATCTAACTGCCAGCTTTTAACAGGAAATATTAAAAACTAACCCTAAACTAAGAGATCAGTTTTACAGTTTCTTTACTTCAACCATCTTTTGTTTCAACTAATTGACTTCTCTGCCACGTCATGTGCTTCTGTCCCTTCTGCTCTTACTTTTCTCCCCTTCCTTTGCAATTCCATTGCCTCCTTCCCTTAAAAGCAACAATTTATCCTTCCTTTTTTTTCTTGCCTGGGTGGAATAAACTCCTAACCACTCACACATGACTCAGCTTGCAGACAAACCATGGTAAAATGATCAGCAGTTGTGTATAAACCAGTCTGTAATTTCTTAGCATGAATTGAGCTCTCAAGATCTGTTTCTACTTCTTTCTGAAATCACTGCTTAAAACTGCAGGGATCTTATTCTAGCTAGGAGTCCTGGGGATCTTTTCATAGCTAGTGAAAGACTTTCAGAGATATTTGTATTGTGAAGTCTTAAGATTATGCAAAATGAAACATACTTTTGGATACGTCATCCTTTCCACATACCATGGTTCTTCTCTTGAAGAAGGGCTGGCTAGAAAAGCTTGCATCTCCGACAACGTCCTTCCTGTGGAAAGGCAAAAGCAAAGGTTATGGCTTCTGGGAAAATACTATGTTAGTAGGAGATATCTTTAATGATGTTTACTAGGATCAAGAATTTTTGTGGGTCTAAACTGGTATTTTAATTGGTGGCTGAAGAGGGGAAGTAATGAGCTTAGTATCAACATTTATGAGCAATATTTAAGTGCCTGGGAGGAACTGAGTGCATAGTGAGACTACAGAACTACTGCAGCAGAAGATGGAGAAATTGAAAAAAAATTCTTTAGTTAGGAAAAAATGTAAACCACTTAAAAATGTGGAAAGATAACCTGAAACAGTTATCCAGTCAGAGGGAGGGAGGTAGAGTTGGTGTTGGTCCAGAGTTAGCTAGTTGTGTAATGTAAATTAGACTTTTCCACTGAAGTTTTCTCATGTCTTTTGCTGCCTAAATGACAAAATGCATATGAAGGAGCCACTGTGCTGAGTCTCAAAGAATTGTTTACAGGCATGGGAGAGCCCGTTACCTACTGCTGCTCTATTGAAGTTTACAACAACATCTAACAAACAAATGACAGCGAACTCCTTTTCAGCATTCACAGCTTGTCTTATTACTCAGTTTGTGGTTGTCATACATAAATCTATGCACCAAAACACACTGGTGGAATAGGGCTGTGTACAGACTCATGTCAAAAAGGGGGGCGATAATAACCTCTCTGCCAGTAAGGTGCTATGATTGCACCTGAAATATCATCTGGGCAATGCTCTGCACCAAATGGTACTGACAGGAAGGGGAATTCAGCATTAAGAAGGGCTGCAGTGGAAATGGAGCACAGATATTTTTCTTGAAGAATTAAGTATTTAAAATATAACTAAACTCTTGAAGGAGGAGAAATTGTGGTGACCTTATGCATGAATGTATGTAGAGAGGGATGCATCAACAATACAGAGGAATTATTTACAGTGGCTTAGCAATAGGAGAGTTAGCTAAGAACAGTAGGAGAGATTTTAGAGGAGGAAACCTCCTGGCCATGAGACTTATTAGCCATGGAATAATTCCTCCGGGGAGGAGCAGAGACTCTGTCCCATGGAACATGAAAAGCCAGACCGGATAAAATGCTGGTAGAAATACAAAAGGGGTTATGCTCCTGCACTGGAAGGCGGTTAGAACAGAGGAGCCCGTAGGTTATTATTTGCAGATCCTATGATTACTGAAAGGATTGATAGCTCTCCTCTGCCCCCACAAAATGGCACCCTGCTGCTCCTTTTGGACAGTGGGATAAAACTGACCCTTTCTGCACAAGAGGGAGGCTCAGATAAGTGTATGCAGTCACTCCGCCTGGATTAATGCCCAACCATATTTTCATTGGTGGTGGAATTCTTTTGTTTTTAAGTCCAAAGACAGACTTCTGCTTCCCCTAACCCGTCTACCCCAGCTTAACTAGCTGGGTTGTATATTTCAGAGGTTTACAGCCTGGCATTGCTATTCAGACTCAAAGTTTTTGACTAATCTGTCATATTTTCAGAGAAATGTTGGCTTTCAGGCAGCTTCCTCAAATAATTCAACAAATTCTGGATCTAACCATGGCATTCTGAGAACTGAGTGGTTATAAATCAGGGCAGAACTTGTGAGAGACTCAGCAGGGGGAAAAAGATATTACAATAAATGGAGCATCTAATTTGGTTTGAAACACAGACAATTAACATTCTCCAATTTTGTAAAACTTGCTAGCAAATATATGGCCAATGTTAAAATTTGCTGACCTGGAGGAGAAATTCTATACAGCCTTGTCTTTTCTGCATTTTATAATTCTTGATGCATGACCATTCAGCATATCCTTTATTCTTTAGGGAGATGTAAGTATGAAAATGGAACTGAGGTTTCCTCATACTTGATTGATAAATGCATAAACCACCAGTTGTGTGAATTTTTTTAATTAACAAACTTTTAGATACTATAAGGGATCAGTAACTACCCCTATATATAGGGTGAGAATAAAGCAACACGTGCATCCTGGTAAATCTTCCCTTTCCAGGGCAGAAAGTTTCTATCTGAAACCTCACACACATTCCCAGCAAGTAATCCACCTGTGGGAAGAATAAGTTCTCTTCAGAGATTCACTTTTAGCGTGATTCTTGATTGAGAGAGATGTCTCCAATGAAAAGGAGACATTTATACATGCATGGTATTTTCAGAGCATACAACAAATGTTTAAAATGCACTTGCATGCTGCAACAAATGGGAATCTCCAGAACCTCACCTTATTGTTATATACATCTTAAAATGAATTAAGTTGGAGTGGCTCAAATCATCACTATCATTTCTCCATTGCACACAATGAGAACTTCACACACACACACATACACCCACCCCCCACCCCCACCCCCATTATTGTAAAATTATGCTAGTGGGCAGAGTATGCTCTTCCCAGTTCAGGAATAACTGAAGAAAGAAGCAGGATGGGGGGAAATACTTTCTCTGTCATTTGGGAGAATAGAAATCATTGCCCATTATCTTAAAAAAATGCATAAAAAAAAGAAAGAAGATGAAACCATCCTTTCATCCTAGCATAATTGGGAGTTCCCTACTCTTTCTGCAGATGAATAGAATTTTAAGCCAAGAATGGAAACAAAGGCAAAACTGCAAGGGCTAGGTTACAATCTTCAGATGCACAAAAGCCAGTTTAACCTACTTTTCATAGCTGATATGAGAGATCTCTGTGACTCAAATTTTCTTCCTTCTATTGCCTCATGAAAATAAGCACTGGGGAAAAAAAAAGTTTTGGAGACCTGGAGCCAAACATTATCAGTGGGATGCCAAGAGAATAAAATTAGCAAGAACGTTGCAGGCTAAATGTCCCAGAATCGAAACCCAGATCGTGCTTGTCAGCACTGTGTGCTTTCACCCTTTTGTTTTCAGGGGTGTGAGTTGCTAGCAATGTAAGGAGGAACATTTTGGCAAGCAAGCAAATACCTACAGCGAGAAGTAAAAATGAGGAAGATGCTCAGTGTTGCAGGCTGCCAAACAGGTTGTTCCTTTTTCTCCTTTTTGGACTGAATTTGGTGAGATGGAGTCTCCTTCCAGTTCTGGGCGTAGAGGTGCAGTTCCAGGTTGTAGGGCATGGAGGAGTCCCTGTCAGACCTCTTCCTTCCCTGCTCCAGCACCCGGGACATTACTGCATGTGACATACCAACAATAAGCAATAGGAAGATATGTGGCTGTACAGGCTGCTTCCAGGAACTGCTGAATCCCTCAGTGTCCTGAACTAAAGGCTCATAAGCATTTCAGAACAAAAGAAGCTGCTTTGACCAGCCAATTGCCTCAGATGTGACCCTTGGGAGTGTAGACATCCTAGCTGTAATTTATTTAATTTGCTGTAATCTGTGTGCTTTGTGAATAAAAACAAATGCACAAAGTACTATAAAAGCACTGCAAGCCCCAACAACTTCAAAAAAGACCTTCACATAATTAAGCTGCATACAGATGAGGGTCCTAAAGAGGGAGGGATACTGAGTCTTCAGGAGATTTATGACCAGCAGGAAGTGTTCAGGGAGGAAAGCAGAGAATCACTTGTGGGAAGTCTGGGAACATGTGCCTTGTGTGTGTAAGGGCAGCTGAGGGCAGCAGCAGAAGAGGGGAGAAGAGCATGTCTCCATGCAGCACATGTGGGCAGGAACCACACTGTGGCAGGGGCGAGCGTAGGCAACATCAGTCCCACTGACCCAGGTCCTGCCCGCTCTGTGCCTGCAGAGCTGGAGAGCCCTACAGGGCTGTGACATGTCCCGGAGTTTTTAGCAGTGGTGGTGTTTTGAAGCTGGGCAGGCTGGGATGGATATCAAATGGGGGTGAGCTAAATGCTTCAGGGCTTGGCAAGTCCAGTATGAAGATCGTCTGCCAGCCTAAGAGGCAGGTATGGGTCTTATCAAAGTATAAAGCTAATTAGAAAGAGCCAAAGTACCACCTGGTAAAAAGTGAAGGGAAACCTAACCCCTGGGAATTACAGAGAGAATCAGAAAGTCCACAAGTAAGGTTTGAGGGAAAACAGATACCAAGATGGAAAAACAGTGATTTTAGGAAAAAAAAAAAAAAGGGTAAAGAAGAAATACTGAAAAAATATTTGAAAAAACAGCAAACATTCAGAAAATTGTCCATTTCCTAATAAGTGAAAATCCCCATATGTGTATACCCTGCCAAATATTTATTGTTCTTTTTTTCCTGTTCCCATAGCTGCCAGAAATGAGGGATTCAGGACCTGCAAATATGGACCAGGAGCTTTGCAGGTCTTCTGCAGCAAAGAGCCTTCTTTTTGTCCTTAAAAGATTTTTTAGGTTCTGACTCCTTCTGAACAGACGCTTGCAGATTTTAGGGAGAACCCTAGAAAAATGCCTGTAAGACATGGAAGTAAAACAAAAGCCATGTGAAAAATACTTATAAGCCAACAGAGGGTTTCTCAGTGATGAATAAGTTAAAACACATAATAAGTTAAAACACAAGTCCTGTGTCTTATGCAGAGTTAAATTTCCTCTGTTCCTTCAGTCCTTTGTTCATTCATTCATTCTTTGACTATAAAGTAAAGTTGAAATGAAACCACTATAATTTATATTTAAAACAAGAACTTCATCCTGGGCTGTAGGGGTCTCTGGGCTTGACTAAAATCTTATTTCTGACTTAAAGCCAAAGAATCCCTAAAGCAAATATAAAGGGAAAATAATAGACAAACAGCATTGTGGTTATGTACTTACTAGCGAATGCAGCCACCTTTTGTTTGGAAATGGACAGGAGTCAAAATTACAGATCTTTAAGTGATAGGCTGCAGAACTGAGAAATGTGTCTACTCATACACTTTTTACATGAGCTCACTTTAGTGGCACTTTGCTAATCACTGTGGGTTATGCCCTCATCTCTGTCCAGTCACAGAGGATGTCATTAAGTTGTTGGCTCAAACCAGACAGTTATGTTTTTCAGAGAGGAGGCCACATTTGAGGACCAGGTGAGGATTTGTATGAAGGTCAGTCTGGCCTCCTGCATAACACTACTTCTACATTAAGTTTGGACTGAGCCACTTTAGAATTCAGAAAGTTGTAATAATGTCTTTGATGTGACAGTCTTGCTGCCCATCCTGTTGTTCTTCCCTTTGTGATCATGTCTGGCTACCTGTTATGTATGTCCTTAAAGGAAAATATTTTCCTTGAGAGAAGAAAATATCGTCACACTCATCTGTAGTAATCAGCAGAGCAAAATGCAGGTCATACAGCCTGATTTACATTATTTCCCTCTGTTAGTTATCTCTGTTAATAGCAAAAAGATTTTCCCCTTGCAAACATAGTAGTCCACAAATATAATACCAGCAGAATAAGAAAAAAATAGCAGTGAAGTCTGTGCAGACATAGATTCTGAGTCCTTATGCATGTCCTTCATCTAAAAATGTTAAATGTAGGCACTGAATAAAAGTAAAAAAGAAGCATAAATGTAAATTCTGGGTTTAAAATGTAATAGTATTTTCATAAATATTCATTTATACATTCCTTTTCAGTAAACATTATAACCCCTCTGAAATGTATGTTTCACCTTCCACTCTTTTGTTTCTTCTACCCCCTTGTTTTAACTACTATTTCGCAATATCTTTGTCTCTTTGGGGTTTTTTTTCTGAGCTCTAATAGCCTTTCTATTTATGAACACAGCTGTGTAAGTCTATATTGTCAACTGCAGCCAGGGGGTCAGTTAGTTAAAGTTATAGAACTGATTGATTATTCAAAGTTGGAAACTTTTTTAAAGAAATGAATTTTTGGATAAAAGGAAATCTATTGTTATGAGAATATTTCTTGGGGTTCTATCTTATTTATTGCTGATTATTAGCTTGATATATTATTAATATAAAAATAGGTATAGGTGTGGCTTCTTTCTAAACTGCTTTCAGATCACATTTGTTCAGAATCAAAAGATATTTTCTTCCTATTGCCGATCCTTCACGTCCAAGCTGGAATCTAAAAGCCAGGCTGCCTCTTATATCCTTACCAGTCATAATTGCTCTGTGTTTGCAAATTAGGTGACAGTGCTGTTGCTGATGCACAAGGATGGCCCAAGTCCAGCTCCTTGTTCCATGCTCTAATTGGCTTTGCAGTGCTAACAGAAGTGAAACATTCCTTTTGTCAGAAAAAGCAGGAGCTACTTCTCAAAGACACACAAGCAGCAGACAGATTTTGGAGGAATGTGACATTTCTACAGAGTTGTTTTTTTGGAGTGAAACTCCCACGTTAAAAGAAGCCGAGGAAAAAGTTCAGAACAACTCTGCCCTAAAGGACACATTATATTGGCACTTAGCCCCTTTACCATTTCTTTTTTTTTAAAAAGGAATTGAATTCTTTCACTTGAGAGAGGTCTGTTGAGGCATATTGCCTCTCCCTGAAATGTAAACTGCCTTTTCAAGGAAACACAAAGCTTTTCCTCCAAAACGGTTTACAGAACTGTTTCTTCACATTTATAATTCAGCCTCCCCTGGAGCGCATGGGGGAGGGAGAAGGGACGGTGGCCTTGGGTGGGCTTGCAGTGCCATATCTGCAAGAAACCTCAGGAGGCACAAGCTGGGAGAGGTGGGGGAAGGGCTGAGGTTTTCACCTTCAGATTATTGACCAAAGTTGACAACAGAAGCATTGGTGGCTCTCTCACTTTGGTGGCTGTCTCACTTTGTTCACTGGCAGAGGAACTTACTCACTGTGCCAGAGGATAGGAACACAGGGATCATGATGTTATCTCAGCCTTCAATATGCTGGTAGCCATCGAATTTCACTCCGTTCCTGTAGCCAATAGTTTGTGTGCAAGCAAAATATTCTTCACAGATTTAGAAGGTGTCTGGACTTGGACAGTCAACCACTGTCTTTAATATGATTAGTAACCCTAGCTGTGTTTGTACTATGTCTAATCTAAAGTTCAGCGTGAAGGCCGTGAGCCACAACTCCTTCCTTGGTATTTTCCTTCTGTCTTATCTAATACTTTCCCATCAGCATTATGGCTTTAATACCCAGTATTCTCTCCTCATGATGACACTTAGACACCATAGTCGAGTCCCTGCTCCTTTTTAATAAGTCTCTTGCTGCAAGGTAACTAACTCCTCCTCTCCTCTCCTGATAAATATTTCTGTCACTCAGATCTATAACCTTTCACTCATCCTTCTGAAAACATCACTGCCAGATTTCATTCCATTCCCTACCAAATTATATACCAGCTCACTCTTGTAATTTCTTTGTTTAGACTCTATGAGAGGTATCTTTAGCGCTGTGAACTCTTCCTCTGCTTTCTGCTCCTCAAAAAGGAGGCCTTTCTCTGCATTTGCCAGGGGAGCTTGTCCCCATAATCCAGCGCCTGGACATGATCAATCTGCCAGAAAGCCTTGTGGGAGTATGGGGGGCACACCCAGTTCTCTAGGTTCCTCAGACATCGTGGGATA
Source organism: Pygoscelis adeliae (assembly GCF_000699105.1). Taxonomy (NCBI): domain Eukaryota; kingdom Metazoa; phylum Chordata; class Aves; order Sphenisciformes; family Spheniscidae; genus Pygoscelis; species Pygoscelis adeliae. The sequence continues at coordinate 1,018,522 of NW_008823967.1, forward strand.
CAATTGCACTGGGACTATGAGTGTACAGTATTTGCTTTGGACATGTTGCATAAGGAGAGATGACATATCATCATCCTTTGTCACAGTGTTTCCCCCCACATCCAAAAAAGGATGGAGATTCTCTTTAGCCCTCCTTTTGTTGTTAACATATTTATAGAAACATTTTTTATTGTCTTTTACAGCAGTAGCCAAGTTAAGCTCTAGTTGGGCTTTGGCCCTTCTAATTTTCTCCCTGCATAACCTCACGACATCCTTGTAGTCCTCCTGAGCTGCCTGCCCCTTCTTCCAAAGGTCATAAACTCTCTTTTTTTTCCTGAGTTCCAGCCAAAGCTCTCTGTTCAGTCAGGCCAGTCTTCTTCCCAGCTAATGGGCCCCCCCCCCGCCTCTCCTTCCTTGCCTATCCCTTCTGAAGAGTTTATAGCCATCCATTGCAGCACTCCAGTTGTGTGAGTCATCCCACCATGTTTCCCTGATTGCAATTCCATCATAGTTTTCCTGCTGCACAATGGCTTCCAGCTCCTCCTGTTTGTTGCCCATGCTGTGTGCATTGGTGTTGATGCACTTCAGTTGGGCTATTGATCCTGCCACCTTTTTTTGGTGGCCCCCATGCTTATCTCTAGTCAGCCTGGTTTTATCCCTTTCTCCCTTCAAATCTAGTTTAAAGCTCTTTCAATGAGCCCTGCTCACTCCTGCACAAAGATCCTTTTCCCCCTTTGAGACAGATGTACCCCATCCATCGCCAGCAGGCCTGGTGTTATGTAGACCGACCCATGATCAAAAACCCCAAAATACTGCTGGTGGCACCAGACTCAAAGCCAGGTATTGATGAGCTGGGTCTTTCTGTTTCTTCCAACATCATTCCCTGCAACTGGAAGGACAGAGGAAAAACCACTTGTGCTCCTGACTCCTCAGCCAGTCATCCCAAGGCCGTGAAGTCTCTCTTGATTGCCCTTGGACTTCTTAGTGCAACTTCATCTCTGCCTCCATGAAAAAGCAATAATGGATAATAATCTGAGGGCTGTACCAGGGTAGGAAGTTTCCTTGTCAAATCTTTAACTCAGTCCCCAGGGAGGGAGCAGACTTGAAATAACTTTGAAATAACTTGAAATAACTTTGAACTGATGTGATTTTACTTGAGCTAGGAGTCATTCTAATTGTTCTAGTTTGATAATACTGCACATCCTTTCTAATAGTGACAGCATCTTAGCATCTTTCTGGCTCTGAACATCTGAGTCAGCACTCCTAGGACACTCAGGCCCAAATTATCCAGGCCTATGGATTTTAAGATACTTATTTCTAACAGACATTTTGTTTGACACTTCTCCTTGTTGCTTGTAAAATGTCCACTGTCAATCTGGTGTGATATAAGTATATAAACCCGTTTCCTTCCAAATGCAGAACAGAAAGATTATTGTTTGGATTTTCATTTGTTGATTCTTCTTCATCCTTCTTAATTATTTTATCATTTGCATCTACTAAAGAGCTAAACTATTATATTTTTGAACTGCAATGTTAAATAACATCCCACCAATCCTCCTCATTATCCATATTACTCCAGACAGAAATGTTTATATTTCTCATGAGTCTTTAAGTTCTACTATATACTGATGGCTAGCTATTTATTCTTTTGACTTCTTTTTACTATTTTCACCTTACTGTTATACTGAGATGGGTTTAGACAAATGCATCCTTTTCTTTGTGAAAAGTGACCCTTCTTTCTTTATAGTAAGTTTGTCTTTCAGACATCGTGATGCTAACACATGTTTTCCTGTTTAAGTATCTTCCTATAACTGTTTTCCAAAATTTTCCTAGTCTGGAAAATAAGCCTTCTGTGACAGAATATCTGTAACAGATATTAAGTAAATTTTATTCCTCTCAAGACAATCTTTTCTTTATCATCATGAATGCAGTTGGATCAATTATGTCTTTGGTTCCCTAATAATGAGGGGCTGTTCCCAATATGCTGGGTAGAAGAGGCCACCCTGTCTCAGGAGCAGGGAATAATGGTTTACTGTGTGAACTCAAACTTTCATCGAAGGCCATAGAAAGGCCATCGCTCATGTTTTTCCTAGCCTCTCTGCCTAGGTTTTCATCTGTAAAAGAGGGATAATGCCATTTCTCTTCATTACAAGCCTTTGGTGAATATATGCTAAAGAATGGGCAAGCTGTTTAGTTAGGCCAACATATACAGAAAAGTGACAACCTCAACATAGAATTAGAAAAATATTCACTTGTGAAGAGCATTTTCTATTGTTTGTGTTACCCTGAACAAATAGCTGTGGAGTTGTATCAAGTCTTTGTCTTCATGGCTAGTTACATATGTGAAAGTGTGTTCCTTGTTTGGATATATTATTAGTTTACTTTGTGCTTAAGCTTATACTTCAATAAATCAAGTAGATAAAGAGATATTTGGAGATCAACAGGATTAGCAGGGAGTGATAGGCTGACTCTCCTCTCCTGTGCATTTAAATTGGAAAAAAATTCACTGAAGCACATGCAGTTTAACTCACGTAAAAATCATGTTCTGTAGGAAAATGGAGCTCTCCAGTGTTTGCATTACTATTTGCAAACAAGCACTTCTGCTTTCTCTTTATGCATGTAATTTCCTCCCATGTGCTAGTTTGTTTCTTTTTTTGTAGGACTAGAATGGAAAATGCAGGAAATTATCTGATTACAAGATCAACTGGAGTACATGAAGTGTAGTGCCATTAGAAAGGTTTGAATATAAAAAATTAAGCACTTGCCAGTGAAATGGATGAACATTTAGGAGATATTATTAGTCAGCCCTTGGAAAGTCCTGCAGAGACATCACAGGCCTCTTAGCAGAGGTAACTCCCAGCATGCCTCAGTGTGGAACAGTCTGGTGTTTTCTCTCACCCATTCTATCTTGCTTTATTATTTTTTCTATACTTCCAAGACAACTGTAATTGCAGTTAATCTATTGCATGAAATGTACTATTTGGGGATGGGATTGTTTCCATTTTGGGCACTGTGCATTGCTAACTCATCATTTATTTGCAGTTAATTCAAAAATCCTCTCACTTCACCCATATTTTGATGAAGTAATGGCTGCTCAGATGTCCTCAATGGGCAAAATGAGACTGCGATGCACAAATGCAGAACAATGACTTTCATCTGTGTTTACAAAAATGTCTGAAAGGACAATGGGAAGAAAAGACTGAAGTGCTACTGTGGAAGTGGAGAGAGTGAGAGGGAGGGAGGGAGGTTGTTATCACTTCTGCTGGATTCAAAGCTCTGTCCTTCTTTACTATCCTGCTGCCGGGCTGTAGCGTGATTGAGGTCTTACCCTATGAATGGGTAAGAAAGACCTCGTTCCTTGGCACTCTTGCATGATGGCTGTGTTGAAGAAAAAGGCTCCTTCAGTGCTTCTGTGTATGAAGGAAGTTTGCTTTTGAAAAGTGTTGAACGCTGCTTGAGTCTTCAGTGGGTATTTAAAAATAAACAGGGAGCTTGCAACTGGAAGAGACAAGTTCTCTATGTAATTTGAGACAAATATCTTGTCATTTGAAGCTTTTTATGCTTTTTAGTTTACCACAGGATGCTATAAGAAATTTCCTTCTGTGACTAGGAGCACATCCAAGACACAGCCAAGCCTTAGCAGGTGTTTGCCACATGCTGTTGTGATGGCTAGGATTAGTTGGGTAACAGTGAGCAAACATCTGTCTTGTATTACTCATACAGACTTCGTTTCAATTCATATCAATGTTCCTATCAGTATGTGACGGTTGATTTGGGTCTCCAAAGTTCAGTATGAGGGCTGGTGGTAATGTATCCAGTAAATGCGTCTTCCTATGCAGGGACACAGTTGCTTCCCAACAGTGATGACAGGACTTCCCAGGTCATCTGAACACGAAGAAAAGGAAACTTTCCCAATCAGCATGTGTGAGGGTTGTTTCCTAACAATTTTTTATTCTGACTATACAAAGCAAATAAATCTTCAAAACATATCTTACCCAAAAGCAAAGTTTACCATAGTAAACTCCAATGGGAAATTAAAATATTAGGAAACAATGTTTATTTTCTAATGTTTTGCCAGCTGCAGAACAGAGTCCAATAAGTAGAACAGACCTGGCTGTTTGGTTGTTTCCTCTCTTATGGCCAGATTTCTCTTGCTAGTCCTCTCCCAGTCCGCTTTTAGGCTATTTATTCTCCCCTACATACTGACTGACAAACAGAAATCCAGGCAAGGAAAATATGTAGGAGACATTTCCTAATGTTTCTTTGGCCTTTAGAAGGGAAAAACCAGTTGAGGTTACAAGGAGTGTAAACCTGTTATTTATGTAGTAAAGAGCAGTGTGATGCAGAAAAGGTAATTAACCCTGAGGAAAAGTTTCCATATGAGAAAAAAAATGAGGCCACTGTCAGGGCATAACTCCATTTTCACAGGCTTTCTTCTCTGGCTTTTTCCATGGCTTATTTCAGTTCTCTTCAGGGAACAGCTCTGGAGTCGGCTCTTCAAGATGTGTTGAGAAAACAAAGGAGATTGGCTGCTGGGCTTTTGTTTACTTAGTTGGGTTTTTTGTCCTAGGATGTAACTCAAGATTTTAAAATAAACTTGTTGATCTGAACTAAGATGAAAGGGTGAAATCTAAAAAGCGTACATAGCCAGTCAGAAAAATTTACTGTTATCCATCAAAACATTTCTGTAATTTTAGAGCATTTTGTTGCATTTTGTCTTTCCACCCAACCAGGGTGAGGAAGTCAACAAAACCTTCTCTAAACAACTGGAGGAAGTCTCCATATCACAAACCTTGTTTACTGGGCAGAACTTTAACTTCCCTAACATCTGCTGAAAGGGCAACATGGCAAGATGCAACCAACTGAGAAGACTTCTGGAGGGTGTAAACGGTAAATTCTTGATAAAGGTAATGGATTGGTCAGTGAAGGGTGAGGCACAGTTGGATATACTATTCAATAACAGAGAAGATGTGGTTGGGAACTTGATAATCAGTGTCAATCTTGGCTGTAGCAACCATGAACTAGTGGAGATCAAGAACCTGAAGGGAGTGAAGAAAGTGAATAGCAGCCTTCATCTCATTCAGAAGACTGGTAGGTGGGATCCCATGATACAGCTCTGAATGGCAAAAGAGATAAATCTTGCAGGTCTTTAAGGACAGTATCATCCAAGCTTTTTTTCTTATACTTAGGAAAAAACATAGGCATATGAGGACCAAAATGCAAAGTCATGCATTGCCAGTCGTATCTGGGAAGGCAGAGCCTCTACCCTTTGCAACAGTCCAGGCTGGGTACTGGCTGCCTGGGCAGCAGCTCTGCTGATAGTGCCTAGGGCTTTGGGAGATACAGTGAGCTGCACAGGAGCGGGCTACCTGTGGGCCTGGTAACAGTGAAGGCCAGCACCATCCAGTGCTGTATGAGCAAGGGCAGAGCCAGGAGACGGAAGGAAGTGATTATTCCTCTCAACTTGGCATGTCTTGGATCACACCTAGACACTGCATCCTCTGGTTTTATCTCCCCAGTCTGAGGTAGACATTGCCAAGCTGGAGTGAGCCCAGCAGGGGGCCACCAGGATTCTTAGAGGCTGGAGCACCTGCCCTGGGAGGGAAGCCTGAGAGATGGGGCTGCTTCAGCCTGGAGAAGGCTCAGAGCAGCCTTCCACTACTTATAGGCAGGTTTTTGAGAAGATGAGACCAGGATCTCTGCAGCAGTGTGTAGTGGCAGGACAGGAGACAACAGGCATAAGTTGAAACAAGAGAAGTTCAGACTGCATATAAAGGGAAAATGTTTTCTACATGGGGGCAGCCCGGAGTGGAGCAGATTGCCCAGAGAGGCTGTGTGGTCTTGCACCCTTGGAACATTTCAAGACCAGGCCTCCTCGGTGATGCTGCTTTGAGCACTTTGTTGCACTGGGGACCTCCTGATGTTCTTTCCAATCTGCATATGATTCTATGACTTTTCTGCTTAGAGTTATCATAACAGAGAAACTGTTCTGTATTTTGAACAGAGAAGCCATAATTTTTTAAGAAAATAGTGAAAGAAGATTTTTCAACTTATCTTATTTTTTCTTTTTTTTTTTCCAGATGAGTGTAATAGCCTGGTTTCAAAGGCTCAGTTTTCTGAAAGACAAAATGTTTTGTTGAAATATAGCTAACCACCTCTACTTTGGTAATTGCATTTCACCCTCTACCTCATGTAATATTAATGGAGAGGTTCAGAATGATATTGGGTCAGTATGAAAGAAAAGCTTCATTAGCAAAAAGATCTTTGTGCCGAGTGCTCTGTTGGCAGACTTCTTTTTCCTGCCCTTGCTTTGCTAAAGCCCGTACTTGTTAGCCTGCCAGTCATGCTGAGTTTTCAACTCCACTTTGCCATGCAACAGAAGATGAAAGTGATTGGAAACTAGTGGGAGTTCTGTTTATGGGCAGACCCTTGGTTCTACCCTGATTTTTTAATACAAGATCATCATTTAAATTGTCTGTGCATTTAAACAGATGAGCCAACTGCAAATGCTATCCTAGCTGTTGAACACCTGAGATTGAGAAAAAGTAACTTGGTTACTTTGATTAGTTTTGACAGAAATTTAGTGTGTTTTTTAATACTTTGGTATTTAACATCTATTATTTTCTGAAAATTAATAAAATTAATTCACAACATCACTTTTGTAAATATTCTCAGCCAAAGGCAGGTTAGACCCAAGAAGATATTTTTAGTATTTTATCCAGAACCAGTCATGAGCAGAGTTGTAAATGTTGTTCATGAAACAAGTAGTTGTGGTTACAGATTATGTTTGCAGCCATCTGCTTTTCTTCTGTGTCCAGGCCTGGGCAAGAAAAATAAGTAACAAAGGAGTCAAACTACAGTAGATGACATAACACTCATTGCAAATGAAATTTTTTGACATAATCAGAGTGTTTGGAAATGACCTAGCCTTATGAGCTGTTGCAGATACATCTCACGTGGTTTGAAATCCCCTTCCCCACATCAGCTACTGAGTTATAAGGGATAGGTCTTTGATGACAGAATAGGCAAAAAGAAACATGCATAATAAACTTTCATACCAGACCTGTGTGGCCTTAGTCAGTTGCTTTGATTTGAAATAATTTTTTTTTTTTTTTGCCTCTAAAGGTTAGTAAGGATTCAGTTATTTATTTGGGGACCTGACAATTACAATAATGAATGATTTGGTGAGAATGAGCAGTAGCTTTCATGCATAAATATTTTAAAGGGCTTGTCAAAATTGTAAACTTTCTTCAAGAAAATATTTGGTCAAAAAAGTTACATAAAGCCTGCAGCACATAGACACTCTGGTGATGGGTAGTTGTAAGTGAGAATAGATTGTTAAGACAAGTCTTTAATCAGATGTGGAGATGTCAGAGCTGCTTAAGATTTAAATAGGTCAACGAATCAATAATTCTGTATTGCACTTTTGATTCCATTCAGTGCTGAACCCTGGTGATGAGAAAATAAGGCACATTGAAATTAATATTAAAATCTTCCATGCAACATGAGTCACATCATAGGAAAACAAAAATACTTTATAACCTATGCAAATCAAACAGAAATGATTTTAAATGAACCATTTATTTATAGATATTTTTAAGGTCTTAAACTTTTCTGAAATTTCCTTTAAAAATTTGAGACAGTATTATTTCTATACTAGCTTTTTATTTTCTCACATTACTCTTATAATTTCAGGTGTATTCCATAAAAACACAACCTTCTGCTTATGTAAACCTTCATGTGTTAATAGCATGGAAATTTAGTTCAGTCTTCCTTTGTTCATGATCCCAAATCACTGTGTTCAAACCACACTCCATCATCATACATAAAATCATAGAATCATTAAGGTTGGAAGAGACCTCTAAGATCATCGAGTCCAATGATATATATGATATATATGATAAGATATATATGATCAATCATCATCAACCACATATATTGTTTTCCTGGAAATGGTATTATTTATTATTGGTACTTTTTTGACATGACATTTTTGAAGTGATACTGTACAAATGTGCATAACCCAGTAATGCCAACTAACTGTTGCCTTAACTTACATCTTTTCTCTAATTAGATACTGTATACATATACCTTAAAATTCTGCTTTGTTATGATACCAAGGAAAGGGAAACCAGCCAAACAAGAAGTGAAACATAGCCCTCCTGATGGTCGGGCTGCTGATATATTGAGACTATTGAGCACCTTGCCATTTGTGTGTCTTTAACTTTCTTCTTTCGTTTCCTCTCCTCTCGTCTCACACTGCAGGGACAGGGATTGCTTTCTTGTAAAAGGACCATACAGTTCCCAGCAAAATGGGGCTTTGGTCCATGGCTGGGGCTCCTAAGCACTGTGGTAATAGAAATTAAAATAGATGTTTGTAATCAGAGAAACTGTGTGGTGTTTTTGAGACAAATGTATTTGGATCATGTGCAGAAGTTTGTGTCTTTGTTCCAAACAAGTGGTACATGTAAATAAATAGTAATTCCACTGAAGTCTACTGTATATATAAAGAGTAATTCTGTTAAAAACCATGAAGTTACACCAGTGTAAAACATTTTATTTACATACTCCTTCTTCAGTGTACACATAAAATACTGAGCATATTCTACCACATCTTTTCCATAAAAAAGGCCAGAAAAGAATCCCCTCAAATTTTAAATTGGATCAAAAGCTCATAAATCAGCCTACTTTGGAAGAATTAGCAAACTGTTCCACTAACATGTATTGTTTAGAGCAATCAGTCTCTGTAATCTCCATTGTGTGTCATAGAAACATGCCAGCTATCATTTTTTATTACAGTCTCATGATAAAATAGTTGTGATGAGCCATCTTCCTTCAGAAAACATGTGGACAATGATTTTGTGTTGATTAGTGATGATTGCTTTTTACGGTTGACTTCACAGGTTGGTGATTTTTGGCCTTAATCTCAAAATAGACAGCAGTTTTGGAGAAATTATTTTAATTTCTTACCTTTATCATAACCATCTGATGCTCCCAGTCATCCAGATTCTGGAGGCTTGTGATTTTTGGTGAGGAAAGAAAGGGACACTTAATCCTGGATGAACATACCCAAGAAAATATCTCAGTTAAATTAATGTGATGCAACTATTTCAAGACCAATTGAAAGCTCTGCTTTTTAATCAGGGAAAAAAAGTGATATATGTATTTTTAAGTACTCTCTCTCACATCTCACAGGAAAGGCAGTCAACAAAGTCAAATGCAATGGTTATTTTTTTTTCTTTCATGGTATCTTTCACTGTCATGGCTGTGCTTTACAGCAGATGTGGTCAAAGGCATTCTACTGCATTTGAGCCTTCCAGCTTCCTTGGGCTTCTTGTCTGAGAAGGTATTAAAATATCTCAAGAACCCTTCTGCTCTTGGAAACTTCTGTACTAACAATGTTAAGTAGCAGAAATCCACAAAACAGGAGTTGCTCTGGACTCTGCATGAGAAGGTCACTTTTTTCCATTTGCAGCAAACACACACAATCATCAGTTTGATAACTGGCCATGAAGTATCAATTATTTTAATAAACTTCCAATATTCTTAGTGTCTTTCCTGTTTTAAGCAGTAGCTTTATAACTAGAAGTACCTAGGAGTTCAGCTTCTGTTATGCTGTATCGTTATCTTGAGCTGAATGAGGCCCTTCAATGTTCTTTTCTGACTCCAGCCACTAAAAGCATGTTGCAGCTTCTGCCAGTTTATATAGATTACTACTTAGCTCCTTAAAATAACAAATCTTTGATAACCCTGAGTCTAACTGAAGGTTTAGGCAGAGGCATAACAAAAGTATTGGGCAGAACAGACTGTGGAAGGAATGTCTTAAATATAGCACCTGTGCACAATGACTTTCTGTTAGGCTATCAAACCATGATTACTGAAATCTAAGTAATCATTCCACTCTCACGATTGGAGTGCTGCAATGGATGGCTATAGACTCTTCAGAAGGGACAGGAGAGGAAGGAGAGGTGGCGGGGTGGCTCTGTATGTTAGGGAGTGTTTCAATTGTATAGAGCTTAACAATTGTGGTGATGATGATATGGTTGAGTGTTTATGGGTAAGGATGAGGGGGAAGGCCAATGAGGCAGATATCCTGCTGGGACTCTGTTATAGACCACCCAACCAGGATGAAGAGGCAGATGAAGCATTCTACAAGCAGCTGGCAGAGGTCTCTCGATCGCTGGCCCTTGTTCTGATGGGGGACTTCAACTTCCCGGACATCTGCTGGAAATACAACACGGCAGAGAGGAAGCAGTCTAGGAGGTTCCTGGAGTGTGTGGAAGACAACTTCCTGACACAGCTGGTAAGTGAGCCTACCAGGGGAGGTGCCTCGCTCGACCTGCTGTTCACAAACAGAGAAGGACTGGTGGGAGATGTGGTGGTCGGAGGCCGTCTTGGGCTTAGCGACCATGAAATGGTAGAATTCTCAATTCTCGGTGAAGTAAGGAGGGGGGGCAGCAAAACTGCAACCATGGACTTCCGGAGGGCGGACTTTGGCCTGTTCAGGACACTGGTTAAGAGAGTCCCTTGGGAGACAGTCCTGAAGGGCAAAGGGGTCCAGGAAGGCTGGATGATCTTCAAGAAGGAAGTCTTAAAGGCGCAGGAGCAGGCTGT
>NW_008823967.1:1031209-1048436 GCF_000699105.1 Pygoscelis adeliae
TGAGTCACCATCCCTGGAAGTATTTAAAAGACGGGTAGATGAGGCGCTTAGGGACATGGTTTAGTGGGCATGGTGTTGTTGGGTTGACGGTTGGACTCGATGATCTTGGAGGTCTCTTCCAACCTTAATGATTCTATGATTCTATGATTCTATGATTCTAAGTCAACATACGACAGCTAATTTAGCTCTTCTTTTTTGGCTTTTCTTTTTAGTGGCTTTCAAAGCAGTGAGAGACGTGCATTAACAAATTACCTGGGGACACTGTGCTCATCTACCAATGCGTGGATACTGGCACAAAATGTCAGCCTATTTAAGGGATTTTGGAGGGCACTGTGACCCTCACTGGTTCAGGGATCAGGTAACAAAATAATTGAGGGCTACCTTTACCTCCTTACACTGACAAGGTCTTGTAGGACTGAATTTTAGGACTCAGACCATGTATTACAAACAGACATTCTTCTGGGAGTTATTTTAGATAATTCATACTTACTACTTTCTTAAGGAAAACCAGGCAGAGTTTTCTCTACCAGCAATAATTCCTAGCTTCCCTGAGTCAATGACCTTTATTTCACTCCCAAAGGAGGAAATGAGGATGCTTACTAGTATCCAGTAGTCTAAAAAGATAGTTTTTCTTTCTCTCTTTCGTAAGAGTTGTTTCCTCCCTGCCTTTCCAAATACTCACAGCTATTTCTGGCAGATGATTGTTTCAAGTACGTGCAGTGTTATATATGGTGCTAATAGGGTATAGATCTTTGCTGACTGTCACACTTCTGACTGAGGAATAAGGCTACAGAAATACCTGCTTGGCATGGGCTTTGTCTAAAATACCATGTAAGAACCTTTTCACTCTCATACAGGCTGGACCTGAAATATTAGAATTTAGTCATCTCTCACCTAATGTTTATGTATGGAAATAAGGAGAAAACAATTTTCATTAGTTCAGTTTATTATCTGAAACACTGGAACATCTTCTTACTTCCTGTCTTTTACCAAAAACCTAAGAATAATCAAAGGACATGTCTAGACTGCTGTCAGACCACAGGACATGCTGTGGTTCTTCCCTTTTCAATGCATCCAGGTTTTCATGCTTGGAAATCATAGGATGCGGGGAGATGGCACAAGTAGGAATGCACTCAGAATCCACCTGGCCTTGGGAGCTGGAAGTGCTCTAGCTCTGACTCATGCTGTCATGAGTCACACTGGCACTTGTGTGTGAAAACCTCACATTTGTTTGTACAGACCAGCTTTACATGCATTTTCTAGACTCTGCTTTCTGCAAATGTTTTCCATTGATCATTGCTTCAGTTTTTCCCCCCCCAAGGTCAACTCTTAACCAGTTTCACCCACTGATGCTGTTGCCAGAATCCTTTTGGAAAGCCAAAGATTAAAGGGACAGCATCATAGACAGTCCAGCAGACTTCAATGAGCTGGAAAAGAAGTAGCTAATAAAATGAATTAAGAAATGATCTTATCCTGTAAGAGCAATAGTGTTCGCGGTGCCAGTGGACATTGCCATTCAGCAAGGCTTGCAATTCAACACAACTTCAGTTTCATAGTTGACCAACTTTTAGAGTTGTTTATTGCTGTTCACATCATTGTTATGCCACATGAATTCCCTTTCATGTCTAGGTTCAGATTTTGGATATACTTTCTTCTGGATCTATTTCAAAGCCAGTAAGCCAAGGGTTTACAGTGCTGAAGAGGTTAGCCATAGCTTGGTCCAACTTCTGAACAATGATTAAGCTTATGATTTCTGAAATGTTTATGTGAGCTATGTCTTGTATTGTTTATTGCTGTTGTTGACACTAACACGTATGGTCCAGATGACAGAATGAGATCTGTATTTGAGATTATGTGGTGTATTGTAAACTCAACTTTGCAGATGTACTTCTAACTAATCAAAGACAGAGGAATTGCTTTGAGTCACATGTTGGAAAGTTAATAGGGATGTTTAACGCAACTATTCCATTTCCAACTTGGAGAAGCTGACAGACACAAATAACCGGAGGTTTAGTGAGACATTTCTGAAGCTACTAACAGGCTCCTTTCTTTGGAAAACCTTAAATGCAGCTGAAAGAGAACGCTACAAATTATTTACAAAATAAAATAGTAATTAATACCCGCTGGTGGGAGCAGACTTAATAAATACTGAGTGTTCTGAAAAGTGACCTAAACTAATTCCTTCACAAGAGTTCGATGAAATACAATAAATATGTGACTACTCCCATGTTGCAGATGAGGAAAAAGATGTAGACTTTCGTATCATGGGGACATGACTAAGCCTGAAGCCTTGTACAACAATTTCCCTCTCAGTCTGCAGGGACAGCTAGATTCTTCCAGAAAGTTTGTCACTTCTTTAGGGGCCGAACCATACACTTCTCCAGAGGAGCACCCTTCACCCCCATTGAGTTCTGAGAAAACTGTGTTCTGAACCAAATATCTTGGATTTGTGTTAAAAACACTTGAGAGGCAGGATTTTAGCACTTGTATAGGTGCCTAAAATTGTGCTTAGAATTTGGCATCAGAGAAGCAAGACATTTTTAGTAAAAACCTGTCAGAGGATACTGGCAGGACCCAAATGTAGTGCTCCCATTCAGCCAAGAAGGCCTCAGGGCAGGAAAGAAAATTTGAGTCTGTTCTTGAGTTGTCACTACTTCTTCTAGGTCCAGTTCATTTACACCTTCTTCTGGGACTGCCTTCCCTGACATTAGCATTTAGTTGCAATTTAATTTTTATTTCATTTTGAGTTTTGCTTACATGATCACAACGGTCTTGTTAGCCATCTGTTAATGGCATTGGATCAGAGCACGGCCTTGTGAATGGTGATGAAGTATCATTTCACCTGGGTCTATAAAACTAACAATAGCACCACCACCACCACCACCAACAACAACAACAACAGCAGTGTCAGGGTAATATTGTATCTCAGCTGGTATCACAGACTTGGAATCTTTCAAGTCAGTGTGAATCTATTCTATTGACCTTCACAATTTTATTTGATTTGAAATAGCTCAACCAATAGCTGCATAGATCTAGGGAATAAATAATTTTTAGGATGAATGAGGTGAGACAGGGATTGTTTTTCTCTGAGAAGTTCCAACAAAGAAGTAAGTAGACTGGATTTCTGGAAAAGGTTAGGATCTGCAGTCTGGAGTGGTTGTTGTACCAGACTTGAGAGGTTTCATCCCTAGTTTCCTGTGCAGCTCGTCTTTGTTCTTATCTTTGTTGGGCGGCTGCTGGACATCCTCTGCACAGGCAGGTGACCTGTGCCCATCCCCCTTTTTTTGCTATTTCCATGGGCAGGGAACTGTTTAGAGTTCCCGTTACGCTAAGCTGGATGTTCTACAAGTTACAATTTCATTAGGTTCCTCTGTCCTTTTATTGTCCTCCTGAAAATGATTTATCTGTGATAACATCTGATGTGATTTAGCACAAGGAACATTGCTTCTTTTTTATGTAAAATATTTAATCTCTTTAGCTGTACTAAGTGCTTTGCACAGGAGAAACTCTTCCTGTTTTCTACTTATCTTTCAGCTCTCTCTAGAAATGATATACTTTCAATGTCAATGCTTTTTTAATGAGCAAAGTGGTCTGCGTGCCTTTGTTCTGGTGTTACGATAGTCTTTTTATGATGGCATACAATGTGAGTAATTTTTGTTTATAAACCACATTGCTTTTCAATAAATTGCAAATGCGGTTTATACAGAAATAAACCACAGCCTAATTACCTACAAATGTGGTGCAGCCTTGTTTCTTATGGTTTTTGTTATTACTGCAGTATTGATAAACCATTAAGAAACAAAAAGGAGCACTGTTTTTTCTTAATAGTTAACACAAGTTTTACATGTGTTTATGTGAAAAGAAGTAGGTGTTATAAATGATCAAACAAAATAAATTTCAGTAGCAAAATCCCCCAAAAGCCAAATGTATACTTTTTGTCCACACTCAAACATTTTGATTTATGCATGGTTTAACATTGTTATTCAGAAATCACCAAATATCTCCAGGTGCTAATATATTTATGAAATTTAGTTTCACCACAGTAAACATAGCAACTAGAACTTCATTTGGATTTAATCTGTATTGTTTTAAATATGACCTTGTAAAACTGGGTCACATTTCACCATTTGTATTTACATATCTCCCCTTTAATATAAAATTGAATTATACAATCAGGCTACGTGAAACACATTGTTTTAGTACCAAAGCATTTCTCTAATCTCCTTTGCTGTTTAGTATGATTTGTTTTGTAAACACTTACAAGTTTGTTTCTAAAAGCAAGAACTTTAAATGAGGTAGGAAAGACAAACACAACAAAAGTAACATATCAGGAAAGTATTTTTTCTTGGCTACAGACTGATTGGCTTCAGAGGCTGATGAGTGTTGCAACATAGCAGTTGCACAGAGGTAGGGGTTCCCTTTATCTTTCCTCCACAACAGCTACCACTGTATGTACCAGACCTTTGTGTCTTTGTCAGCTCATCTTTACATTTAACCACATTCTATAGCAGTTCTTTGTAGCTACACTAGGACAGCAGAGCTCAGATGTTACCGCAAACTTCTCCATCATTTAAATTAAAATACACTGACTTTTTAAAGAACAGTTTGTTCTCCTGTTTTGAGAGAAGCCTTAGGTAGTGATTTTTTAATCAAGTTATCTAGAAGAGTTTTATTTATTCATATGTTTACATTTTGTTTCTATCACTTTTCATTAAAGTTGCATTGTGACAGTTTTAACAAGACTGGTTTTCATGCAGAAGTTACATATTATGTTGAAAATCCAGCCAGAAATGTCTACAGAGATTCTTCTGAAGAACAGGAGAAACTTCCATCACGATAACACACCATCTAGGATGTAAACAAGCTCTAGGGAGTGGGACTGGCCAAGAGGATAAAACTGAGCAGGCTTTATTCATTCTGAAAGAGACAGAAACTGTATGTGAAATAAACAGGAGAAGCACTTGGAGACCTGCAGAAAGGACTTGTTGGCACTGGGAGAGCATGGAAGCCTTTAGCTGAAACAGTGATGTGGCTGGACAGAGCTGGGTGGATGTTGCTTAAAATATTTATTTGACTCAAAGGTGCAAACTTCACTCTGACTCATTCCCTTTTCTCTCTTTATTGCAAGCATTGTATCAGCAAATAAATACTTTATTTGCAGAAGTATCCTTGGAGAAGGAATCCATCATTGTGTGGTGGATTTACCCATGCAGTCATATAGGAAGTATATGCAAACCCATTTTGAAAACTTGTAATTTGTTTGAGGATCGTGCAATCAAAGGAATGATGATGGTAAAATCATATAAATCACACAACCAAGCCCACTGAATTCTGCACAGTGTAACTTCAAGACTTGGAGCATGGCCATTACTTAATAAGCAAAAGACATGGCATCAACAATTCACATATGTTTTAAAGTTGAATAATTGACAGTAATTAATAATGGAAAAATGGCTGAAGTGTTTAAATTTTTTTTTATATCCTACAGGAGAAAAAACTCCTCCTGGACTGCACTGCAGCCTTTTATTTTCTGTGCCTCCTTGTGTACTAAACTATGGCTTTTTAATGGCAACTTCTCAGCGGCCACCTCAGCCTTTTACCTACTGCACTCTGTTCTGCTAGCAGCTCCTGTCCTTTGGAGGCATATGTGGTGCAAAGTCTTTCTTGTTCACAAGTGAGTTGAGTTGCTGTAACACTAGTCTTACATTTTAGCTAAAACTTACAGCAGCACTTGGTCTATTTTTACATTCTTAACTAGTGTCTTCAATCTAGTTTTCTGAAGGTCCCTCTCTGCTCCTCCACCCAACCATGTGGGCAGAGTAGGTTTTGCAGGGCTGAACCTTCAAGCCTGGCTACACGATTTTCTCAGCCAAGTGGCTCTGCTTGTATATGTTTTTCTTCTTGACAGTCTGCTGGAGGTAGTGTCTGGGGTGCAAAGCTAGGCTGTTTATTTAGTTTAAGGCTGGTTATTTTCTTGATTTGTTTTACTTAGTAATTTTGTCTGACAAAATGACAAGATGGTAGCGAGTGTTTCTTCAGGCAGAAACAGCTGCCTGATGTCACCTTTTAGGGTGGTTAATTTTGTAAACAGGATCCCAGCTGCTCTGATGCTGCGTGCTATGAAAACTAAATTTCTTCTAAACTGCTAGATGCACAATCGCAAACACAGAGGTATCCAGCTGGTCATCAGCTTCCTTGTAGTACAAAAATAAATCTCCTTCCATCTGCCCATCACCAACATCTTCGTCCTCCTCCTTCCCCTCAAAATGAAGAGGGAAAATTAACTGTCTTTAGGCCTTCTGTCAGGGAACGCCTGGGTGAACTGCTATGTAAACTAACAGATCCAGGAGATCACTGTATTCAATCAGTGTTAGACCAAACAAGCTGTGGGCTCTTAAACTCAGATATACACACTTTGGGCCCATCAACAGGTGAGCTCTTAGGTGAAAGCCTCAGACAGAAATATATCAGATTTAATGCTTGCCATGAGCTTACTGAGTCCTCCACAACCTTCTTGGTTTAAGTACAGTTTAGGTATAGCTGATGCTCCTATAGCAATAGACTAAATGACCTCTCTTTCAGTCCTGTTATCTAAGATTCCTCTTTGCTGTTTAAAGAAATTATTCCAGGAAAGCTGGTGGGAGAGTATTCTTAAAGTGCTCTCTTGCTATCTGTTTTCCCAAGTATCTGGTATGTTCTTGAGCCCACTCCAAACTGCTAAATTCCAGCACTTCGAGGTTACCAATATTGTCTCAGCTCGGTCTGGAGTACGGGTGTTCTTAGGTTTTTCTTCCTTATCTTCTTACATAATCACGTTAAATAATATAAAGATATAAATATGTTGACAGTAGTCTCAGAGGCCAAGATCTGCTGACCTGGGATCTCTTCCTAGTGTTGTGGTTCTCAGATAACTGGAATAGAGCCGAATGCGACAATATGGGCAGAAAGAAGTAAACATATGCATTCCTTGTACAGAGAAACCCACAGGGGATATACTTGAACTGAATTTTATATAAACAGAAGTAGCTAAGAAGATAAAATAAGTGCAAAGAATATCACATGCTCCCCAAGATATCATACGCTCCCAAGAAGAGTCTTGGAAGCAGCAGGCAGGCTACATTTAGGGTTGCCTTCAAAGTATGTCTGTGGGAAATCTGGCAAATAGTCAGCAAAGGTGGAGCTGCTGTGGGGACAGGAGTGGAGGCACATTAGGAACAGTGGAAGAAGGACAAGCTCCAACATGCCGTGGTGAAACAGAGGGAGCCTGTGGGCTCTAATATGATACTAAATATGAAAATATAGAGATCATTAAATGTAGAGCTATATGAGTTCAGTGAGAAGAAAGGTAGATGACTCTTGCCATTGTGCTTGGATGTGTGGGCAGGTAGCACTGCTCAAGTTTGAAGAAATGATCAGGAGTTAATTTCTGGTTATGCTATTTTCATTAGATGACACCAAATACCTCATAGCTTTAGATTTCCCTTTCAGTGATGCAAAACTAGATGGTGGCTGATGAAGGGAATACCTCATAAGAACATGGCAGAGCAAACTACCCTCCTCCTGTTAACCTGGAAGGTGGCATGCCTAGAGATTAGGCAAGGTCTGGCTGGGTGGTCCTTCCTAATACCGACACTATGTTCTGCCTACTCTGTAGAGAAAACAGTGGCAGGGTCCACATCCATCAAGTCACTGTTCATACAAGTTATGGCCATTTAGGAACACAGAGAAGTATTGGCTTATTTTTCACATGTTCCACTGTATGCGTACCAAAAAGGAGGAAAATTGTAACTGACGATCATTGAGGCAACAGAAAGACAGGGAACTTCTTATCTTGTTCACACCTTTTTCATTCTCCTGAGGACAAAACTCTGCTCTAAGACCTGCTGATCCTATCTCCATTTTGACATTCTGCTCTCTGTGTATACATGGGAACATTACCCTAAATATGGAGGTCATGTATGGAAGAGTAACCTACAAAGCCAGCAAAGAGCAGAATGTTGCAATGGCTCAAGAACGATCGTCCTATTACTACCAGGATATTTTCATATTTTCATATTTCACAGTCAATATGAAAGGAAAAAATGTTACATCTTTGTTTAGGTATAAACAGTTCTTTTTTTGAAATAAATAAAATTATCTCATTTTCTGTAGGCCAGATTAGTATTGTTTTCAAGCATCGAGTCTGAATAAACAGCAGACTGTTCTCATTCAGAGGTGAAATCATAAATTGTTTTCCCCCCTTAAATGTCCCCGAACTTTTTGAAATGACATCACCTGCACATTCATCAAAGCTCTGTATTTGGCATATTTTTTTCTGGTTTGGCAAAAATTAAGCAATGATTTGAATATGGTCCAATTTGTAGAAAAAAATTACTTAAAAATAATACATGTGTTTTAAATTTGTTTTGGAGGTTTAGTAGCATAAAAGTTTTTATGCCATCATTTCCATACTTCTTTCCCCCCTCATTTTTTTTGGATGCAGATTGTGTAGGATCAGAAATATTTTCTTATTGAGCAATCTGCAAATCAAGAAAGTAAACTGCCCAGAAATGTCCGTGTTTTCCCGATAAACTTGTTTGGGGGAAAGAATGTTTGCTCAGGCTGCGTTGTGGTTTCTGCCCGGTGGGTGGGTCGGCTGTGCTGGGAGCGTCCCTCCAAGCAGCTCTTGAGCAGATCGTGGCTGAGAGCCCTATGCAAACGCCCATGCAGCAGGCAAGAGGTGTTTCCTAGGTGCAGGATCGGACCCAATTCACAGTGCTCAGCTTTATGCCTGAGTTGAAAACTGCCTTCCCTTAGCAAAAGGCAAGGGCTTGAGTCTCAGGCTACTGGACTAAGGGGACTCATCTAAATCTTGCTGAGGGTGCGAAGGATCCATTAGATGTAGGCCTCAGTGCAGGCTGAGAAGCTGGCATGCATTTAAGTGGCTTGGTGGTTTGGGCACAAGCGTGCTGGGCATGCCTATCCACTTGCCTGCTGGGGCAGCTGTCTGCCAGTGTAGAAGAGTGGCCGTGTCCCTGCTGACCAAGTCATGCCAGTGCCCTGGTGTCACGCTAGCAAGAGGTTTTCCCTGGAGCAGCTGCAGGAGCTCCCTGGGAGTCCTTCTGTCTGCCTGGAGGAATCTCCTCTAGCTGGCAGGGTCTGCAGATAGGAGGCACAGTGCCCTCCCATCCTCTACGTTCTGGTGCCAGCAAAGGGAAGTACCAAACAATTCACTAGCCTAAATAAATATCTAGATTAACTTTTGGGTGCCAATGTAGCTTAACGTGGGAAAAGTCCAAACTTCACCACTCAGTTTTTCTTGGTAATTAGGTAATAAACATAAGCTTTTATTTTTGCCGATTACTTTTTAGTTTGTGTAACATTACTGGACAATAGGAGACAGACTGCGGGCAAGTAACATTCCTGTATTAAATTAATTAAGGAGGGCAGGCTGGAATTATGTAATCTTCATTCCTCAAAACTGAGAGCTTGGTAAAATAATTAATTCTTTTCATAGCAGCTTTAGATTGGACCCAGAAGGCCAGCTTATTGCTGGAGTTAATGAAAACAATATCGTTGCTCTGTATTCCTATTTAAAGTCTGAAGGCTTTAAAGCTGTGGACTCACTGGATCAGATTTTTTTCTTGCTTATGCTTCATAACATAAAAACTGTTGCAGTGGATCAGAGCAAAAGTCAAACTAGAGAAGCCTCATCTCCATTAGTGACCAATACTTCATGCTTAAAAAGAGCATAAGAAACAGAGTGTGCTAAGAAAGCTCTTTCCTTCTGCATTTTTATACTGCTCTTAGCTGAAGCTTGGGCCCAAGTTTAGGCTTTGTCAAGGCTCCATCAGGCAGTAGAGTTTAATAGCCACCTGCAGAGCTCCCTTTAGCATCTCAGTAACCCCATGGACTTCACTGGATTTATTCCTGCTTCTGGAGAGGGATGCCTTGGCTGCACATAACTACAGTGATAACAGTTTACTGTTGGGATAGCTGAACCAGCTTTTCAGTAGCCAGTTCCCTGACTAGAGCTCAGAGTGGCCTTCACCATTACCTGTGTGCAAGAGCACATGGGTACGATGCCATTAAGTAATTAAAGAGCCAAAACAGTATTTTTAAAAGAAGACTTTGGCACAATGGCTATCTTCATATTTAGGTACTTGCTTATTCTTTTTTACACCCTTATATCCCTGGGCATTGAGATCTGCACATGCTTTTCTGATAATCTAGAAAACTCTTGCATCAGAGAAGCCCAGGCTGATGTTTGGCAGTGAGTTAATATTACTCCAAATCTGGGTTTTTGTCCTGCTTCTCTTCATTTTTCTTTGGTTGGGAAGGAGAAATCAACTTCAGTCATTTGACTTACTAAAGCTGAAGTTCCAGAGAGTGACACAAAGCATCTTAAAGACTAGCTGGTGAGCACCTTTTGAATTAGACTTTTTCTCTGTGGCCAGTGCTCCCGGAGTGTTGCATTTGGGTGAGCAAATATCCAAGATGGATAATAGACCTCTGGATGAATTATGTCCTTTGACAAGAGAAGGTTGTTAATCCATGGGAAGAGCTAAGGTTCTTTATTAAAAATAATGTCTGATGGGCTTCATGGCTGAACTGGAGAAGCCAAAACGACATTTTGCTTTTGAGGATAAAATTCATGTACCTATAACCTGGCTACATCTTTCAGTCCTGTTTGCTGTTCTGATTCATTTTTATTTGTACATTGTAATCTGATTGATTTCTGCATAAATACTTTCTTCTAATTTTATTTGCACATGATAAGGTTTCATTCTAGTCGGCTGTCAGACAGTGATGTGTTGGACCATGTACACTGGCAATCTTTCTGCATGTTGAATGGGTCAAATCAGGCACCTGCCATTTCCTATATAGACAATTATAAAAAAATTAAAATTTGTTCTTCCTGTGGGAGAAGGACTAACAGTGAATTTATGTGGCAGAGACACTGCCAATATGTAGCCAGAATGTACTGCTTTTTGTCTATTGCTCCACAATAGTGGAGAGCTTCATAAGAAGCATTTATGGTAATATATGCAGAGGACAGACAGTACTTGCTTATTACAGTAGATTTCTCAAATTACTGGAAGAAGTTACAAATGTACTTGTCCCATGAATTTATCTAAAATTGTAAATAAAAACTGACTCTTTATTTTAGAGCTGATGTCAGCTTTTTTTTTTTTTTTAAAGTGTTAACGTTCCTTATTTTAGAAGTGGACAGTAAGTGACATGGACATTTGGAAAAGATTATTAAAAGAAAGCAACTGGTCAATTTTAAACATACTAATCATGGTTACATTTTGTGAAAACAAACTATAATTCTTGTTCTCAGCAGACAATATGAAGAAAGTGCTAAGATGTGTGGTGTTAGTGATTTCATAACCCCCATATTAAATTTAAAAAATGAGAAGCACAAGGGGAACATGGAAAAAAGTGAGTGCATAATGAGCAAGAGGGCACAGAAGCAGTGCTACCTGGCACTGCAGCCACTGAGAAAAGTGGACCAAGAAATAACTGGGAGGGAAAAAAAGGACATTTGGCAAATATGAATCCTGGTGGAGGAAAAGCAAGGACACGTGGCATGAAGCAGCTGTCAGAATCTAAAGTCAGGTGAGTAGGAAGATATGTGACAGAACAGAAAAAAAGAAATTAAAGGGGTAAATGGTGGGTCTCTGAAAGGGAGTCTCGTGATGGAGGACCAATCTAGGAAGAAGAGAATACTTAGGGCATGGTATGGTCCTGATGTAACAGGAACAATTAGATTAGTAATTAACAGTCCTCATCTTTTGTCTTTATTCTTTTTAATGTGTTTTTAAACCTCATTTATACATTTAATAAAACAGTTTTTATTTTCTAAATGAAACACATGTTTTGTAAAGCAAAGATTTAGGAGCAATGTTGGACTGTAGCAGTGCTTTGTAGTAGATCTTATACTTCATGTGTTCATTTGTCCCTTCTTCGAGATGTTCTTTGCTAATCTTTCACTTCTGTCTTTTGCCTTCTGCATTTCCCAGTCCCACTGGGAGAATTCAGAGAAGTTTGGAGAAGCACTGCAGATTTTTTCTCTTCCCCTCCCCCTTCCCCTGAATTTAAAGTCTAATGAAGCACAGATGCTGTCTCTTTTATAAGGTATAAGTTTCTAACATGAAATCAAAGACTAAATAGGGAAAATATCTAGTAAGTGGGGAAACTATGTAGTTGTGTGACCATCACTCTGTCAGAAAATTCTGCTTTTGAAAAGCATTCATGTGTGATTGCCTCTGATCTGGCCACCCTTGTTCTCTTTTCTCTAAGTGCCTACAAAGGAAAAATGGTCTGAGAATAACTCTGAGTTAGTAACTAGTGAATTACGCCCTGTCATAACTCAGGTCCTAGAGAGGTGGCTTTCTCAAGCCATCTCTTGGTTTCTTGCTTCACCCTGATGTGGTCGTTGACTATTTGGCAGCATTGCTGGAAAGCATTCAAAAAAGAAGAAACAGCTTCTTAAATCTGCATGAAAGCTCCAGTTTGGAGAGCTAAATATTCAGAAAGTTTTGGGTTAAACAGGTTACAGCAGAAAGCTCTGTTCCTACTGTAACCAGAAATGGTTATAGTAGAACTCTTTTGACTTTAAAGAAGCCACAAGGAATTATGAGAGTGGTCATTCCCTGAGGAAATACCCAAAAAAGGTTGTCTAACTCCTGTATGTACCCTTGAAACTCCTAAATACCCTCTATCCCTCATAAAACTTATATTCCAGTTACATCCAGCAACAGTACACTGATGCATTGATGTCAGGTTGAATCCTGAAACTTCAAATGAAGGAAAACTTTGCAGTAACAAGCATCTGGCTGAGAAGAAATCCCAAGATTTGGACCACAGCAGGATCCTGCCAGTAGCTCAGCAAAGAGGAAGTGCAGCAGAAGCAGTAACTCTTTGTAGTAAATTGAGAAGACACCAAAGCTGCCCAGTAGCTAGCAACCAAGGAAACATCATTAAATGTAACCACAGTAGCTAAAAGCTGAGATGATGCCAATTACATAACCACAGTATCCACAGTAGCTAGCGAGCAAGGCAGCACCAGTAACGCAGCCTCTGTTCCAGTCGTGCTGATGTCTTTTGATTGCCCGTTGACATGAACTACAAGAAAACCAGACAGATTTGGAATTTCTTAAATAGCCTGTTACCTGTAATGACAGTACAGCTGTGCACACTCATGTCCTTCCTCAGCCACTGAGGAATGATGCCTAAAACATATATAGCCTGGGGTAAAATACAGGACTGCATATGTATAGGAATACAATGTGAGTTTTAGCGCTTAAAGTCGAAATTCATGCACTTAAGAGAAAATGGTTAGTTAAACTTTTTTCCACCTCTTATATTTGAATAGCATAATTGCTTCCATTACAAATAAACATAATGCATTCAATATATTCCATGATCCACAGCTACAAAGAATAATTCACTCATTTAGTGACTTGTTCTCAGTATGTATACTAGAGTAGAAACTGCATCTGTTATGATTTCAAACACAATTGAATCAAGATCATATATTGAGAGGTGTAAAATCACACAACGAGGTCAAAACATGCCCTCATTATGATTTTTTAAGATTCAATATTGAGTAACCTAGTTAACAACTGAAAATAACACTTAAGCACAAACAGAATTAGAAACAAGTTTGTTTATCTTCAACCATTTTGGTGTTCCTGTTTCCTTTTCAGGCTGACATATACATGCAGTCACTTGCCTTATTAAGCATTTAAAAGCTGATTGTTTATGATATTAAAATACTGCAAGTAATAATTCTTATTTAGTTGAAAAGAAGTCTTAAGTTTTTGCAGGAATAAGTTTGACTTTGGCTAAACAAACAGTTATATAAAATGCTGAAATCTAGGGAGGATTAATCCCTATTAAGGGTTGCTGAGATGAGAATAATCCTCTGCCTGGAATAACCAGAGGAAAAGAGCAGAAGACTAAAAGAAGTAGCTGGGAAAAAAAGTTTTGATGGGTATTTCATTCATTGAAAAACACAGATACAGTTTCAGTCAGAACTGCTTGAGAATTCATGCAACAGGGAATAATTTTGGTTGAAAGTTTGTTGCTTTTTTTTTTCTGTAAAAGCTACATGTTTCATTTCAAGTGTTTCCAAATGAAATGTTTTACTGCTTCTCTTTGGAAAGACATTTTGTTTTGAAATTTGCTTGTAAAATTTTAAAGCTAAAAACACAGAAGAAATGTTCTTTTGTTTCTTTTTCAGAGAGGGAGTTTGCTTAAAGGAGAAGAAAACTTCATTTCTACTTTGAGCTGCTTTAGATTTACTTTGAATTATTTTGTGCAGTTTGACAGGGAAGTGAGAAGTCAGCTTGTCAGACAGCTCAGCCTCTGAGAGGTCAGGAGCAGGTATTGTACTTGTTATAGAATATCATTACAAGGAATACAATAAGAAAACAAAAAGACTGTAGTAGAATTACACCAGCTATTCTTGTCTCATGACGCATGACTTCATTAAGCCTATTTCTTTGACTAATAGCATTTTGTATGCTGGTTTACTCTGTGACTGAACACGCACTTTTCTTACATAAAACTGTTATGTCACCTGAAATGTGCGTACTATAATAAATACCTTATAATGAAATCTGCCAAGACTGATTGAAAAAGCAACAGTTCAAAATGAGGTTGAGAAAGTAATTCTGACCAGGATGTCCTATTTTGCTGGTTTGACTGCTCTGATTGAAACCGTCTGTGAAGCAACAGCCTTTGCGTGATAGGCCCAGGCACAAATTAATAAGATGACAGTGTGTTGACCTACTAAGCAAAAAGCACAACAGCCCAATAACTACAAACAGACGCAGTTATATTACTGCTTTGTTAAAAACTCCCCCTCTCCTGCCTGATTTGTTGTGCAGTGGTTTCTTTTGGCTGTATGTAAATTCCCCTGTGAAAATGTACACCTCCCCAGATAATCCCACCTGTGAATGATTACATCCTTTAACCCTAAGGTTATATTTTCTCCTAGTAGGTCACCAAAAGGTGTGCTTTTTTCTGTTTCGTTTTGTTTTTTAAACAGCTTGGTGGTTATATTATATAAAACAAACTGGATGCAAGGGAGCTTTATCCCAAAGGCCAGAACTTTAGAGGGTATATACCAGTTCTCTCCCATTGGAGACCTCTGATTGGTATTATTTTCTGCATCAGAATTATGTCACACAACGAGCCAGGGTTAACACATTGGTCCTGTAACTTGAATAAAATTACCAAGATATTGTAAGGACACTCTACCCTCAAGGAGTAAGTGAAATATACTTTTTATGTGACTAACACAAAATCTTTTATAGCATCAGAGTAGCTGTTAATCTGTTTCTAGTATGCGTATGACAGAAGAAGCTAATATTGCCTTGGTCTCTGCATGAGACGTTACAAGCCTGCTGCCGGCGATATGGACACTCCGGCACTCTGGATGTCATGTGTTTGGCAACTTATTCCACTGAACTTGAACAATGTTTTTTTCATTATCCCTGTGTTTTACTAAAGTTTTGTATAACACTGCGTAATCTGTCTCCTAATGATATTTACAGCAGACAGGGTATATCTCAAATGCGTTTTTCCAAGATAGCTGAGCACCTGGATAGTATCAATCTTTTAATAGAAATTCAGTTTTTTAACTCCTTTGTTACTAGCTGTTATTTGGAAAAAAAAATCATTAATATCAGGAGAATTAGACTAAACACATAGACAGCCATGAGAGCTTCCAAGAACTGCTTTCATAAATTATATACTCACATTATGGGGAAACAAATCAAATTGTTTCAGGATTTCAAGTATTAATCTCATTGTCAAATAGTCTATTCAATTTATGGTGTATTTTTTTCAATTTCTAAATTCCAAATTCGATTGGACTAATAGTTTCCATATTGAAGGTAGTTTCACAGTATAAACAAAGTAGGCATTTTCCCATGAAAAGCACACAAAAAAATTGAACAACATCCATCAGGAACGATGGAAATGGGAAGATGCATCCTCTCTCCAAATGCGGAAGTCATGCAACCGCATGCCCATTTCACATGGGACAGTATGTGCCAAACTGGTTGGTGTTCAACAAGACTCTAGGCGCCAGTAAATATTAGCCTAAAAGTGTCCAGTTGTCTGAGTCCTGTGAGTGATATGTAGGTGAATAGAGTGTCTTTTCTATTTTACTTTAAAAATTTCACCGTATTTTAAATACTATATGAGGCTATAGTAAGAGGCTATGATCTGAGATACCTGTCTCCTGCAAATACACTTGGGAAGACTGTGTCAGAGACAACAGGCTTTAATGTGGTCTTGGAGAAGTATGCACTCAGGGTTTCAGTTATACTCATTCATATTATGTATAGGAAAAAAATGTAATGTAGAAAGAAGAGTTTAAAAATGTATTGTATAATTCAGTAACTTCCTAGGCTTTGTTGAGATGTAGTTGTTCAGTTCTAATTGAAAAAAAAACCAAACCATTACAGAAGAGTAAATAAAGCAATAACAAAAATAATTCCTTTTCAATTTATTTTTAAGCTGTTTTTCAGTTTGACAGTTGCTGTAAATCCCAGAAATGTGTTCATTTCAGCAAAAAAAAGATTTCAGATAATAAATAGCATGTACTGTATGTTGGAATATATGTTACTACACAAATTGAAGATACTGTTACTGCTGTCACTGCAGCAGTAGCCCATGAGATAGAGCTACACTAACTCATCTATCACACTCATTCATGATATTGTTGATATACATTCAAATCCTTTCTCTGGCTTGGAAGACAAGTTTTGGTCATGGGCCTCCCGTATTTAAGACACGGTCTGTGTCTCTGAATTGAAAAACGACGTTTAAACTCCCATGGTGAAGATGTTCTGCTTCTCTGATGTTACATAAGAACTAGTTGGGCGAGAAGGAGCATGGTGGTAACTCCGGTTATGATGGTGATGCAGAGACCCAACACTGAAAGATCATCCCAAGTGGAGCAGTGGGAGGGTTTGGAGCAGACTCTCCTGCATCTCAAATGCCCTTCTGTTTAAGTGGAGAATTAGCTCCTTTTAAGGTAAAGCCTGATCTGATTTAAACTGTCTAACGCCAGGAAACAGTTCATTTCTGAGAACATGTAGGAAGGTTGCGAGGTTAAATGTGTAGCCCCTTGAGGAAGATGAAACCTAGAAATGCATTTCTTTGCACTTCTTAACTTAGCTCCTTGTTCAGTGCAGGAATTTCAGGGTTGTGTTCAACTCCCATC
>NW_008823967.1:1048468-1069489 GCF_000699105.1 Pygoscelis adeliae
GCCAACTTGACAACTGAATCTCACTGACAGATTTTGAAATGTCTTTCATTTCACAGAAATTATTTTTTTTATGAGCTCCAGTGATAAGCACAGCAGAGCTCTCAGCAGCATCTGTCCATGCATGCAGCTCTTCCCCTTATGTCATTTGTGATTGAAAACTTTCACGGACAATGAATACAGTGAAATGTCAATGGTTTTCATTTACCGCTGACAAGCCTTACCTCCAGCTTCAGTGGGATTTCAGCACAGGATCACAGGATAATTCAAGCTGGAAGGCTTAATGTTAACTGCAAGCTTAAATTCTTTATTGACTGTAAGCCTTTAGCATGTATATGTCAGGGTCTAAACAGTTTTCTGCGGTACGAAGTGACTCACAAACACGTATTAAAAATCTCAGCTTCCCACATGACCACCATGTTACAAGGTCTGGAGAATTTATGAGAGTGGCTCGGATAACACAGGAAGCCATAACTAGAATGTAGCTCCTGACTTTTAATGATATTGACTCTTGACACTGCTTTTGTCACAGTAATATGTACCACCGTGGGAATGAGAACATGGATTTACTGATCACCGAACACACCAAACATATTTTTGATTATGTAGCACTGTTAAGAATATTTGTTTCTAGTTTAGGTTAAAGAATCACAAATAAAGGGATGTTTTAAGGGTCACTTGCTTTTAATTTCTTGGGGGCACATATGCTTTTTTAATTGGTACACAGATAATTTTAATCAAAAAAATCTAAATTAAATTGAAACAAATAGGAAGATTCTAGCCCATGGAAGTAAGAGGAGATCTCTTAGCTAGGCAAAATATGTTTATCTCTGGAGAGAGTCTGACCAACATAGCAGGACTAATACATGTTCTAAGTTAGAATGGTGGTGTGTCATTTTTCATGACACAAATAAGCATTATGTACACATTATAGGACAGTTGAAATATGGTGCTTCCAGCAGTCTGGTATTTCTACTTCTGGCAATAGGTTGATGTTAACCAAGAGAGGAAAATACATCTTCCTGTAACTCCCAGGCTCTGTTATCTAAATTTTAATTTGGCCTGAATCCAGGACTTAGTTTATGACCTCTGATGAACTCACACTACAAAGTAGAAAAGACACAAATTTCATACACAGTCTTACCCATTTCCCTTCTATTATATTATTTCTCACTGTTTCTGTAACTTTCCATGCTTGCATTAACATTGCACAATTTATTGGCAAAGTATTTTAATTACTTGTTTTTATTAACAATTAACTGATATTGGAAACCCATGCTTTGAGGACACTTATGAATGGAAATTTTAGTTTTAATAACTAGGAAAAATAAGTGTGTAAGTTGAACTCTTTTTATGTGGCATATTTTGTAGGGGGTTTTCCTTTCACGTCTCATCAACTGCTAGTCAAAATGTATTTTATAACATTAATAAAATGTAAGTGGAGAATATCTGATGACAGGAATATTATTTTCCTAAAACATAAGCTAAACTTAGTGTTTTAAAATCGTCACCTATGGTGGGTACATTAAGATACCTTACGCTTTTTTAATTTACATGCCAAACTTTAGGTTTTTTATTCCCCCTTATTATTAAAATAAGATTCTTGTTTAATTTAATCTAAAGCAGTATGTTTTTTAAATTACCTGAGAGAGCTATTAATCCACAGTAGTAGAGTTTATCTGAGTTAGCTGAGACACCTACTCTAAATCAACATTTTTCAACAGTGAGGTGGTAACTTCTCTGGGGAGAATTAAGTCTTGTAATAGAGATTCAAGAAGGACCTAGGAAAATGAAAAACAAAACCAAAACCCAAAACTTTTTTTCTTATTAATGTTTTTTTGTTCTGGGACCTACTAAAGGCTGAACTATTTATTGAATGTGCTGTAAGCATTTTGGTTTCTGTGTCCCAAGTGCAAGAGAACAGCTGGCTAGCTTCCTGGGATGACTGAACAGCAGACTTGGTCAGTGGGGGAATTGCTCTTTCAGTTCTCGACTGGGATGGCCATCTCCTCTACTCTGCATGGTGGAGGAAGACCTGGAGATGACAGCAGGACTGTACAAAGGCCTGGGGACTTGCAGGGGCTTTGGGGGTTGTAGTAGTATGTTGAAGACATCAGCCCTGTGTGACGTGATCAGCCAAGCTGACATTCACACAACCACCGTGGCATATGAGTCTCATTCACTGCACTGGAGACAGGGGTCATTTTCGTTCTACATCCTCTCCATCTGCTGGCATAGATAAGAACTGTAAAGATGGTTCAAAATATTGGCAGATGCCACTTCAATACCTTCTTAGTTCCTGCCTATCTCCTCTGTCATATAATCTAGCATTTGGTAGGGTCTTTTGTCTCTCAGCTGTGAAAGTGGAAAATTCTTTGGACATGGCCAACCCATACCATTTCCCTGTCAATTTACCAATAACCTTAAGATCTATTTGTATGTAAATTCATGTTATTTCTTCCAATGGTGCTGCTGGGCAAATATCCCTTTGAATTTCATATATATATATAAAGTGCTACAAATATACTGGGCTTTGGTAGGTCCCTCACAGGCTTCCCTGAATAAACAGAGCCTGGTTTTGGGTTAGAAACTTGGATGATTTGCAAGAAATTTTTCTAACTCATAAGGACTGGATTATTTCTGATCCATAGATACCAGGTTTGTATCTATTCTGCAAGCCCCTCTGCATCTCCCACGTCACTGCCTATGAAACAAATAAACAAAATCTCTAGGTGCATATATTTCCCTGAATGTTTGCTTAGATAAATTAGTTTCCTAATCTATGCAGTATGAGGAATTTTTATAGGCTCTTTATCAGTTGATACTACTGCCACAAATCTAAAGAGGAGTCATCTGCCCATGGTAATGTCCAAGAAATAAATGTATTTTATGCTGAAAATCTTTCTTTTTTTAATGACTTCTGGGTTATTCACTGAGTAAGACAGTGGAGGTCAGAGGCTACCTTACCCTGTGGGCAAACAGTGAAAGTAGAGGGTCCTTGCCCTTGACATTTCCAAGCTAGAGGCAAACAAGGACAGGAGTAATCATTTAAGCACTGGTAGCAGCATGCTTAACAATGGAAGGGGAAAAATGGATGCATCAATGTAATTAAAATAGATTAAACAGACATGGAATGTATTAGTCATGGAAAAATCCCAGCTTCCAGCTCTTGAGGAGACAGTTTCTGGAAGGCTATTTTTGTGATATGATTGACTTGAAAATGGAATCCACAATGCTTTGAGAATTATCTGGAGGCAAGACCAGCAAATGCATTCAAACTATCACAGATCAGTGTTGGGAATAGGGTCAATTTGTAAATAGCACTTCCAACATTTTCTGAAATGCCCCACTACTTGGGAACTACTGTGCTTTCCTTCCCTTCTGCAGGCTAAGAAAAAAGGCAGTGCCCTGCTTTCTTTTGCATCTGGCATGGGAATAGCAGGGACGTGCAGAGAGGTTGGGTAAGGTGTAGAGGAAGAAAATGGAATAGGCCAGATGAGACTAGGAAAGGAGCAAGAAACCTAAAATTGCAAGTACAGCTGATAAAGGCAAGCACAGATCTATCCTAATACCTAGAAGGTGACGTGAGCTTGGTGACCGTGCAACTTCCTTTCTCTCTGCCATATAATCAGAGTTGCTCCTACCTGAGCTCTTAAAATCAGGTTGCTCCCTCCAAGTCAGCTCCTCCATCTGTCATACCACCTGTT
The DNA here is from genome assembly GCF_000699105.1 of Pygoscelis adeliae. Classification (NCBI taxonomy): domain Eukaryota; kingdom Metazoa; phylum Chordata; class Aves; order Sphenisciformes; family Spheniscidae; genus Pygoscelis; species Pygoscelis adeliae. The sequence goes on from NW_008823967.1 coordinate 1,052,173, forward strand.
TACTTGGGACTTTGGGGAATGGTGCAAGATTTGATCTTAATGAATTTTTCCACTGGTAAATTGGTTTTCTCTTTTATGGCAACAAGTGTATTCAAGTAGTAATAATAATAATGCCTGTACATGAAGAGCTTGACTTTTCTCTGGTTAGAAAGTGTCATGCTCATCAGAGTTTTGAGAAATTTTATAACCTGTTGTATGTGTGGTGCTTCATAAACAGAGTTTACGTTCATTGATTACATGATGCAAGGAAACAGATGTGTTTTATAAACAGTTTTAACACTTTTGAAGGGAGAAAAATACTTTGAACAACACAATGAAAATATCAGCCATTACAAGTCCAAGCCAATGCTCTAAATTAATATCATATTGTTCTCTGTGTGAAAAATAAGAGGCCTGATTCTGAAGTGACTTATTGAATTATTTCACTAGTGTAACACTCTTGACCTTAAGAGAATTGCATGAGATTCATATGTGAGCAAAATATGGTCAAAGTTGAATGATATTTTTACTTGTGTGATGAGAAAGACTGGGGGAGATGAAACCCTTTATGAAGCTGATATATTTTTCAGGCACCTTAGGACAAGCAGCAAAATTTAAAAGCAGAGATGTCTATTATAATGTTTCCAATCTTAAGTTGCAGGGTCCTACCAAAAGGCTTTGAAACTGTCAACATGGCCCCTTATAAGTTTATTACTTGCCTATGAACTGGCATGTGTTTTAGATTTGTTAGAGGAAGTTTTCTAATGTACACTTTTAGTGTTTCTCTACTGTAAACAACTCTTAAATACAGAAAGTTGTACTGTGAGCCAAGCTGGACTTTTACTGGTCACCAGGGTCAACTGCAGAACCAAGTCTGACCTCCAATCTCTGACTCCAATTAGTCACAGAACTAATTTATTTTTCATTTTCCAGGCCATTTGTCTTCTTGGAAACCACAGTGACTTGTATGACTCCAAGAGTTGCACTTGGAAAAAATAATTGTAGTGTGTTTGTCTGTATTTAGTTTTAACACATGTTCATACCAGTGATTTATACATTACAAAAGGTGCTAGTTTATTTGAATTAGAAGACTTGGGGGCTTTGTTAGTATTTGTGTCTGGAATATGTTCTTTTCAGGATGAATGTGGTTTGATTTTGATCTTTTTACGGTTTCCTAAGCATAGGTACATGGATATACTGGAGCACATGTCAGGTTGTCACGTTTTAGCTATTTGATCAAATTTTCTATGGCTCTATATTGTGAACAGCACTGCAGGAATTTTTTAAGAATGCGTTTCCTATGAATTTGCACTAAAGTTAAATGTGGCTGGCTGTTGAGTGAAAAAAGTTTTCTTTGTGCCTATTGGAGTTACAATAGCCGTATGATTTCCAGAATTTAGCAAATCATAGGCTGTGGTATACCAGCACTATTTTTTCACCACTGAAGAAGAATTACATTTCCTTTGTGGTGCAGTACTGTGTACATGCAATTACCATGAACAATGACTAGAATTATGCACATTGCTCATCATGAAGTAGGGTAAATTATAATCTCTGAATGTCTTTCTCATTCCTTATATTCTAGATAATATAGATAATACATACATGCATACATGAAAGGCAAAAGTCAAAGTTAGCTGTGGAAGTTTAGACAATGATAACTAAGAAGAATAAAATCTTCAGAAAGAGATAGTTGCTAGAGTACGCTCAGTAGCACTTCAAATTTCAGGATGTCCCAGGGACTGGCATCTTGCCTCCATACTGTTTCTTCTAGGTAGCTTGCACTCAGCCTGAGGCCCAAGCAGGTGTATTTCTCTCCTGTCCTGGATTGCACAGGACGAAAACCCAGACACACAGGTCAGGGGGAACCACAGCATGTTCCCGTAGTCTAGACATAACCTCACTCTTCTTCAGCTGAAACAACTGTGCCACTACAGCATGGTCTTATGTTAAACTACTGACTATCTTGTAGCAAGAAAGGACTAGTTTGGGAATCATGCTTCTCCATGAAATCCTTGAGTCCTTCCTACAGCTATGATGTCCTGGCCTTTTTGAAGGTCAAATTTGCAAGTGCACAATTTCACCGTTCCTAATTACAAATCCATTGCTCTGATCCGAAAGCACGTGCATTAGCACACTGTGTTTTTCATAAACCTATGAAAAAAATATGATCTGAAAAAATATCTTCCTGAATGGTAGCAATTCATATATTAATTCTATTTGTGTCAAGCTATTTAAGGTTTGGGTTTTTTGTTTTCTAGTGCTAATCTTGGAACACAATGTCCAGGGAGACAGACAACGGAAGAATTTTGAGGTTGATTTCTAAAAGCCTCCCAATTTCCCTGTTAGTAGTGGCTGTGGGATTTTCTGGAAGCCATATGGAATGCACTTTTTGCAGTTTTCCAGTGAAACACCCAGTATGGGTATTCTCAGAGCCCTTACATTCTGTCTAGATTAGCAGCCAAACCTTCTCCCACTTTGATATTTTAGGCTCACTAGAGCTTCAGCTGGTAGATGCAGATGACATATTGCATCATATCACTTTAAGTGACTTTAGCAATCATTGTATGAAAAACATATTACTGCTTATGTTTTGTTGAGAAAGAGGAAAGAAAAAAAAAAGGTTATTTGTGCACAGTAGCAAGTCAGTGGGAAGATGAGACCTTGGAGTTTTTCAGATGAGCAGCTGAAACAGGCTAATTATAAGCTGCCAGTGGAAAAATAGCTTATATGATTTAATGCTTTAGATATTTTGCAGAAAGCAGCAGCTCAGAATCTGATTGGTGATCTAGCTGCTTTAAAAGCACCCTTGAGAGACTTATTCCCCATTGCGCAGGAACTGTGGTAGTCTGCTGTAAAGTTGTCTTTGAGGATCATTTTGCAAGTCCTGTTGCGAGAGGCATGCTAGCATGGAGGTGAGACCCAGGAGCCTGCTGTGGTATGACTGCACTTTGCAGCACTGGAGAGTCTGGGAGACCCTGAGGCCTATATGGAAATCCAGGTGCCTGATAGACTTGTCTTGAGATGCAAGTAAAAAGTAACATCTCAGAGGTCTTGAGTCATCAAAGTAGGTCTGCAGGAGCTTGCTCATCTCACTTCCATCCTCACAAGCTTTGCACAGGTCTACCTGTGCAATGTATATGCATATGACACATGTCCATCTACATCCATTGAGAATACATCTCAGTTTACCAGACTAACATAACTAACAACCCTAAAGCTAATAAGTAAGTCTAAAGGAAGTCTAAATAAGCAGGAAATGTGTGAGTGGATGCTATAGAAAACAAAACATCATAGAGCATTTTCAGAGATAATGAGAAGAAAAAATAATGAGACGTCATTAATTTCATTGACTCCAAGAGACAATTTTGAAAGAAAAAGCTCATGGATGGCTCAGGATGTTTAAAATTCCAGATTAATTTTACTAGAAAATTGGTAATTTATGCAAAAATCAGTGTGAAAAAATGAAATGTCGTATGGGTTTCCTTTTCAAAGTAAAGCCACACCTGAGCATTGCATTAAAGACTAAAGACTTCAGAAGAAAGGTTTGGAAAATTCTTTTTTTCTGCAACACAGCATAGAAATTTCTGGAAAACAACTTCTGAATAATGAGAATAAGGTCATTGTCAATGCTTTTTCCTGGGATATACTCCTAAAATTCTAATTAATAGGTTTTGCTGTTTCCACCTTTAGATCTGTATTTGTGGAAGAGATAATCAAATCATCACATTCCTTATTTCTAATGCCTTTGACATATGTCCCTTCACTCCATAAATGTCTGTATTCATAAGTTGAGCTTCAGTGTCCAAGATGTGGAGTCTGCTTTCTTTGCTTTAAGTTTCACCCAGAATTGTTTATTTGTTTGCCTTTTCCATTCTTGCTATCATTATTAGCACATTTTGTGAGGTCAGTGGAGTCCAGGATATAAAGAGGAGAAATCTCTGACTGATTCCTAGAGGTGCTGACCACCTGTTTTGCCATGAATATAAAAGGAAATGCAGGGATTCTTCATGTTTCAGATAACAAGGACTCACTCATTTTATGCCATTTACTAGATTGCTGAATATTTCCAGTCATTTTCCACACAGTTATGGTCAGTCAATCAATGTAAAAGAAGAGTTAAATAGTAAAGAGAAAAAAAGAATGAGCATTAATGGGACCATAAAGAAAAGTGTAAATCAAAGTGCAGAACAGGGAAAAAAAACTGAACAAAACAACAGGAGAAAAATAAAAAACAATCCAAGGAAGAAGAAGGAGGAGGAGGAGGAGGAAGAGGAGGAGGAGGAGGAGGAGGAAGAAGAGGAAAGAATCAGAGGCTGGGGGAGCGGGGGGAGCTGTTCAGAACCAGCGCTATGTGGAGGAGAGAGAACCATTATGTACAGAATTTGGAAATGCATACTAGGCAGACATACAGCTTTGGCTTAACAGCAAGAGAGCCCGAGGCCTGACTCAAGTGTTGGATTCACATACCTCCCATATTGCTCAAAACTCAGACCCTGAATTTACTAGCTCAATCTGCATTTAATATTTAAGTTATCGAGACTGCAACAATGAATCCTCTTATTCTCAAACCAGACACCGGGCTGTGGCACAGTTCTGTTCCCACTTAGCAAGGCAGTGCAGTCATGGACCTAGTTTCAGTCCACATTGGGATGAGATCAAGTCACTAAGTTTAGAACGATATTTTAGCTCATCCATTCCTCAGTTCTGGATCATTTATATCCAGGATTTTAGTTTGTGTTCTGTCATCTTTTTTCTGTCCATTGCCCCTCTGATTATTGCTATTAAGTCTGGGGACTGCGCTGGGTTGGGTTTGGGTTGGGTTGTATCCATACTCACTTCCATTGTTGGCAAATCTTTAATCATTTCTGTCCCAGAACAGATGGAAATATTTGTTTACTACAGTCTTATGACAGGAATCTTACAGAAAATAAATTAATTTTATTTTAGAGTGAAAGTATCACAAAAGCTTGTGCCAGTAGGAAGCAGAGTAGACATCAATAAATGAAAAACCTTCACGTTACTTCCAAATAATGGTGTCACATTAAAAATCCACAGGGGGGTAGACTGCTTGTGATAGTGGGGTTTTTCCACCTTGAAAAAAAATATACCTTTTTCCATAGTTTCCAGTCATGACTTAAATTTTTCCATCTCTTATGGTTGATTTTCCCATTCCTGTGTACCAAAATGAGGACCTGGGATTGAAGGAGGCTTCAAAACGTACTTCAAAATGTATTTTGCAATAATTTCTTGGACTGACCATCAGCCACAGAAAAAGTGCATCAGCAGCATAGCCTTATTGCTTATTCTATGGTGCAGGAGCGGCTGTGATTAAAGCTGTTCTTGTTATAAAATGGTGCACTTACAATTGAAAGAAACAATTTTGCTCAGATTCAGTAGAGCTGTTAACTTAGTTCTCTCTAATGTACATTTTTTTCTCTAAGCTGCTGGAGCAGTTCTGAATAGCAGACCTATGGTAGTATCCCTGTAGATAGTAACTGAGCTAGAGAGAACTATGTAGCAGAAAGATTCCTCTGAGACATATATGTGGGTTGTTGTTAAACCGGATTTGTTACTTAGAGGGTAAGCTACCAGTTATTCTGTTTTCTGTTAACTCACAGGGCTGTTGTTTTCTGAGCAAAGAAGTCTTTATTTGCATTTGCCATTAGTCTCTGAAATAAAACAATTCCAGTTACTTACTACTGTTGTTGCTGCTGGCAAGAAAACTACTTTTACAAGCCATACAAGTAAGTATAATAGTAATATCTTCCTGAGGCTTGCTGTTCAACACACCTTTACCTTATTTAACTCTGGGGCAATGCCAATTGGGACCACCCATTCTTGGAAATATAAAGGACCAGCACAAATTGGAAAAATGTTGACTGTTGAATCATCGTGTGGAATATCCAGTTCCAGTTCCTCAGGGCAACACTTACAGCAACCCACACGGGATGCCAGGCCTCAGAGAGAAGCTCTGAGCCTTCTGTGGCCCTGATTCAGGAAAACATTTTTATTCAGAAATGGTGCTTAACTATATCCTAATAGTTAGCATGTGTTTTAAAGCCTTTTGACTACAGTGGCTTTTAGACACACTCACAAGGTCTTGTGGGCAAATGTCTAAGCCAGTAGACACCAACTTTCCCTGAAGAGTTTTATGAAGCTTTTGTGACCCTCTGCCAGTTTTCCCCAGCTACTTACTTTAAGTTACGTTGTCTTACTGACACTTCTGCAGTGACACAAAAGTTACTATTGTGTGTTCAATTATGCAGATATAAAAGTGCTACAATTGATTTATAACCTGTAGGAAGGCAAATAAGCTTACTGAAATAAAAGGATCCCTATTAGTGGGATATCAATACAGCTTTTGCTTAAAACAATCCTATTCTTCTGAAAAGCTATCTCAGGACAAAATATGTGTGTAGGCCAACAAGGCCTTGGTTTCAAGCAGAAATTATGAGGTCACTTAATTGGATTCATAGACTTTTCACTCCTGCTGGGAATTTAATAGAAAGCACCCTTCTCTGGTTTAGCTTTCTGGTATTTTTAATAGGTTCCAGCTCTAGAATAATTAGCAACTCTCATATTATTTAATATGTTATCAGGATATGAAGCTACTGACAATTCTGACAATGTATATTAGTAAATCTAGCATTCAGGTATTTAAATTGGTCTGTTAGATGTAATACATAGATAAAACAAAATATTGGCCAAGAAGAAATTGGTGGATTAATATGCTGGTGCCACATTTAATAACTAAGGCTATTTGGAGAGAATTTATTGATTACATAAAGTAATCCAAAGAAGGTAAGAGTGATACTCACTCCTGTGCAGAAAAGCAACCACTGTCTCACAAAGTCACATAGTATCTGTCTTAGTCAGAAAAGTTGCATTAACTTTTGGAATAAGTTTCACAGTATGTCAAGCTCTTTTCATAGCACTGTTTATAAACAGACTTCAGTGGGGTTCTGATTTTCCTTGTGGATATAAATTTCTCCGATGAGATGACTATGTCCGTGCCGGCTGTAAGATTTGTGAAAATAAGAATCTGGAATTTCTGTAAATATTTCTTGGTCTAACTAAATGAGGATTATATACAAAAGAGCAACACAGTTAATATGCTCTAGTAAGCCCTCCCAGACTTCAGCAATAACCAGGATGTCTACCAAAACACCCATGCAGCACTTTTCCAGAGAAAGTCAATGAGATGAAGCACTCAGCAACGTCTGGAAAAGTCCTGCACATTTACATGAGGTTTAAGAACTTCAGACTTACACCTGCTAAAGCTAACACATTTTGAAAGGACTCAGTGACATGTTTTGATACATAACCCATTGTCAAAGATTAGGATTCAAGATGAAAGCTAACATGACAGATGATTATCCAACACCTGCCTGTGCTGAAATTCTTACACCTTTCTTTGGTATTTACATCTGGTATTTACAACTATTACAGATAAGGTATTGACCTCTATGTCTGAATGGCAGAACAACTGAATGGCAGATGTTGGGATTGTTTTGCGATAGTTTATAATGATTATGCATTTCAAGAGTATTTCCCATGCTAGGAGGTGTGAATATATGTGGATGTACAGGTAGAGAAATGAGAGTGTTACTTGGCTATTCTGTTGATTTTTGAGATTGTTCCAACATCATTTATTACAGGTATTTATTATAGGTATCAGGTCTTTGTATTCAACAAACTAAGATAATGCCATAAAGAATAACATTTGGCATGGAATCATGACACAAAGCGTGGTTTTGATTATGAGAGAAAAATATGTATTCTGCAAGTTAGTGGGGTTTCCTTTTGCTTTTTCTTCTTGGTGTAACTGTATGATTTTATGTATCTATGTGACTGAAATATATGTATCCTTGACTTCTTTACGAAAAACAATTAGAAGTAGTGAAAAGACAGTAAAACAAATATAGAAAAAACACCCGTCCACCCAAGTCACTAAATCATATTGAATTCCAAACTGTGACTTTTAAAAATGGAGTAATTTAAACATACAGTCTTCTTCTTAAAGGGGGGATGATCTTCACACACATGATAACACTGCTGGGATCACTCCAAGAGGAAAGGAACCCTATGTTCTTGCTGATAGTTTTAATGTTCCTCTGACTAAAGAGACCACAGTGTGGGGCAGAAATACCATGTAGCTAGAGAGCTCCAGGTAATAGTCAAGAGGTACTAATGCTGTGGCTGGGTGGAAACCTTGGGGAATTGATTACAGTTCGTATAATTGTGTAAGTCAGTTTATGTTGGTGGCAAAAACTCAAGATATGCTTTGTGTATCGCGTCTAAAGGACACATTGCAGATTTTGCTTATCTCTCTTTGTATCAGTTCTGCAAATCTTATTTTGTCCATGAATAAAAGGTCTTTTGTCCAAGAATAAAAGGCAGCAGGAGGCAATGAGGTATTTTATTATTCTCTCAGCACCTTAGTTCTCTCCCTGTATTTCCAAGGGAACAATTCATGTGGAACAAACATGTGCAAAGAACACAAGATCCACATAAAAGGGCACCAAGCATCCTGTTTGTGAATAGTTGTCATGTAGTTGCAGCCAGCTGCCAGCATGTAATGATGATTTATGCTTTGGCTACCATTTGCTTGGCTTACTCGTGATTGGGTCTTAATCCTGCCTAGATGGAATGATTGGGCTGCTTTCAAAAGACATAGCACTTGAAATGGAGCAGTTGTTAATGCTTTTCCTAATCCATCCATCAGCTGAAGAGCTCTAATCAATCTGGTTCTAACACTGATGAACAAAACTCACAGATAGTATAGGCGGGCAGGAGGAGGCAGCTACAAGGTGCATATCTGGGCTCAGGGAGCAGCAGTCATGCCAAGTAGTCATGCTGATTTCTCTGTCGTGCTTACAGTAGCTTTGATTAAGAGAGAATTTGAGAAAGATGCTTTATCTTGCCAAAGAGTATACTAGAAAGTACAGAAAAGAAAGAAAATTCTCGTGACAAGGATGTGTCATTGGTAATCATTTAGGCTGAGGAACAATGAAATTCTGACTGTTTGCGTGAGGCCTCTGCTTAAATGGCCAAAAATAGTTACATGTAATTACCAAGTTTTCAGCTGAATAATTTGGCAGGGTTATGAAACATGTGCAGAGGCTTTCCACCGCCTCATGTGTCTTTGTGCTTGTGAAGGGTGAGAAATGCTTAAACTGAAACAGTCCTGATGTATGGGTTCTCTGCTGGACCATCATTTTTAACTTAGTTTCCGAAGGTCAATTACTTTTGAGTTGGGAAGTTCTGCTAATTAATTCCTAGCCAACATGGCTTCTCAGCTTACAAAAGCAAGCAAAAAAACCAGGGGCAACAAAAACCTTCCTAAGGGCAGTGTTACAAATTAAAAAACCTAACCAAACCAACAACCCTTTAAAATGTCTTATAAAGTTCAAGTGGTTTTTTTTGTGAGTAAAAGGCCTTAGGAAAGACACATTCTATCCATGCAGCAGAGCAACAGTGTATGTGTATTGCTGAACTCTCTGTGCCCCATACGTAGAGTACCTAGAATACAGTACCAGGCAATCTGACCTAAAAATAACTTCTACAGTACGTACAATACATTTTAACTGTGGTCTGGAAATGTATGGAGAAAAAGGACCTATGCTCCTTTTTATTTTATTTTATTTATTTTTTTTTTTAGCATGGATAATATAAGAATTCCTCAGAGTTGAAAATTACAATTTTAAAGGCTTCAAGATGTCTTACTAGATTTTTCTTCCTGGACATAAGCCAAACAACTTGAGTGGTTCTGGTTTTTAAGTGTGTATAACCTCCACTTCCTTAGGCTTTTTAGTTCCCCTCTTTCCCATAATTTTTAAATAAAAAGTGCAAAATATTCCTCCCCCTTCTGTCCCAAAATAATTATAAAAAACACAGTTCCAAATATCCCAGCTCAACTTCCTATTAAATTTAAATGGAAAGTTATAAAAAAAAAATCACTACAACATCATTTTTTTTCAGACAAAATTCTAGGTTGAATGTAGCAAATTTGTAGAATTTAATGTACATGTGTGTGTCTTTGGTGAACAATTTTAGTGGGTAGAACTGTCTGCTGTATAGGTAATTAATACATTCTTTCAATTCTCTTTCCATAAACCATTGACTGACCACATAATGGGGAACCTCTAAGTCACCATTTCTTGGGCTAGGACTTCGAGTCTTACTCTGTGTTAAGCAAAACATGGAAAGAGCCAGTTCAGTGTGGAGTTTAGAAGAAACTCCATGAAAAAATTCATTCACGTAAAGTTTTATGAAAAGGAATTACTGAGAGACTGAGGAATTACTGAAAGACTATTTTAAGTTTCCTTTTTTCCGTATGGGAATACCCCAAGTATCAGGTCTAATTAAGCCCCCACAGAAAAACCATTTATTTTTTTCTCAGTTGAGAATATGCAAGAATTTTAATGCTTTGGGATGGATTTTTTTTTCCAGTTTCAGGTGAAACTATTTATTTGATGAACTGAGAAAATTTGTGTCATTTGCAGTAATTTTGAAGTAAGATGCTTTCACCAGCATATGCTTAACTACGGACAGTTTTTAAGAAAAAAGTAGAACAAAATATGCAAGTACAGCAGTACTTCTTTGGAAATAGCTTATATGAAGAAGCTTAGATTTGTTACTCAAGATACTCTCCTGGGTGCTGCCTTGCAATGTGCAAGAAATAGTGAAGCATTGTGAGAAGGCAAGGTAGATAGCACATATAATATTTACTTACTCGACTAATTCAGTATAGTCATAATTCTTTTTTATTGCAACAATAAATTAGAGAAAGAAAAAGATACCTGTATTAATAAGCTTACAGTTAAATACATAAAAAAATACTGAAGGGTAAAATAAAAGCAGCAAGCAACAACAAAGTGAAAACTCGGTATTAAGAGCTAAACAAAACTAATGTATATACAGGAGTGACATGACAGAATCAGACATAGATAAGTCTGATTCAATTGTGTTTTTTTTTTTTTTTAAATCCATAAAAAATTGGTTGAAAATAGTTTTTGGTACTGGGCTCAATTGTTTCAATTCCAAAGACCACTATGAAAAGCTTAAAATGCTGAGTTACAGCTCTCATCCCCTTTTCCAGCTGAAAACCAGAACAATTATTTTTCCACTTTTTCTTTTCTTTTTAAAAAAGTCTATTCCCAAAAGAATTCTTAAAAAAACATGAGGAAATATCCTGCTTCAGTTTTGTATAAGTTTAATTAGAAAGTTATAGAATGATTTTAATACAGTATCATTTTCTGATCAACTTCTAGACTGACAGTGTTGGATAACACATAATTTGAAAATCTAAACCACAAAGTATCTTGTTGGAAATAACATGAAAAAATTCAGATAAAACAAATATTTTATTTATACTTTAAAAACATTTAAAATATGAGCAGCACTATATAATATCTTTATAATCTTCAACTTTGTTAAGATTTGGAAGTAAAGACAGGAGGAATAGAAATTAATAGTTGGAGAAGAAAATGTTTTAAGTAAGTGGCAGAATTCATGATCACTTCAGTTGTACTGGAGATAATGCATAAATCATTGTTTGGTTTTTAGATAGCTGAAGAGAAAAAAATCATTTCAGATCATACAAAATAAATTACTCTTTTCAGCGAACCAAAGATTTATAGGTGTATTTTCTTTAAAAAAAAATAAAAATCAAATGTTATTATGTCATTAATTCAGATAACACAATAAATGCATAAATTGAAATATGTCACCTATTTTGGATTTTTTTTTTTTTTTTTTAAATTAGGATGGAGATTAACCAAAGTACCCAAGAAAATCAGCATACAGTTCATGGAAGTTTGATTTCTTCTTCCTTTTTATTTAATAAAAGATATTTCAAGACTTCTCTTTCCTAGAACTCCATGTTCAAAAGCTTCCCCACCCCACCCCCCTCCCGTGTTTTTAGTTGTTTCTTTGATTTCTGGACAAAAAGCTGTTTGAATTTCCTGATGTCTTGGTGGTAGAATGTTCCAGGGTTTTATAAGGCTGGTTTGTTTTCTTGGGACATAACAAGCCCTTTCAGGCTTGCAATCATGAACAGCTTGAATGGCCAAAAGGCAATTAATTACTTCAAGATGAGAAGGTCTTTTTCAGTAGCATTTAAAAATTTAGCAAATAGAGCTAATTAACTTTCATCTTGCTGTCAATCCACTTGAACCTAGGCACTAATTTAGGCTCTTATACTAAATAATTGTTCTTGTTGATTGCTTCTGACTAGACATACAAGAGGAGTAAATTTGTCCTGGGAGTAATTACTCTTATGATCACTAGATTCAGAGTCATTCACTTGCATTCAGTAGGTACTTACTCTTTGTGTAGACCTGGGGAAATTAGAGTCTACTAAAGGCTGGCACTGCTCAAAGTGAGCAAGTGAGATAGAATATATGGCAGGATGATCTGGAGGTGTGGCGCTCCTGTGACTTTATGCAAGTTCCCTAAGTGCATCTCCCTTGCTTTGGGTAAAACACCTATAACATAATGGCACAGAAGATTAGTAGCAAATACCTGTATGGGAGATACTTAACAGCAGATCTAAAAGTAAGAGAAAGAATATAAAGAACTGGCTTTTACAAAAGGGCATCTTTAATTTTAAGGGTGGTTACGTCCTACCAATCCTTATTCACCTGAATTAGAGGGTGAAATTAATGGAAGATAAATATATTTTAATGTGAAAAAATTGGTGCCAAAATTATCTAAGTTGAGAAATGAGACTGCTCAATGCTGATAATTTTTTAGACTAAAATAAATATTCATCATTACATTGCTGAGCTTGGTGAGGTTCTTCTTCACCTCATTTCCATGTGTTACACTTGCTGTAATATGCCTAAAATAAGGGCCTGATTCTGCAAGCTGGAGAAAATCCTACTGTGAAGTAGGGATTGCCATCTAGTATGTGATGTTGTGTGGGGAACAAAGAGCCCTGGTTTTCCTACTGAGCTTTGCCTTTGATCTGCTAAGCATCCTTGGGTAAAGTCCTTTAGCCCTTCAAAACTGTATTTCTTTTTCCACACTTTGCTAATATGTTCAGTTCCTTCTTAGGTATTTAAACTGCTAATAGGGCAATGAGGTGTATGAGGCATGGGGATTCATGATGCAAATGTATGGAGCCTTGCAACAACAGCAACAATATTAGCGAATGTAATGAGCATTATTCATTACATTTGGTAGTATATATAACAAAATGGCCAATCCAGTCCTTTGAATAGATCTGTTCAGTCTAGTGGGAATACTTACACATGTGAGTTTGCAGGATTATAGTTCAAGTCTGTAGAGCCAGGAAGTCTGATTGCAAAATATAAAACAAACATGCAGCCAGAATCCCCTATCCATATTGCCTGTGCAGTAAGTTGCTTAAAAGGTTTTCAACAATTATTTGTGTTAGAGACGGCTTTTAAAATGCATTGTTCTCCTTTTAGTGTTTAAGTGCTTCAGATATCCCTTGGACAAGTGCAGATAATTAATTAAAGCACATATTTCCCAGAGTCTCATGAAAGCACGCTTGTCAGGCAATCTTTACTATTATTTTAATCTCCATTGTTTCACAGATTGTTTATGTTAATCTTCTCCTGCCCTTTTTACTGTTCCAGGCAATTTTGTGGCAGAATTGAAAGTGGAGGAGGCTGAGACAGACAGCATGAGGCATGACAGCCACTCGAGCTCTCCTAGCTTGTGTATGGTTTTATGTGCTTCTAATTATCAATGTGTGGGAGTTTTGTCAAAAAAGCTGGGCGTGTGGTTCCTTTTGTTCTTCTGTGTCTGTTGTGGTTTATATTTTAAATGGGACACAAATGTGATTTATAGTGCGTGGCATGATGCAGTTAGGGAAAATTGGTCTTTTCCAGGCAACACAAACATGAGCAGGAGAGAGTGCACGTGAACAGCATGTTCCTCTCAGTGAAGAAACACTCCACTAAAGCTCACAGAGATGCACTAGAGTAAACAACATGTGAGAAGTCCTCTTCAAAAAAAGGAGAAACATCTCAATGGCTTACTTCCACTGTGTCTAAAAATACATACCATTAAAAGGCAGAGCTGTGAGAGATCAAAGATAACAGTCTTTCAGCAGAATCACACTGAAGTGTCAAAAGCACCATGACGGCACGGAAAGTGCTGTATACTCACCAGCAAAGCATGCGCCATAACACTAGGGGTTACCTTCTGGTGAGCCCAACGCTGGGTAGCACAGCTCAAAGCAATCCTGCAAGAAGGTTCACATGGGGTCCTGTCCTGCCCCTGAATAATGTGGAAAAATTGTTTCCAGGCTTTCAGTCACTTATCAGCCCGTAAGACAGGAGGACACAGTACTGTGTCAGGGATGAAAATGTCATGGATAAATTGTGTGACCTGGGAAAGGTAAAGCATAAGAGAAACATATCTGTGCCTTTTTAAAAAAATCACCCTACAAACCGACAGATTCTTATGATCTATTCCTCCTCACGATGGGCTACTAACGAAGTACACTTCACATTTAATTTAATGAAATTAAAGTATGCAAAAACATATTTGAGGGCTTGTTCTTTACAAAACTGCTATTTCCTGATAAATACTCTCAGAACAACCGAAAAATATTAGGAGGAAAACTAACAGAACACACTGTTTTTTGCTTCTCTTATTAAATGGGAGATTATTTTGGACTAAGGCACAGCATCTGAAGTGCAAGCTTTCAGTGCAGAGGTGATCATCCCAAGCAAGGATTTGGACAGGGCCAGCCTTCTTCTACTCCTAAGGATGCTGTAATACATAGTGACTTTAAAATCCCTCAAAAAGACATAACTCAAGCTGCTTATTTTACTACTGGTAATTAGAGTAATAGGCAACGTATGAACCTGAAATGAAACACAGAGATGATTTGTGAAAAGAATGAATACATGGATATGTAATCCAAAAGACAAAGATAGGAAGTAAAGATTTAATTAAAAGCAGTTCTTCTGAAGATATCACTTTGTAGCAAATGCCTGAACTCTACAAAGCTCAGTCAGTGGGTGGCAGGGTGTTTACAGAGGCATTTTTTCTCTGTTTAAGGAAGTCTGATCTTGCAATGGGTTAAAAAAATCTTCAGGGTGTTTGGATTCTCACTGGATTACCTGTTTTGGAAGGATAAGACTGGACTTATGGATAACTCCCAGCCCTGGAACACTACATCCCCCAGTTGCTAAATTCTTTAACTCAGAGCTAGGGAAAAAGAGAATTAAAAAAAAAATATGGTTCCAAAAGAAAATGGATTTTTGAGTGTGGCAGTAAAATATAAACAAGCAATGCTAGAATTATACATCGCCTGCAATGTGCATTTTATTTGCATACAGGAAAAGGCAGGGGAATAGTTTGGTGGTTAGAACAGAGAGGGAAGTGAAAACCTATGTGAGGGAAAAGTAGAACTTTTTCAAGGCGCTTTGGCATATGGTTTGTGACCCTAAACAGATACCTGCTCTTTAGACCCAGAAATATTTGCAAAGACCTAGAATTTTGCTCATCTCGTTTCAAGTGTCCCCTACCTCATTCCACAAACACACAACAAAATGTTGTGCTATGACAAGAAAACTAAAAACACTTCTGCCTTGGGGTATGCATGCTTTACTTTACTGGATTCTATTGCTTCATTCCTGATGTTTCATTCACTTACTTAAATCGTTCACAAAACATTTGATTTGTGTACATTAATGCAAAACACACTCTACTGGAAGTTTCATGCATTCTTACTCTCCCCATTTCAGGTATTTACTGTTTACAGCTGTGGAAATTCTGTATTTTGGCACCTTTCAATTCTCAGGTCTAATGACATTTAGATTTTAAACTGGCTGATTTAAATGAACAGGCCTGTTATACATATGAATTTTTAGGGTAACTTTGTCTTGAAAACTTACAGTCTCCTTTGTTTAAAGTAGTAGCCAATGTATCTGGAACATACAGTTTCTAAGCTGAAAATTTTAAAATACCTATAATGGCAGAAGGAATACTGTACTAATTTGCCTTTCCTTTTAAAAATCCACTAACTCTACTAAATTTTTTTAATCTGAATGGAAGTAGGAAGATCCTCTGTGAAATATGCAGTGGCTTCTGCCGTCTGTGGCTTTGTCCTGATCTTCTATTCACTTTCAGAATTTGATTTTCAAACCAGCACAGGGATCTGCAGTTGTATATGTAATTCAGAGTATTTAAGTATGGTCAAGTCGGTTATTTTGTGGGATAATAAATTCTCCCGACTCTGCAGATGCTCTACTTAGTTTCTTGAACATTAAAGTGGGAATGGGGATAATTTGCCTTTGCAGAGGTGCCACAGAATCCAGTAAATTTACCTGTAGTTGCACTGGGAGTGAGCTTAGCCCATGTTTTTTATGCCTTTTCTGAATTATATAGGCAGAGTATTTTACAGTAAATCTAAGGGTAATATTCCCAGCAATCTGTTTTATTTCAATAATGGTGTTGCCTTGTCCCCAGATCATAGAATCATAGAATAGTTTGGGTTGGAAGGGACCTCTAAAGGTCATCTAGTCCAACCCCCCTGCCGTGGGCAGGGACATCTTCAACTAGATCACGTTGCTCAGAGCCCCGTCCAACCTGACCTGGAATGTTTCCTCCCTTCTCTGATGAAATCCCAGTCAAGCAGAACTCTGAAGTAGTTCATGTCACATTTCCCTGAAAGCGAGCAAACACCAATGGAGCCTTTTAAACTCCAAAGCTGCGTCTTAAACTAAAACCATGCAATTTAAAAAATGCAGAAGAGCAAACTTTTAAAAAGCACAGCTGTGCTAGTGGAGATGGGATAACGCCTCCCCACAGGCACTGCGACTGCATGGCGGGGAGAAGAGGGAAGGATGGCTTGCCGCCATCTTGTTCCCTGTTCAGATATCTGCAGTGGCTTCCCAGGCAACAGCAACTGCCTCCCCTGTGCCCCTGGGAAAGGCCCTTCTCTGCTAAGGGTTGGCTTTGCGCAGGCTCCTGGCTCCTCCTTGGCCTCCCCACACCACAGCCCTCCCTGTTGTCCCAGGGTGCCTGCAAGCGTTGCTTGGCCGGGCTGCCCAGGGACTCTGATATGGCTCCTTGTTCTGGAAGGTTCCAGGGGGCCTGGAGCTGCTGCCACCAGAGCAGGGCCACCAGGGCATGGCCACCAGGGTGTTTTCTGCTTGTCTTCTCAGCTGTGCACTGGACTACACACTGTCACTGAAACCTGACCCTGTCCCCACAGCCTGGCTCCAGAGGTCTTGCATCCTGCTGTCCTTCACCTCCATTTACTATCATAGAATCATAGAATCATTAAGGTTGGAAAAGACCTCCAAGATCATTGAGTCCAACCGTCAACCCAACATCACCATGCCCA
>NW_008823967.1:1072471-1080356 GCF_000699105.1 Pygoscelis adeliae
TTCAGTGTCCTTCCCTGCCACTGTAGGGATTGAGGAAAACACTACCTGTGCTCCCGATCCTTCAACCAGTCGCCCCAGTGCCCTGAAGTCCCATTTGATCACTGCAGGACCTCTCTCTGCAACCTCATCGTTGCCAGCCTGAATAAACCAACAGCGGGTAGTAGTCGGTAGACCGTACCAGACTAGGGAGCTTCCTAGTAATGTCTCTGACCCGGGCCCCAGGGAGGCAGCAGACTTCCCTGTGGGATGGGTCCAGTCGGCATATTGGGCCCTCTGTTTCCCTCAGAAGGGAATCACCCATGACAATCACCCTCCTTTTTTTCTTAGCAGAGGCAGTCATAATGCGTAGGGCTGACTGCCTCACCCTAGGCAACCTCCTGGATGGACCTTCATCTACATCCTTGTTTGCCTGGCCCTCAACTTCCAGGGCCCCATATCTGTTGTGTAAGGGCAACCGGGAAGGTGAGGGGGGCCGGGTGGGGGTTCGCCTGGTACCCTGAGCAGGGACCTGTTTCCATTCCCCCCTGTCGCTTAGGTCCCTTCTTTCTACCTGGTGGCAAGAAGGCAGGGTATCCCCTGCTTCTCATGGAACCTCCATCTGCTGCCTTTGCCTCAGGGATGGTAGGGTGTGGCTCCACCAGTCTATCTCCCTCAACCCTTTCTGGGTTGTTCCATCTGCCGGGAAGCACCCTTGCTTTGCATTTCACTGCATTTGTGTGGAAACCGTGACTGTCCAGCCCCTCTGTCTTTGGCTAAGCCTCTATCTATCCTTGTACCATTTGAAGACTCCAGACTAGAGAGAGCCTCAATGAGATGGTGGCTGAGGCTGAGGCTGCCCATACAGACAGTGCTGCGTTTTGGTGCCCTGAGGATGCTGAATTCAGTTTTGCAGTGGCAGCCCCACAGCTCCCCGGGAAGGCTGGTTTCAGGGAGTTCTGAGAAAGGGCCATGAATAGAATTTTGGGCTCTCCCTTCACCCTCACTGCTCCTCTGACCTCCCATATGCTCTGATTCCCCTGGGGTCTGCAGCCTGTTGTGGAAGGGAAGCCAGCTCCTTGGCACAGCATGGAGGAGAAGCAGGAGAGAAGCAGCTGCGGTGCAGCTCCTGCTGCAGTGAGGAGCGCCTGCACTATCATAATCTGGTGTAGGAATCCCATTTCCAGAGTGGCTGGTGAAGGAAAGTTAATGCTGCAGGCCCCTGGAGGGAAAAGACACTTTCTGCCTTTATGGGAGCCTGTGCAGCCTGGAAAAGTCTTGCTGCCTCCATTGTTCTTGGACCTGCTCATTTTGATGTTCAAGATACCTTGCCAGCAAGAGAGTGGGAGATCCTTGGAGTCTGCAAAGGTAATGAAAGTTTATTTTATTGAGTCATGATGACATTGCATGAAACTTCAATCGTTAACTCTGTATCACGGGGCTGAAATATCTTTCTCAAGCAGACAAAATGGATGGCTGATCCAGATGAGGGTCTGCAGGAAAGTGCTTATTAGAGCCGAATTTGAGGGGCAGGTTGAGGCTTACAGGCTTTGGGGTTTCAAGCTGGGAAGGCATGGCCTGTCTGCCTGACCTCTTGCACTTCACAAGCCTTTCAAATTCAACTACTTATGCCTGTATGGCACCCAACAATTTGTGGCTGAGCTAAAGCATAGCTTGTGCTTCATTTGGTTCACTGATGCATATTAATAAGCATGGCACAAAAGTTTTAACTGAATTCAGTGTGTGAAACTGTTGTCTACTGTGTTGTGATAATTCTGATTGCAGACACACTAGCTACTGCAGGTTTTACTAGTTTCCTTTAGTGCCAATCTTTTTCTCTTCTTTGATTTGCCCTTTTTTTTTTCCCCTCCTTTTTCTTTTTTTTTGGCACACACTGGGAGCATTTGTTTTGTCCTCGGTCGGCCATCTGGTGCCTATCCATTATCACCTTTTGGGAAAGTGCCTGATTTTCATCAGGCCAGAGTCTGTTTAGTTTGAGCTCTCTGTAGGCTGAATTCCTGGAGCTTGAACTAGTTCAGGAGTTTTGATTGTAGGGAACTGAGGAGTTATTTTGAGACTAGTACTGCAACATGGAAGGCAATGTAATTACCTAGAAATAGGAGAGATTGTGCACTTAAATCCATCTTTGAGACATTTAACCTCTGCTGGAGTAAATATATGGTGTTTTTTAATGGATATATAAAATACAGATGAAAACTAATACGCAAGGGAAAGAAAATCAGTGAGGCAACAAGCTCAGGATGATTGCGTAATAAATACGAAGCTAACATGCCCCTTTTTGGAAACTCATCATGCTTTGATCCACCATTATGTTTATCTTGAAAACATATTGTTTATGTAGCAGATTATGCTGTTGGCTTCTGAGGTCATTGTCATATGGTTAAAAGTCCAGTTTGCTGTGAGTAGAAACATTAAGAAAAACCTTGTAGGTCAGCCAGTATAAAGCTGAGAGTCAAATTATTGCACACTTTCCCTGGAATAAATGACTAGTTACAGGTCAACACGTGCTTGAGGATTCATGGCAGTTAAAGAAGGTCACCATTTGTTAAAGGAAAAAAAAAAATCCAAAATTAAATAAATGAGGTTAATCACCTTTTCTCAGAGGAGTCCAATTTTCCCTCAGAGCTTTGGTGATTAAAGATTGCAGAAGACTGCATAGTAGGGATAATCTTGCACTTGCATGAAGTAAGCAAGTAGCATGAAACCTAGGTTTTAAGAACCCTGGTTTAAATAAAATTGAGCATAAAACATATAAATATATAACAGGCTTTTAAGTATTAGTGGGATTTAGGCAACTGAGGGATGGATTAATTTGTCCAGTTTGGGTATCTAACAGATAGACATCCCAAGGCTTCCTTCAGAGTCAGTGGAGTACCATGGCTTTTTCCAGGGAAGGTGATTTTTGGTCACCCTCTCTCAGGAGGATATGAATTGCACTCAATTACTTGAGTGCAACTCAAGCTCACAACTCTATTAACGCACATCATTATGGATACTTTATTACTTTTCATTGACTGGAAAAAGAGCCTCAATGTTGATTTTCTATGCCTTTAGAAGTTAACAATTAGACATCTAAATAGAGGTGAGGTGAATCTGAGCCCTGGTAAAAGCCTGGAGATGTACTTCTCTACATATTATGCGTCTAGAGACCCTAGAAAAAAGATGAGTAATTTTCGATGAGTATATATACAGTCTTCCTTTGTAAGAGTATAAAATTTTTTACAGAGCTGAATTTTCCTTTTCTAAACCTTTATTGATTTCATCTGGCTTTCACTTACAGCTGCTGGTTTCAGATAAAGTGACCCCCTTTGGTTCCTTTCCTCAGAAATTAGAATCAATGTATGCTTTACAGAGACTATTTTATTTGTGATATGTATAATGACTAACCATAATCATAACATCACTGCACATTACCCTTTTGGCTGCATCCGAGAAGGCAAAAATTATGAGCATGCTAATTTGTCTGAGTAGTTCAACTGCACCTTTGAATAGAGGTTTCTGCTTTGTTAAGAGATTTATCTGCATGTAGGTAAGTTTCTTATGGAAATCGATTGAATGGAAGTTCCTCAAAGCCTTTGAGGATGTGGACGGTATTGACTGTCCAAACACAATTATGTGATTTGAAGATTGCTCTTATAAATATAGATCAGTTAAGTAATCTTTTTGGAAAAATTAAGCAAAATTGAAAGAGGGTACCTGATGAGGACTCCACAATGCATCTGTCTTACACTGGCATAACAAAAGCTCCAATTCAGAACTTTATGGTTGCCTCTTGGAAAAATGAACACCTATTTAGAATAGAAACCACAGTATATAACTAATTAATCTCCTCAGAATTCCCATATTGATTTGTGAATTCTGTTCAGAATTTTGGATTCTTAGTTCAGTACCTTCCTGACCAAGCCATTTGTCCTGGTTGCTGATGTTAATGTTTTTTTCATAAGTGATGGATGATGGCTTAGTCTGTGACCAGCCCCCAGAGCACTTCTATGGCTTTGTCTGAAAGATACTCTGTCCGTTAGTATATTGCCTGAAGAAGGGCAGAAAAGGGTGAGAAGACTAAGAATCACCACCAAGCTAGCACATGGCAGAGAAGAATATGTTCCCACTAACAAAGCTGTCTATGAAAGTCAGTGATCATTGACCAGTGACGTGGCTGTCGATGGGTAATATCCATGTTCTATGTAAACAAATGAAGTTTTGAGTGGAAAATGTTGGTGTTTCTTTTCAGGTCATTGCTGAATATTAGTAAGGAGAAGTTCATCATTTAATATTAGCAAAGTGATATTTCATAGTTTTCCTAGCTTTTGGTTTGAATGTCCCCTTGAACACATGATGTTCTTTCACTCTATTTTTTTTTTTTATTTCCGGATAGAGCTGTTGTGTCATCTGGTGAATGGTACTGACTGTATTGTTTGAACTGTATTCGGCTTCTTTTTTCAGTAGGAGGACTGAAAGACTTATTTGAGGGATAATTAATTAGTGTCCCCTTTTGGTGATTCATAATCACAAACTGTGTTTTCATTATCAGTTTTAGATCCATTAATATGGTCTTCTTTAGGCGAATCCCTATTCATACAGCATCTGACTGTGGATTCTTTGGTCCAGCTCTTATGGGTACTAGAGTGACATTCCCCATTTGAATACTTGAGTATCATGCTGTTGTCCAGAAGCTTGTTGTGAACGGCTGCATTTTTCTCCTAGTAGTATTTTTGCCTTCTTCCTTCTACCAGTGCCTCCCAGTGTTCATATATTTTATTTTTTTCTGGCTTACAATTCCGGAACAATAGAAAAAACTTCTATGGGAATTAGCATTTGTTCAGGTTCAGCCTTTCATTCCACAGTTCTTTTGTAGTGCAAAAACTGGAGTAAAGATCATGTCCACTTTAATTTGCCTTGCTTACTGTATGATTTTCTCAGCTAACCTGCTGGACTACAAGCAATAAGGACTTTAGTTATGGGTATGAAACAGCAATCATTTACAAACCTACAAAATCCCTCAGAGGCCAGTTGTACTCTATTATCTCAAATTAGTTCTTTCCAACTAATAGGCTGTGTGAAAAGAAACCCTGAAGCTGCAGTAGTTCCAACAGCTATTTTCCTGCCCTGCTTTTAATGATAAGTATTATACATAACCCTGTGACTCACTGTCCGGCCCTCCACAAACTCTGGTCCACGCAGCCTTAATCGCTGTGTCCTGACATCTGTATCCTGGTGCCCATTACCCCCTGCTCCCATGAAATGAACTTACATCACTTCCAGTGCTGTCAGGGAGATTTCACAGTGTCAGAAGCGAGATTTGTTCCAGTAAAACTGTTATGAGTTTGTTGAAATGAATTTTTTCTTTTACCTATGAATATAAACTAAGATCTATTTCGAGACATTGTAACGGCTGCTACCAGTAGGAACATAATCAATATTCAAAGTAACAGAAACAACTTGGGAATGCAGCTCCTTTGTGTTGCCTTTGGTATTTGAGTCACAATGTCTGAATTCCCACAGGGGAATAGATACGTGTTTTCAGCTGCGTGTAGAGAGAAGCCCAAGAGTTAATAGAAAATGATACATCCTCATAAATCATATCAATTACAAATTCTTAGTTGTGACGCATGTTGCTGGAAGATTTTGTTTGAGTCAGTTGCTATAATCCCAAGAAGCTGAACTGTGGAAATAGCACCCCCTGCCCCTGAATACCTTGTTCATATTAATGAAGTCCATTGTTTGGTGACTAAAAGAACCATGCAATGGTTTTGAGGCACACCTTGCTCTTTAGGAACTGACAGATCCTCTGCAAGCTTTGGGAAGATTTCAGGTAATTTTGTGTCTCCCCATCACTTCTTGCACCACAAGATTGAAATGTGGTCAAATGTTTGTTTTTTTAATTTCCAGATTCCAGTTCTTTCTCATAGTAGTGGAGTAACTTTTTTTAGAGTGAAGTTAGGCTCCGCTCCAGGAAATGATAGCTATTTTGCCCACAAGAAACTTTCAGATGACATGCTTATTTAAAACAGGTTTGTCTATATTCCAGAATGCTTGATTCTCTTCAACAACTGAACTTAGTAAATGGGAACATATTTTTTTCCCCTCTTTTTATGTCTGTTTATTCAAATTCTTAAATTTGTAGGAGATAACTTCTTGTCACAGGTACTCAGTGAGCCAACTAAGAAAGATGGCCTCCTAGACTTGCTATTTGTGAATAGAGAAGGACTCGTGGGAAATGTGATGGTAGGTGGTTGTCCTGGCCACAGTGATTACCAAATGGCTGAGTTTAAAATTTTGGTGTAATGAGAAAAAAGGTCAGCAGAGTTGCTACCCTGAACTTCAGAAGAGCAAACTTTAAGCTATTCAGGGAGCTTTTTAGCGGAGTACCCTGGGAATCTGTTTTTGAGGGCTTAGGAGTCTATGGGTACTGGTTCAGTCTTTACGAACACTTTTAGAAGCACAGGAGTGGACAATTCCACTGTGTCATAAGTCAAGCAAGTGGGGCAGAAGACCAGCTTGACTGAACAGGGAACTCCTCGTGGAGCTCAAGAGGAAAAAGAAATTGCATGATCTCTGGAAGCGAGGTCAGGTTTTGCAGGGAGGTGATAGAGCTGTGGTTGGTATATGCAGGGGGAAGACACTAAAGGCCAAAGCTCAGTCAGAATTGAAACTGGCCAGTGTTGTTTCAGGTAACAAGAAGGGTTTTTTCAAGTACAATAATGGCAAGACAAGGTCTAAATAAAACAAACATTGGACTGATACCCTTCTAACTGTTGAAGATGGTCACCTGACTAAGAGGCATGAAGAAAAAGCAGAGGCATTCAATGCTTTTTTTGCCTCAGTTTTTAATCATACTGATAGACCTTGGGCTGCCTGGTCCTTTGAGTTGGAGGACCACGAGTGTAGGAACAGTGATTTTCCATTTGTGGACACTGAAATTCTAAGGGACCAGCTGTATCAGCTGAATGTTCACAAGTCCATTGGGCGTGACAGGATTCATCCCAGAGTACCGAAGGAGTTGGTGGATGTTATACCAGGATCTCTCTCAATCATCTACCAAAGGTCTTGGGAGTCTGGGGAGGTCCCTGCTCACTGGAAGCTAGTCAGTGTTATTCCCATTTACAAAAAGGGGGTGAGGGAAGACCCAGGGAACTACAGACCTGTTAGTCTAACATCAGTTCCCAGAAAAATTATGGAGAAGATTATACTGGGTACTATTGAACAATGCAATCATCAGGCTGAGTCAACATGGGTTCACAAAGGGACAGTCCTGTTTAACTAATTTGATATCCTTCTGTGATAAGGTCACCCGCCTGGTGGATGAAGGGAAGGCAGTGGATGTAGTTTTTCTGGATTTTAGTAAGGCTTTTGATACTGTCCCTCACAGCATCCTGCTGGACAAGTTGTCCAACTGTGGGATGAGTGGGTTCATGGTGCGCTGGGTGAAGAACTGGCTGAAGGGCAGAGCTCAAAGGGTTGTAGTGAATGGGGCTACATCTGGCTGGTGACGGATCACCGGCGGTGTTCCTCAGGATTCAATTCTAGGGCCAGTTCTGTTCAATATTTTTATCAATGATCTGGGTGCAGGAGTTGGATGCACCATTAG
This sequence comes from Pygoscelis adeliae, assembly GCF_000699105.1. Classification (NCBI taxonomy): domain Eukaryota; kingdom Metazoa; phylum Chordata; class Aves; order Sphenisciformes; family Spheniscidae; genus Pygoscelis; species Pygoscelis adeliae. The sequence continues at coordinate 1,080,057 of NW_008823967.1, forward strand.
CAAGTTTGCTGATGATACCAAACTGGGAGATGCTGCTGAATCTCTTGGCGGCAAGAGGCCTTGCAGAGGGATCTAGATAGATCGGAGCATTGGGCAATCGTTAATGGGATGAAATTTAACGAGAACAAACACCTGGTTCTGCACCTGGAACGGAGTAACGCCAGGCACAAGTATAGATTGGGAGAGGAGTGGCGGGAGAGCAGCCCTGCAGAAAGGGATCTGAGGGTGCTGGTGGACAGCAGGCTCAGTGTGAGTCAGCAGTGGGCCCCGGCAGCCAAGAGGGCAAACTGCATCCTGGGG
>NW_008823967.1:1081628-1081952 GCF_000699105.1 Pygoscelis adeliae
CTGAACATGAGCCGGCAGTGTGCCCAGGTGGCCAAGAAGGCCAATGGCATCCTGGCCTGTATCAGCAATAGTGTGGCCAGCAGGAGGAGGGAAGTGATAGTGCCCCTGTACTTGGCACTGATGAGGCCGCACCTCGAATACTGTGTTCAGTTTTGGGCCCCTCACTACAAGAAGGACGTTGAGATGTTAGAGCGTGCCCAGAGAAGGGCAACGAGGCTGGTGAGGGGGCGGGAGAACAAGTCTTATGAGGAGCGGCTGAGGGAACTGGGGTTGTTTAGCCTGGAGAAAAGGAGGCTGAGGGGAGACCTCATCGCCCTCTACAAC
>NW_008823967.1:1081987-1085432 GCF_000699105.1 Pygoscelis adeliae
GATAGGACGAGAGGAAATGGCCTCAAGTTGTGCCAGGGGAGGTTTAGATTGGACGTGAAGAAAAATGTCTTTACTGAAAGAGCGGTGAAACATTGGAACAGGCTGCCCAGGGAAGTGGTTGAGTCACCATCCCTGGAGGGTTTTAAAAGACGTGTAGATGAGGCGCTTAGGGACATGGTTTATTGGGCATGGTGGTGTTGGGTTGATGGTTGGACCCGATGATCTTAGAGGTCTTTTCCAACCTTAATGATTCTATGATTCTATGAAAAGGAGGCTGAAGGGTGACTTCATTGCTCTCTACATCTTCTTGGAGGAGAAGTGGAGAGGGACTTGCTGAGACACATGGGAATTGTTCAACCCCTGCACCAGGGAAGGTTTAGACTGGACATTAGGAAGTATTTCTTTACTGAGAGGATGGTCAAACACTGGAACAAGCTTCCTAGACAGGTGGTCGGTGCCCTAAGCCTGTCAGTATTTGAGGCATTTGCACAATGCCCTTAATAACATGCTTTAACCTTTGGTCAGCTCTGAATTTGTCAGGCAGTTGGACTAGATGATCGTTGTAGGTCCCTTCCAACTGAAATAGTCTATTCTATTCTAGTTTATTCTAAATTACATTGAGATTTTGCTCATAAGAATATCGAAGTTGCAGTATTTCAGCAGTCATTAGGCTGGTTTTCATGAGGAAGTTGTGCTGAAGATCAGTTCAGCTTTATGAATCAGGAGTAATTCCACTGAAGCCAATGATTTTACCTTGGTACTATTCATCTCTAGAGAAGGAGTAATAGAGCAGTCTTAAATATTGACTAAAGAAGGCATTTTAACATGTAAGACATTCTCACAAGCAGATTTAAGTTAGACACAACACTTGCTGTAAACAAGAAAAATAGCAATGCAGAATCCAGGTGCAGTTTCTGTATTGTAACTACTGGTTCTGCAATATCAATAGTCTGATCCTGTTTTATATCCCTCTAGCAAGAAACAAATTATCCAGGAGAAATCACAGGAAGCCTCAGAAAAGATAACAGGAATTAGAGGGGGAACCCTGGTACAGGTGGCATGCTACTATTCCTTCCCAACATAAAAGTTTTCCTGTGTCTTCAGTAATTCCCATTATCATAAGAGAAATTGTCTGTTATTTGGACCATACCAAGCCTTTTTCCACATAGGAATCTATGTTATCTGTTGCCAGAGCCTGGTTTCTGGCAGCCTAATAGATTCACACATAGCTACAGATTTAGTGCAATGCTCAGGAATCACTCATTTAGTTATAATACCTATTATGATTAATTGTCTACTGGAAATTGTGCACATTAGTCAAGAATGTCTAATTGTTAGAAAAGAGGCTAGAGCTGCAGATCAAGGTGATTTTATTTCCTTGGCCACAGGCTGTGCCAGTGTCATAAACTCAAGCCACAGAAAAAAATCTAGCAGATCCAGTTCCTGGTTCTGTTTCGGCTCTTATTTGCAGTCAGTGTCATAGATGCATGTGACAATGCAGTGCTCTGCAGAAATATCTAAGACTGCTTGATCAGAGGGCACCTTCTTAATGTTGGGAATTAATATAAGCAGTAAACTTTGCCAGTATTCCTGACAGGCTCTGTAAATGTAACTAGGATTATACAGGCATCAGTTTGCTGACTTAAATAGAAGACATCTGCTTGATGCATCTCCAGGTGTATTAAAGTTGGGTCTTCAGACCTTTAATCTGGAATTCATCTTGCTGATTGAGACACATTTAGGTGGTTACATACAGGTGTCTGCATGTAAATTGTGTACTTACACTTATATCACAGCCAATGGAGCTCTTGCTAACCTAGAGCAAACCCCAGCTGACCGTCAGCAATTCAAGACAAAGTATAGCTCATACTCTTCAAATATCTTCTTAATAGATTCCTCAGTTCCTTTGCAATTTCAGTTCATATTCTAAACATTTTCCTAAGGCTCTTCTCAGGCCATGAACCTGGATACAGTGTATATGCTATAGAAATGAAGGAACATATATAAAGGTTTTGATTTATTAATGATTAGTAGTTCTCTTTCAGGCTTGCTTCCTCATTCCTTGCTCTTTCAAACAATTTTTTTGACAGAACGCTGGTTTAAATCATGTAAATTTTGAACAACTAGATAAATAACTAAAACTACAGCCATTTTAGAGTGCATCTTATTTTTCATGTATATTATTTTATCAGAGGTTGAATTTGCTGTTACGTAATGGGAAAGCTTTGCAGTACCACTGAGAATGATTAGGAGCAGCAGGTTAGTAAGCAGCTAGAGCTTTCACAGAAACTGCTATAGTATCCCTTCCTACTTGATTAAGTATAAAGTGAAATGTGCTTGAGTGGAGCATATATGCTTTGACTATAGTGCTTGAACCACATCGCAAAGGCAGAATTGAAACCATACGTTAATGGAATGCGGATATTGATGACAGGAAGGATGTTCTCATAAACAAAGCATTGGAAGCCATATCTCCCTCCTCCTGCTTGTTTCCATCTGCTGGCCAAGTACATCCCATGACTCAGTTTGTTTTAGTTACTGGAAATAAGCTTAAGAGTACAGTGAACAGCAAGAAAGGTGTCTGCTTAAACACAGCAGCAGCAGCAGCGGTTGTGAAATCATTAGCACAGATGTGAATTTGAACAAAATGTGTCTCCTGTGTGTGAGTGTAACCCTCTATTTTCAATGTAAAAAGCTTTTTAGTGCCAATAGACATGTTTTTCTGCTGTGACATTTAGTTACTGGCAATAAGCACACGAGAAAACATTCAGTGTCAAGAGGTCAAACTGTCTTCATATAGGTGGACGAATAGCTGCTTAATGTATATTTGATTGGTTCAAGACAAATTTCATCTGGAACTAAGAAAATGGTTGCAGTGAGATGAACTCTGAGAAAACAGTTGTAGTCCTGACAGTGCAAACAGATGTTTTTGCAAAATGTACTTACCTCCTCATAATATACACAAATGAAGCTGGCATCTATTTTGCTGCAAATCTGTCATTACAAACAATGGAATTATTTTGCATCAAACCTCTTATTCATTAGAAAAGACTGAAAAGGCCTGGTAGTAAATACTTTAAACATTATATAAGGCTCTTCACCATTTTAGAAAACTTCCATGAAAGATTTTTCATCTCTGTGGCCCATAACTGTCGGTTGGCTCTCCTGTAAAATTTGACAGTGCTTTAGACTCTTGTGGAAGAAGCCTTTTGAGGAGCTTTAGCATAAAGTAATAATATGAAATATCACTTTTCATGTTAAAGCAGAGGCAATCAATGACATTTCTCCATGATAGTTAGAGAAGCTAACTATTGTGTTGTTGGTGGGAGGGTCCTGACCTTGGAGATACGTAATGGTTGGGCAGTGATGTGAGTTAGTGTGCATCTCTTAGCTTGTTTATAGAACCTCTTAATAGTTAGTCGATTGTCAGTGAATGATGGGACTG
>NW_008823967.1:1085454-1098796 GCF_000699105.1 Pygoscelis adeliae
GTACAGCTTAAGCACTGCGATGTTGCCCTGGAGAACCATCCCTGCTTCTACCACAGAGTTTGTTTTTGTATAAGCAAGTGATGTAAAATCTGAGCATTAGTCAGACTTTCCACTCATGGATCATATGCTTGGATTCCTCAGTCTCTGGGTACCCAACTTAGGACCAGTTTGTCTTGACATCTCTATCTGCAGCTAAAGACAAAAAGCAATACATGGCTAAATATACTAAAAAGTAAGTGTGAGTCTTAGATTCAGTTGTTCCAACTCAGTAGGCATGTTTGACCTTCACAGCTGGTGTATTCTATTTATTAATCTCTTGGGAATGGAATGTCATAAAAAATAAAAGTAGAACACAAACACTTCTCCAAAAAGATGATTAAGTAGTAGTTATTTCTAAAGAATGACTTTAAATATTTAAAGGACATATTTATAAAAATGTTCTGACTAATGTATAAGCAGTGTGCCTTTCAGAATAGATTATCAAAATTTACCTGTGGGACATTTTTATTTGATTCTGCTTTTGTTTTAATGCAAGTGTATTCTGCTTTTCTCCAGGCAATTTGACATTCTCTCCAGGCAATTCTTAACAGAATTAAATTTTTTTTTATATCAAAAAACAGATAGGTCCAGTGAGAATACTTGAGGAAAAAAAAAATTAATAGATGAAGTCTTCTACGTTTAATGAGCAAAGATCTTTGTGGAAAAGACTGACATACTAGTCAGATATGGGAGGATGGGGGCATGCTTTAGGTAACTCTTTAGAGAGAAGAGAGAGTAATTTTGCCAAGAAATGCAGTACAAGAGAAATAACATTGACAATGAGCTGGATTTGGCTAGAACTTTTCCGGACTCCTCCTTTGTATCATGTCCATTTTGCTTGCTTTCATATGCTGCCTGTTCTGCATTCAGTAAACTGAAGAAATTCCTAAAGGTAGAATTTTTCTTCTCTTCTGTGAAAGTAAGCAAAAGTAAGCAGTTATGTTGACTCACAGTCTCAACTGTTGCCCAGATAGCTGGAAATATTGCCCAGAAATAGCTGTTGCATTAAGACAGAAAAAGTCATGATATGCACATCTTTCTTTCTATGAACAAACATAACCACTCAGTGCTAGCATGTCAAGAAAAAACTACATTAAATAACTCAAGCATTTCCTTCACAGAAAATAGCTGAGATTCCTGCCTGAGTATTTTATGTAGAACGGATTAGATCATCCGTGTCCCCTCGTCCCCCCCAAAATTAAAAAAAAAAAAAAAAAAAAAAGAAGTAATCAGATACTGAAAAGCCCATGCAACTCAGCAGTAGCAAGACAGCTGGCAAACAGAAAATTGGTGGAGGTTGCTTGCGTGGGGGAACCTAAATCTACTTAGTTTGCAGAGTCAAACAGTAGATACTCCTCTGTCTTCAGTTCATCCTCAAAGTACAAACAAGATTTCAGCTGATTTGTAAACATGAATGCAGAAGATCCAGCTGTGGGAGGAAATGACTAATAAGGAATGCATGACAACTTGACTTACTGTTGACTTCTCAAGTGACCAGTTCAAATAGCCAGAGGATGTGTTAACTAAACCAACAACCAGATTCCAGTGGGTGGAGGTTATGACAACATTTGTCTTTCCAATCCCATGCCTGCTGACACAGACACAGGGCAGATTTCTGCTGTTTCTGAAGACTCTCTGATGCATAGAGCAGCCTCAAAGTTTGCATAGCTCATTTTATCATTGGATTGTAAGAAGATACAGAGTAAAAGCAAGGGAGAGGAAGTGACCTAAACAAGTGAATAGTAAATAGCTCTAAAATCATGCTGCTTTTACCTATTTCATTTTGATTTAGAATAGGTTGTACATTTTGGCACTTGTCTAGCAGGTTAGATAGACAAGGCTTTATTTGTACTAAGTCATTAAGTCAAGATATTCTGGACAAGCTGATGCAAAGCATTAGAAGGAATTATTATGGTCCTTCTCTGAGCTTTCCAACAAGACCAGCTCTTTCTTACTGGAGTACTGTAAAAGGACCTAATTTGCAGGCTCAGAGAGGATTCTCTCTCTAAGAGACTTGTGATGTGCTCTAACAAGGTCATACTGGTTACAGATTTTTATTTTTTTTTATGGCAGAAGGCACAGGAATCACTTTAGAGACTCCCATTTTAGTCACTTGTCTCTTGTTTCAGAAGACTAATAAAAAAAAATGGCCTGTCGTCAAGACATGCCAGTGTGCTATTGATACGTAGCCACTGTTTCAGCCCCTTGCAAAAAAATGTCCTTTGCATCCTTTCATTGTGGTGGCAAACAAAGTACATAGCCCTCAGTTTTGTAGCATCAGAAAATTTCACGTGAATGAGTTTTGCCCTCAGAAAGCTTCAATGAAATTTGGAGGTATTGACTCATATTTTTTGTGAAAATTGAGGCAGAGAGTGTTGTGAGATAATTGCCTTTGGTTACATAGAAAGTCTAAATTAGAAATTGTGTTCAGGTCACCCAAGAATGTGAGGAAATCATCCTTCTTACTGTGTTATCCTCTGTCAGTTTTGTCATTTACTGAATGCACAGATTGTGTGTGATCATGAAAATTAAAGACAAGTGCTTTTAAATTCCTTCTGAAGCAGGTTAATTTCTTTCTGTCTTCAATCACATAACTTTGAAACCTAGCATTTCACTTTTAAAATTATAAGGAACTTGCCTTTGGCCGGGACATAGATCTCCATTTTCTTGCTTATTCTGGTTATTGCTTTGCCTTTAAAAAAAACATTTGTAATACAGAACAGTTACATGGATGCCTGGAATTCTAGCAGATCCCTGACTCTGAAGGTTCATTTCAATATGGCACCTTCAGCTGTGTTAGCAAGAGTTTGAGTCACTTCAGAGGAGCAGAAATATAGCTACTGTTTCACTTGGATTTCTGTTTCATTACCCCAGACACAATTCATGCAGCAATCAGATACACAATATTCTTTCAGGCACTCAAAACTCCATAATTCTGCCTCACTAAAATACATTATTATCTTGAAAATCATAACATGTAATAAAATGGTTTCTGGGATTTTATGTCTTCTGCTGCTTGAGTCTTCTGATTTTAGGCATTCAGAGTCTTTCTGTGAAGGTACAAATGCTAAAATAAACTTGTTTCTTAAAGAAAAAACAAGGTTTTCACCTATTCCTTTGAGTCCCTTACCTGCCTCCATGCCTGAGGAAGTGACAACCAATACTGCAAAACTAATAATAAACTTGTGATTTGGATGTAATCTGGCAATTCCCTAGTAAAAGCTTAATTTTTAATACAACTTTGAAGCTGTATTCACATATGTAAATAAAAACTACACAGAACAGGTAGTGATGATCAAATCCTTGTTTGTTCTTTATTCCATAGTTAATAATATGGACTAAAATGTGCCAGTGAATTTAATGCCATGATATTGGTACTTTTAAGAACAAATATTATCTTAGTATTTTCCAGCACAAATAATCACAGTAGTATTTGCTGGTCCTGTTAACCATCGATGAAAGTTATGGGTTGTTCTTTTGGTAGGTTTCATGTAAACTTACACATTGCTCATAAAATTTGTGTGTCTTTTCACTAAAAATTGGTTTGTGTATCAGAGCTGCCCTTGTCTGCAAAGTTCATTGTTGTTAGTTGACTGGTGAGCTAATGGCAGTCCATATTTTTTAGAACTAGAATCTAGACTTAAGTTTAATCCCTCCCTTTTTAATGCTTTTTCTCTTTAGCGTCATATCTTGCTTCTGAACTAAAGTAGATGGACAAACTCTGGAAACATGTTTGACAATTATTTCTTTTTGCTACTTGTGTAGTTTAAAATTGTCATTTTTTAAAAGCTTTTACATATGAAGTTACGTGTGTTTCTCTTAGCTTGCTACATGCCCAGCAGTGGATACCCAGGCTAAAGTGTTTTTAACTGTCTCAGCAAAAAAGGTCGTTCCATACAAACTTGAATATAGTATAATTTCCTTAACAAAATGTCAAAAGTTGACATAGTTATAGTCCATAATCACTTCAGTGGTTTTCCGCTATTGGAAGTCCAGATAATGGATGTACACCTGATCTGTTCTGTGGCAGTCCAAAAGGAATCAGCTTCCTCTTCCACTGTCTTTATGCACAACCACAGTGAGAAAATTATAAGTAATACTCTAAGGTGGCTATTAATTGCCTCACTTCCAAAGGGGAAAAAGACAAAGGCTTGGGCCTGTCCCATAAATTGTCACTGTTTGTTACAACTCCTTTCATCTTTTCTTTCTGTTATGTTGGCTTCTCTTAAGTGGATTAATACTGGTTCCTACTCGGGCCTCACAGGAAAACTCCCTTTCCAACTTGCCAGCTAAGTAAGAAAACTACCCATAAACACAGAGAATGCAGGAAAGAAGAAATTAAAGCTAGAATCTGACCTCCTACATAAGTTACATGAGGCATGAATCTCTTAGACAATAGAAGGAGTGGTTTGCAAATAGAGCAAAGCATCTAACTATAGGACTGCAGTATTTATTAAGAATCCACATAAGTCATGGTGGTTTTATTAATTACTGTAATTGTGCTTAGGAGAATAGAAATTACTGTAAAGTTCATTGATGGAATATAGCACTGATATAAAACAGGCTGGTTTGCATATAGAGTGCCTTTTACAAACATTTAGAGTAGACTTTGACCAGTGTAAATCGGTGAAATTCTGACTTAGAGATATGCTGATTTATCCTAGTTGAGGACTATGGCTGTTAAAATGTAAATCACAACTTTTTTTTCTGAACTGTTACTTTTTTAGTATCTGAGAAGTGAGCTACAAGTGGCATATCAATGGCTTTTGTGATGGATGTATACGCTATATACAGAGAGACATCACGTATATGCATATACGTACATACTCTCTGAGAGTAAGTTGTTACCAGCATGATTATAGCACTGGGCTTGGATTCAGAACATCTCAGAGTATTGGCCACAGTTACGACAGAATGAGACCAAATGCTAGAATATTGCAGGTAGTTGTTGCAGGACTCTCTTGACAGAAAACAAAAGCACTTTGCTCACTTGCATTTTACCTTACCTCTTATGAAGTGTATCCACTTCTGTCTGCTTTTTTCCTGGTAAAGGAGGAAAGACAGAGAATCTCGTGTTTAGAATACCTGAGGGATATGTTTAGTGTTAAAAGCACCCGGGATACCATAGTAATTAGCAGAGAATGACTACCTAAAATAACAAAAGGGCTTGTGCATTCTGAAATCTTTGTATTTTCTGATTTAAGCTAAAACCAAACTGGAAAAACATTAAAATCAGATGTTCTAAGAGATCACAAGGAAAGAAGTTATTTTTGTCTGTCTGTACAGAATCAAAGACATGCAAAACCTTTGGAGAATGCCAGTCTTCATGTGACTTTTAGAATGAGACCTAAGAAGGAAATGAATTTTAGAAATATACGACAATAAAAAACAAATTAACAAGCCTGTCATCCAAACGTCTTAAGGTTTGAAAACGTTCATATTTTAAGTGGCAGTTTGGATTTACTGCTGCTTTATCTGATCTGAGCAGCTATTTCCAGAGGAGCAAGGGCACATATACACTTTTTCTGTTTCTGTAATATTTTGCAGAGCTATGCAACAAGAATTGGAAAGGTACAAAGTTTTTTAGATGTGTAAACAGGGCAAAAAAATACCTTCTGTTTGTTTTTTTGGATGGAAGTCCAAAGTCACATATCACCCACATCAATGAGTTTGGCATTCCTTTTCGTTCTTTTTTATCTCTGCTCTCTGTTTTTTGTATTTGATGACTTTTGCTTTAGTTTACCGTATGGCCATCAAATAAAAGTGAACAGTCATCATCTATTCATATCTAATCCTGATGATGTGCTTATACCCAACTTGATGTATAAGATGTGAGAAAGTCTGTAAAAATCAGCAAGGATTTTCTAATGTGTGGAATCAGGCATAGTAAAAAATGACTGTAGAAACTGATCTGGTTTTGGCAGAGGTATGATGAAAAGGTGGAGCTCAAAATGTGGCATTTGACTCTTCTGTATTGCCAAAGTCAGCTGCTGTACGTCGCAAGTTAATCACATCTCTATTTTTCAGTAGTGGAACTTCCTTTGCTCATTTACAGTTGGAAAAAAAATGCTTTTTAAGAGAAAAAAAATGGTATTTTCTTCTCCGATGATGAGCGCACTGATGAGTGCTGTATTTCTTGAGCTTGATATACTAAGTTGTCTCAAGTGTCTTTTTTCCAGTGACTGGTGAACTTATAGCAAGGGTATTTTGCAGACTGGCATGACAGCCAAATGTCTGTCATACCACTTTATGATTGCCAGGTCCCTGTACCTCTCTCCTCCATCCCCTGTCATTTAGTGGAATGTTTCCAGGCACTGACACTGTTCCCAACCAGCATGATGTGACACCTGTCTATACTAGTAAACTGTCTTAACCCTAAAAACAAGGCAGTGACCTGTGAGTTGCCTTTGGGGAGTGGTGTCTGTGTTTCCCTAGCTGTCAGATTATGCTTGTCTGGGCTAGGGAAGTTGATTACCTCCAAAAGCTCCAGGAAGAAGATCCTGATTGTCATATTTAAATGTAATTATAAGAAATTCCTTTGTGCCAGTTCTCTTTTGTGCAGGAAACGTGTCTATAACAGACCAAAACTCTGGCATGATCTAACAATCATCACAAAACTCACTGACTTCTAATTTTAATGTAAGACGTCTTTCTTTGACCTTGACTTTTCTAACGCTGACCGAGATGTATATGCATGTGTAATATAGGATAACACAGAAACAATTCCAAACCCAAACGATCCACTACAGCTCAGCTAGGAGAAGACAGGAGAATAGACATGAGACTGTCGATCATGTTTCTTAATGTGTGGCTAAAAGATGCTGATGTACAGCACTGATAGGGTTGAGCAGACCAGCTTCTGGTATTTATCAGGTGTATTATAGATGAGGTTATGCCTGTTTTCTACTTGTGAGATATGCAGTATAGATTTTCGGCAACTTTATTCCTTTAAGACCATGGCAGTAAGCTCATTTAAAATTGAGCATTTTGCTTTGGGAATTTTGTGTATTATCATATCATCTGTACTAGCACAAGCAGTCTTCAATCATAATTTATGACGTGTTTTGGAACTTGGTGTAGTTCTGCACTGTGACTCTGAAATCACACTTTCCCTTTTTATAAAACTTGAAACAGTGGGAAACAGGTGGCTCAGGCACAGCCTTACATCAGTATCTGTAGCTTCAGCTTCTTGATCACATGCCAAAACCAAAAAAAGATTTCCAAATGACACTGCAAAGTGACTTCAGTTGCATGGACCCACTGTTCAAATGTAAAAAGCTTTGGCAAATGAAAGGAAGACCTACACTTGTATTGCTTGTATCTTAGAGCAGTTGAGATGGTAAGCACTGAAAACTTAGGCACTTTAGAAAGTGCATAATAAACTTATTGCTAAAAATATAGGAGGGTTTTTTAGCTAAAATAAAAATAATCCTGGGCTTATTATAAGGTGCGAGGGACATCGCAGGGATAGCAAAAACAGATGCTTCCTCCTAGTTTTTTTTCTTCCATCTGTTTGTTTTCCATTTGAATTTGCTTTGTTCTTTCTTTGCTCTGTGTCTTTTTTATGTTTGTTTTCTTGTTCTGCCTATTTTCTGTGAGTCATTTTTGATTCACTTTTATAGCAGGATTGTCTCCCTCTCTCATTCTCCTAGAAAGAAAACAAACATGATAACCACAATGTTTGAGTGGGCTCACAATTAAATGAAGAGTCCTTCCATCCTTTCACAAAACACAAAGTACTGGACACACTGATCTTCGTTATGCTGTCTGTGACATCAATACTTGCCAGTGAGTACTGAACACTGCCTGTCTGCAGATGCAATAATGGTTACCAACTTAATTTATTTGTGTCTTAACCTTTTCCATTCCCATCCAGGCTCTGTTATTTTGGGGTTTAAATTTTCCGCAAGTTGTTTTTTTTCTATTCTCAGTCTGTGTTTTTCTCCTTCTACAGTGGGAGGTAGGATATAGAGTGCTAGAAGCAAGTACTTAATTAGAGATTAAAGCTAATGATGTTTTCAGTGCAAGAAAAAGACTCATAGAAATAATGGGCTCGTCCTTTCACATATTATTAAGCTAGTAGTTTTTATTAGCTAAAACCTTAGCTAATAAGGTGTGTTGATTCTTAGGAAACTGAAATAAATTTCTTGCTTTAATGTTAAATTTCTGTGCAAGTGGAAGACCCATTAAAGCCACTTCATGATATGTAGCTTTTAATTTAGTTATTATTATTAAATTAATTGTTTACTATTACATGTGATGTGAGCCCAGCAGTGAGTCATCCAGCAATTCAACCTAAGCAAAAATCTGCCTTGTCATTCCAAGAGCAGTAGTATCATCCTTTGCTTCAATAGCTTCAGTCTCACATAGACATTTTGCAGATCATCTGCGGTGCAGTTTTTGTGGACCTGCATCATACCAGCCTGCAAGGTTTTTCTCCTTGCAATTTAGTATATAGTCCTTTTTTTTTTAAAAATAGTTTTGCAATAAAGGAAATAATTTATTTCAATATGTTTGAGATTGTTATAAAAAATGGAGTGCCTCTGTCGTACTTTAGCTGGAAAATATAAGTTTGGCCAACATCTTTTACTGTTTAACAACGATACAGGCAACTGAATTTGCCAAAGCAATTTTAAGAGAAAAGGGAATAGGTCAAGATGGAAATAAGTAATAGATTTTAATGTAATGGGTTACAGTCCATATCTATATACCATTCTGTTAAACATGTTTTCACAGTTTCCTGTATTTTGAAAAATAAAAGGTATACTGATTTTATACTTTTATTCAAAATAATACAGATCAACTTTTAATTATCCTGTATAAAGTACCTCAGGAAGTTGTGCTAAGAACTGCAGAGCTCAGTATGAAATGGAATACAGAAATATCAATTCTGATCCAGGCCAGGATGCCATTGGCCTTCTTGGCCGCCTGGGCACACTGCCGGCTCATGTTCAGCCGGCTGTCGACCAACACCCCCAGGTCCTTTTCTGCCGGGCAGCTTTCCAGCCACTCTTCCCCAAGCCTGTAGCGCTGCATGGGGTTGTTGTGGCCGAAGTGCAGGACCCGGCACTTGGCCTTGTTGAATCTCATACAGTTGGCCTGAGGATGCTCCATAAGGAAAGACTGAGTAGTTGTGTTTAATTAGTCTTACCTAGAAGAGAAGGCAGAAATACATTATTATGTTCTTTAAAAATGTGAAAGGTTATTAAAAGTAAGGAAATGAACTCTTTTCTTAAGTTGATATATTTGTGCAACAGTATCGGAAATTTAAGGTGAACAGGAAAAAGAAATCCTGTTTCTAAAGGAGAGATAAATCCTTTTTCTAAAAACAGATAAATCCTAAAGCAGATTTTTTGGAGATAATTCTGGGATCTCCATTACTGAATGCTTTAAAAATTGGGTCCAAAAGGCATCATGATAAAGGGAAGAGCTGATTCTGATTTAGGCAGGGGCATAGACTAGAAGTCCTCATCAGGTCTTTCGGACTGTACCTGTAGGTTTCTATAACAATGGTGACAATTTTGCCTCAACCTGTGTATCTCTAATTATAAATACTATGTGTAAATATATTTGCATGTACAAATGTAAACACTGTTCATGCCTTTCCATTCTCTGAATATTTTTCTTTTTGAAGCTGCTCAGTTTCAGGAAATTAATTGGGATGTTCTGCACTGTATGTGGAAATCTGATTTTGGGTTACATTGTTGCTTGCTTGAACAATGTTTACAGAATGATGCCCGCCTTTTACTGTCGACACATTTTTTAACACAACACACAGATTTTTTAGTTCTAATAGATCAGAATAAAATGAAAGTATTATAGTACTTTGTTTAAATCATTTAGCCATGACCAAGAGCTATTAAATCTACAAGTAAGAGTCTTTTCTATTCCTATATTTCTTTGTGTTTATTTTCAGGCAAATTAAGTGTAACTTTAAATAATTTCTTTAGAAATTTAATGTTGCACTGCTTGTTTATTGCACAAAAATCAACTACATTGTGTGGAATTTCTTTTTCCATTCCTATGTGGACTGGCCAAATCCTGCAGAAGTGTGAATCATCCAACATACACTGCACTGAGTGGTGCTCTTTTTAGTTTTTATGGACTGAGGAATGGCCACAAATATATGAATTCCAATCTTCTTTCATCTATGTCTCTTGTGGTCAGCTGTCACTTCTACTGGGAGATGGTATGAAGACCATACCTAGGTAAGTAGAAGGAAAAAGTATATTCCATTTTTAAAGCAAAGAATAGCCTGGTTATGGGTTGTCTTTTGGTGCATGCATTTTTTTAGTGGTAAACAATTGCTATGATCTGATGTGGTCTTGATCCACAACAGTTCAGCAATGTTCTCCTCAACTGATAATACTGCAGCTTCATTGGGATGGCTGTGAGGCTTTTGCATCTGACAGCATAACGACTGCTTTGCAAGCAACTCTATAAAGCAGAGCGGGTGAGGAAGTAAGCAGTCCAAATTTATTTTGGTTGCAGTAAGGACTAAAAGTAAGATCAAAAGGGAGGAAATGGGGGTCTTTGCATGTAAGTAAAGAAATGTTGAAAAATGAGAATAAGAATTGGATGTAATTAAACAAGCCGAAGTGAAGTGGCAGTAAGGGAGAAGAAGGATAAGGGTAGAAGTGAGAAATAGATGCAGAGACATTTTATAGGGATTATTATTGACTGTCAATCAGTTCTGCTTGATTTCTAATAGAAAGAGAGCCTTTGAATAGGAATGGCCTAAACGGGTCAAAAAAACCTGGAAAAGGTAAGAAAAGAAGAAAAATATGAAGACAAACAAAACCATCAAATATTCCATTCTCGAACTGCTGACCAAAACTGCCTTAAAACATGATATGAGTATAAAAGAAAATTGCCCCAAAGTCAAAGGCTCTTTTCCATTCAGATCACAAAGGTTTCACAAGCTATGATGGGATCCTAATATATTTGCCCTTTTGCGCACTCAAACAGTGCTGAAGCTCTAGGCATGGATGCAACAATGCAAAGCAGAATAGAACGGCTTTAAAACCTGAGTTATTCACCACTCAGTAATAAGACATTTGATATCTTTCAGGGAATTATAATGTGGTTGTAAAAATGTTTTCCCAGTCTGACACTTAGGTATTTAATCCAGCAGCACATTTGTTTTCATAATATTTGAGAAACCCATTTGGTTCTTTTTCAAATTACAGTAGTGCAAATGAAAGAACACAAATAAAACAAAAAAAAAAAAAAAGGGGGGAGTTACTGCTTTCAGATGTTCTTCCACACTTCTCTAACTCAAACATTGCATTGTTTTTTGAAATGCCCTCCCCCCAGTCCACCCTGTAGTGGTTGTGGACTGGTACTTTTGGCTACTCAGGGAAATAAACATTTTAAAATAACTAAATGCATCATTTTGGAAAAACTGCTCCTGCGCATGTTTAGCCACAACACACTCAAACAAAAATGTCAGACAGTTTTAAAACTGGAACATGTGGAAGTGGCACTGAGATGTGTAATAATAAGCCACAACAAGGGTGTGCATTAGCAGATTGCTGGTGTACTCTTCTTGGATGTGACGTGAGCCTGGAGACCAAAGGCTGAGAGACTTCAGTATCTTCAGAAGTGGGTTAATAGCACACTGCTGTCTATCTTGACATGATTAATTGCTCTTAAATGCAGCTTGCTGCTAACATATTTAATTCAACTCTTTAGAGTTTCATATACTGCATCTTTTCGCTATGAACAATAAAGACCAGTAGAAGAATAAGAGAAAAAATAGCTGTGATTTTCAACATACTCTCTCATTTTTAACAGTTTTTCTTCTCAGCCTTCTTGGTTTACTCAATCCCTTTTTGATGAATTCTTTTTGCCCCATGAAGCCGGCTTGTCCTCGCAGTAGCAGTTTAAGATGCAACAGCTATTATAAAAAAAATCAACAGCCAATTTGGAATATTGAAGAGATCCGCTTCAGCTTTTGCTTGCGTAAATTTAACTGTCTATTAATGCTTACTTTTATTATGGGCTCACTGTTATATTTCAGTGTAATTTCCACATGATAGAGATTTAAAACTGCCTTACACTTAAGGCTCTGCAAATGCTTCATGTAGATTTAACTTGCTGAAAACGCACAGTTTATTCAAATGCCATGTGCCTCTTCATGGCCAGAACAGAACTCCTCTTGGCTCTCTGGTTCTTGGACTGTATGGAAGACATAGTAGAAGACAAGATTTTAGTTTTCAGAATAGATATATGCTTAGAAGTGACTTCCATAGAGATATCCAAAGTGTAGACATATCAGAGGTATTTTGTAATCTCCATTACTCATTCTGTTTATGCTCAGTTAAAGAACTGTGAATTTTGTGGAGAAGTTGTGTATATTGTTCTGCAAAATGCTTCCCACAGAAAGTGTAGAGTGGTGAAATTATGCATTACTTGATTTTAATGTTTTTTTGTTCATGACCACAGAAGTGGCCTGTGTCCAAAGAATGCCCATCAGTATACCCGAAAGTACACATTTCATTTTTTTGGAAAACAGTGTGAGATTTTTTCTCTTAGTCTGAGTGAATCCCTCTGATGGTCAATGGAAGGAGGTTGTCACCTATGGAGAGTGACTCATGCCATCCTAAAATGTAACTTTGTACACTGAATAAAGAGGGGTCCCAGTTGTCATTTAGATGGCTAAAGATAAATCAGGTGAACCTATATCTATAAATTTGTTTATATCATCTGAACTAGCAGGTTTAAAAATGTATTTCAGGGAAGAGCTTCCTATCTAGCACATTTTTTATTTAATTAAAATGTAGGAAAAGCAAAGATATATCATCTCTGAAAAGCAAGTGGAAACTGCAAATGTATCTGCTTAATGAGATAGAACCATGTTAAAGGTTCTCCGTTAGACGAGCGGCCAGGTCGCGGGACGCTGGGCCCAAGGGCACCGAGTTCGATCCCCACCACCTTTCTGCGCTGGGTCAAAAACTGGCTGGACGGCCGGGCCCAGAGAGTTGTGGTAAATGGAGTTCAATCCAGTTGGCGGCCGGTCACGAGCGGTGTTCCCCAGGGCTCAGTATTGGGGCCAGTTCTGTTTAATATCTTTATCAATGATCTGGATGAGGGGATTGAGTGCACCCTCAGTAAGTTTGCAGACGACACCAAGTTGGGCGGCAGTGTTGATCTGCTCGAGGGTAGGAAGGCTCTGCAGAGGGACCTGGACAGGCTGGATCGATGGGCCAAGGCCAACTGTATGAGATTCAACAAGGCCAAGTGCCGGGTCCTGCACTTCGGCCACAACAACCCCATGCAGCGCTATAGGCTTGGGGAAGAG
>NW_008823967.1:1099316-1100607 GCF_000699105.1 Pygoscelis adeliae
GAAGTGGTTGAGTCACCATCCCTGGAAGTATTTAAAAGACGGGTAGATGAGGCGCTTAGGGACATGGTTTAGTGGGCATGGTGTTGTTGGGTTGATGGTTGGACTCGATGATCTTGGAGGTCTCTTCCAACCTTTAATGATTCTATGATTCTATGATTCTAAAGGATCAAAGTAAAGTTTAACTATTTACATCTTTGCGGTTTGACAGACTGTCCATTGTAATTAAAGTAAGATAAAACCACAGCATTACAGTATCATTCCTACAAAGGAAGATACCATTCTTCCAGATGTCATAAGTGAATGCCAGACTGGCTAATATCAGTTCATATGGTAAGGGTCAATATTTGCATCCTGCTTTTCCAGTTGTGTGAAATTATGCTAACTGGTTATATTGCAATAGTTCTCCTAAATGGCTGAAGAAAAGTATATGTGGTCTCAAATTGTAATTCATTTTTAGCAGAGTATAAAAAAAATAAAGAATCGGTTTTAATGTGCCATAATCTACTAAACTGATGCCTGGAAAACGAGGATTCATCTTCTGGGCTGCCAGCCTAAATGCAAATTCTTTGTAAAATAATACCTGGCTCAGCATGTACTATTTACTTTATGAGGGCAGGAAATGCCCAGTGGCATAATTTTTTTTTTCTTTTATTATGAAGGAGACTAAGAATGTAAGAGGGTGAGTTTTCCTGAACCCATATGCTTCTGGGAGTGCAGGTGCACACCAGGAGGTTCCTAGCAGGCTGAGACAGGGCAGAATTCCTTTATTTTCCTCCAAGTTTTTAGTGCAAGGTTATCACAAAGATATTTTCATTACTTTTTCTGGATGAAGAATCTTTTAAAAGGTGTTTGGTTTATATAACTTTAAATCTGTGCTGTCTTCATTTTCTGTGATTGCATTTTGACCTTTGAAAGTACCTCTTGTGTGCAAAAACAACAGCCATTTTTCTTTGAGTGAGGCTAGAAGGCAAAACACATACCAGGTTCTCACATGGCGATGTTTTTTTCATTACACTCATTTTGCAGCTTTCATTGTGCAGGAGAGCTCAGCACAGATTCAGATTCTGCCTTGGAGTTAACACAGCCATGCTGAAACAGATCCTAAGCAGGTATAAATCAGCATAGATGCCACTAAAGTGAGTGGCACAGTATCTCATGTCAGAGAAAGGTCTGGTCAAAAGTTTCTCTGTTGTTTCTTTTAGAACTGAAACCAAATGTAAATTTACTAAAAAACATCCAAAACCAAAACAAAACCTAACACTTTTTATTCTGCTAGTCAAGATGGATTCAG
>NW_008823967.1:1100693-1106396 GCF_000699105.1 Pygoscelis adeliae
GAACTGTAGGCCCATGAACATGGCCTTGTGTCATGCACACTCCATATCTCCAGATGGCAGGAGATGTTCTTCTGAATTGCCAACAGCAATTTTGTGGCTACGTGCAGTCCTGGTAGTAATAAGAAAATTAACAAGAGAATGGCAGGAATAGCTGTTTTTCTGAAGTTTTTGCAATGAGGCAAATGTCAGTATTTTTGAATCAAGCTGGCAAAACTAAAATGTTGTCAATAAAGTCAAACTATGGGGCTGGTAAGAAAAAATGTTGACCTCTTCCTCCACGTGTGACTCAAAAGTTAGAAGTATTGAGTCTAATAATAACTCAATGGCACACTTCTCCCAGAGTAACAACAAAAATAGTTGTTTATCAAACACAATGTTTGAACTGTAATGCTCTCTGTAGAACTCAGTGAAAGTAAAGGCAGTATTTGTTAAGATACCTTCATACTATTGAAAGCACAGCATTATCAAGTTTTGCAGAATCCATGTGGGATTACCATATTATGGATTTACTTTCCTAATAAAATTCAAGCATAAAACTAAGAAAATTTTCAGCCTACAATCTGCAAAAAAGTAAGTCAATTCCTCTAGATGATTTTTTGTAGGCGGCGAACATTTTTAATGAATGAGAATAAGGTATTTTACAGCTATCCTTTTTTACCATTTTTACCTTTATCTGAAAACTTCTGATCAAATATTTTGCAGAATTTCTTTTAGTACCTCCAGGGACCTTTAAATCAGACCCTGAACTAGTCTTTTTCAGACAGTGAGGGAGTACACTGTACACTGGCATGCTACAGTGTAGGTAGTAAAAATTTTTAGAAGGTGTTTACTGTCCCAAATATTTTTCTTTATGTTGATATATAAAATTATTCTTGCACAAGCTACTAAAGCAGCAGACTAATGTCAGCTGGTGAGATTTGCTCTCATTGCATTTAGTTAGAGATATGAGTGTGCTAAGCTAGTTTCATTTCCTGTTGGACCATTTTATCAGGATGTGAAATAAATGGGATATGGTTTCTGCACACAAGTTTGGTCAATATTAGCTAGATGGGGATGAATCACTGGAATCTGAGTGCACCACTAAGTAGGAAATAGGAAGGTTTGACCATCAGATCATATCTTAATTTCTTTTTCTGAAGAACTTTCAGCCCAGCATTTCCAGCAGTTTCATGTTAGGATGTAGTCTCAATGGGCCACAAACTTAAATGTCCTCCTGTTGGTTTCTCTACAACCTGCCTTTCGTTTTATAGGGTTCTTTCCATCACTAATCCTATTTCCAGATCTAGGTATTGTAAGGATAGAAAGGAGCAGAAAATCCTCTACATTTGGTGTTGTTTGAAACTTACAGACCCAGAGCCAACATGGTGAAAAAATTAGAATTAGATCTGTCTGGAGTTATTTCTCAGATGTTTCAAATGAAATCACTTTTGATATAATTATTAATTGGAAATTATTTAAAAGTAAACAAAGCATGCAAACAAGAAAGAATAATTGTATTAGCAAAATTAGAACATCTTGAAATTGTATTCTAAGATGCAAAGCTTGTACCTCTGAAAAGTCATTCCTAAAAATAACTACAGTAAATAAGTGCTTTGTGCCTTTGTGTTCTTTGTGATATGTTGTAAGAATCCAGGGGTACCATAATTAAGTGCCACTTGTCAATATGTTCCAGCACTATGTGAAGTTAACTGCACATATAAAACATATTGTCTCCTGCTGCTGACTTTTTATTGTCCTGTGTCTGTATTAAATGCTGGACTGGTATGCTTAAGGATATAATTTTGTGCAGGAAACCACAATAATGTCTGGGAATAATTGCAACACAAGATCAAGACTAAAAGATAGAATTTTGCAAAAGTCATTTGACATTTTTATCAAAAAGGTTTCTTTAAATACAGTAATTCTAATGATCTGTTCATGTATAAAGATAAATGTTAGTAAGAGTAGCTGACATTTAATGTTGCCACACACCAAACTGGTTATATAAGGCTTGATCAAGCCAAGACATTACCTTGTCATCTGGTTCAACACTCAGCTTGAAAACCATTTTATTATAATATTTTACAATCCTTCTAGCCATGAACATTTTGGCTTTAAAGACTATGCGTTAGGTATGGAGTTTGGCTCAGTCTTCCACTGATGCTGGTAAAGATGTTCTTGAGGACAATTGACAGCCTTGGAGGTTCTGTACAAGACATGGTTGTATAGATGTCTTGCAGTGTGCATGTCTTGTCATGCAGTCTGCCTGCCAGTATAGTTTGTTCCAATGAAGATTTTCTTTCTGATATATGAGGTCAGGAGAAAAAGGTTGTTTTATTCAGCTGGCTTCCTCTTCTTTGTTTTATTCAGAAGGCCTCCTCTCCTTGATACAAAGTGGAAGGTTACCCTAGCCTCCCTGACCCTTGCCGTTTTGCACAAAATTCCCTTTGAAATATTTTTTCTTTTCTTTGAGAGGGAGAAGAAGTGATTTATGTTTCCAATGTTTCGCAGACAATTCAAACCAAGTCCACAGCAACAGAACAAGCAACACTGTAATCCATACAGCATGTGCCATCTGTAGAGGATGTAATTGCAATAGTGTTATAATCTCTTCTCTGTGGGCCAAACATGTGGAACATTCTCTAGATGTTATGTTCGGCTGAAAAAGTTTAATGTCGTGGTATTTTGAATTGGGACGAACATCCAATAACAATGTACTGTTCCTAAGCATTGAACAACTGTATCAAATACAGCATTTGAAGAAGGGCTTGTAAAACACGAGTGTATAAATCCCATACAGACCTCCTTGGGGTCAGAATGGAGGAGCTGCACTTTAGAGCTTTGGTATGAGATTCATGAATTATGCTTAACTGTGTTTAGTTAAACTAATCTCATCTTGATCTGAGGACTTAATTCATACCAGTGGGTCCAGCTGGACCACAGAAATAAAAGATGAGCAGCTACTTTCTTTCTGTAATAGGTAAAGAGTAGAAAATGTCCATTAGTGCTTTTTGTTATTAAAATGCATTGCTTAAAATAATAGATAAACTTAGAGAGGTCATAATTTTTAATAACAACACCTTAATTGCTATTTGTTGCCACAGAAGCTCCTATCAAGATTATGGACATTTTGTGGAAGGAAGTGGCATGTAATAAAGACAGTACTTTTCCTGAAAAGATTGGTCTTAAGACAGTCCAGTCCACCTTTAGCCTTATGAAAGTTAGTATCTAGTCCAAGCTGGATACCTAGTCTTCTCTTGTAGCTAATGGGGAGACAGCTGACTTCTCAGGACACACAGGCTGCGAGAATTTTCTGCAGAGCTTAGTGTTAACCTGTATAGAGGTAACCTCCTGGGATTTTATTCTCGGGAGCTCTGAAAACATCCCTGCTGCACATGATTCTGTCTGTGGCAGGAAGAAGAGGCTGCAATATGGGAAGAACAAGTTAATGGGAAAGACTTAAACATAGACAGAGCTGTGCCCGAGTCCGCAGTTTCAAGAGAAATCTTCACAATTCAGCATTTGATTCTATAAGAAATTGAAATTTTTTTGATGTGCAGGACACTAAAACAGAACAGACTTGAACATAGATTTTTCTACTGCCTTGGCAGATGATCTAACCTGTAGTTTGGTCAAAGCAGTAAGTTAATCACCAAATGGGCCATAGGTGGGTCAAGGGCATTATAGAATTTTTGTACTAGCCAGGGGCAACTAACTACTATGATGTACCAGAAGCAAAAATTCATAACCAGTTGTTACTCTTTAATTAAAAGTATTTAGTTGTTGCCTCAGTAATTGCAACTGCGATGTGATGGACAGAAAGAGGGTGTTTCTCCCACAAGGGTGGATGAATCCCTGAAAAGGTCATCCTTACCATTCTGAATGATAGATAAGGAAAACAGCTCTGCCAGTCACTGTGTTGTGGAAGACAGCAGCCATATTTTTTTGTTGATTTTGTTTTGCTGATGTAAGATCAACTGCCCAAATCCCCAGCTCCCATGAGTACCTCATGCAGAAGAAAAACATGCTTAGGAGGGAACTTGAAACTGAGATGGTGGATCACAATAAGAGGTACAACACATACAGTGTAAGGAATCTCGACCAAAAAGAGAAAAGTACTTATGGAATTTAAGCAGCAACCAAATGAAGGCTGTCAGATTACAAATTTTGATGCAGGCACCTATCATCTGCCACAGACGTATTTTTGAATCTTTATTTTAGGCATTTTTATTTATATCTGGCTCTGCATGGCTTGCCAAGGTCATACATAGCTACTCTGGCAGCTGAGATTTGAGGTCAGAATTCCAGTCCAGTACCTCACCCACAAGATTATCTTTATGCTTAGACACTAGAGACATCTTTTGAAAAGTTTGGTCTGTGGTTAAGATTGCAAACAGATTTCCTGTCTTCTACAGTAAACATTTCAAAGAGGGATAGCTTTTGGTTTGAGGTGACACGAGGATCTAACACTCAACAGTTGCTCTTCAGAAGTGCAGCATAAGGCTGTAATAATACATTTAATATGGGTTTTCTCATGTTCTCCCCAGCTTAGGCTGGAAAGAGAATTTCATTCTGTCAAAGCCAAATAAAATAGAAGTTTCATATTATTTAACCTGCTTTCCTCATCTGAAGTTCCTTAATGCTTCAGTGCTCATATGACTCTAAGAACACAATGAAAACCAGTTGAAAAACATGGTTGTTTGAGGCCCTAAGTTCAGCATTAAATAATTGCAAAACTAATTAGTCATTTTGTAATTAAAGACACACATTTAAATCACATCAGGGCACCAGCCTTGGCATCTTAGTTTCAATATCAAGCAGGTTTCAGTAAGGCACTTTTTATATTCAACAACCTGCTCTTAGCATGCACCATAATATCAGAGCCTCTGTAGATTTCTAGTCTCAAAGATAAACTAATCTTCATACCACTTGTTTATCACCCAAACACAATCCAATGTGTTTTAAAGATCTGCCTCACTTCCAGTCCCTCCTGACTCCTTGCATCACAAGTATCTTAACCTTTTGTTTACTGGAACAGTGGAATAGAAAACATCCCAGATGGTGCGTAGTGGAAATGTTAGCAGATACATTTACAATATTTTCTAAAACATGTCTTGCAAAATTGGAGGCTGCCTTCTTTTTATCTATAAATTTTATAAAAAGTTAAAAAGCTTGCAGCTGATGGCTTGCTGCTTTTATGCGATAGGTTAACTGAATCTCCCAAGTATCTTTTTAGAGTAAAAAGGAATAGTCTATCACTAAACAACAGAAAATGAAGAAAAAAATCATTTTGTCAGAAATAGTAGCTGCTATAAATTGGCTCAAGTTGGACATAACATCACAGGGAGAATGACAGAATAAAATTCGAACTTCTTGCCAACCTTCAAATCCCTTCTTCAAAGCATTGTGGTGCTCGAGTTGCTCAGGGTAAGCTGCTGTAATGTCTTTTAAAGACAGCATATTTTTAATGAGGAATGTTGTCTGAACAATGTTCTTTTTAATTTCTAATATTTGGCTTCTGGTTTACTAAGTCTAACGAAAGGTAAGTTGCATTTTGATTAAAAAAAATAACAGAAAAAGATCATAGAATCATAGAATCATAGAATCATTAAGGTTGGAAGAGACCTCCAAGATCATCGAGTCCAACCGTCAACCCAACACCACCATGCCCACTAAACCATGTCCCTAAGCGCCACATCCACACGTTTTTTAAATACTTCCAGG
>NW_008823967.1:1106697-1165006 GCF_000699105.1 Pygoscelis adeliae
AGGTGCGGCCTCACCAGTGCCGAGTACAGGGGGACAATAACTTCCCTAGTCCTGCTGGCCATATTGTTTCTGATACAAGCCAGGACGCTATTGGCCTTCGTGGCCACCTGGGTACACGAAGGTGTGCTGGCTCATACTCAGCTGGCTGTTGACCAACACCCCCAGGTCCTTTTGTGCCAGGCAGCTTTCCAGCCACTCTTCCCCAAGCCTGCAGTGTTGCATGGGGTTTTTGTGACCCAGGTGCAGGACCTGGCACTTGGCCTTGTTGAAGCTCATACAGTTGGCCTCGGTCCATCGATCCAGCCTGTCCAGGTCCCTCTGCAGAGCCTTCCTACCCTTGAGCAGATCAACACTCCCACCCAACCTGGTGTTGCCTGCAAACTTACTGAGGGTGCACTCGATCCCCTCATCCAGATCATTGATAAAGTTATTGAACAAGACCGGCCCCAAAACTGAGCCCTGGGGAACACCACTTGTGACCGGCTGCCAACTGGATTTGACTCTGTTCACCACTGCCCTTTAGGCGCAGCCATCCAGCCAGTTTTTTACCCAGTGAAGAGTATGCCCATCCAAGCCATGAGCAGCTAGTTTCTCCATGGTGTCAAAGGCTTTACTAAAGTCCAGATAAACGATATCCACAGCTTTTCCCTCATCCACTAAGTGGGTCACCTTGTCATAGAAGGAGATCAGGTTTAGTCAGGTAGGACCTGCCTTTCATAAACCCATGCTGACCGGGCCTGATCACCTGGTTGTCCTGTATGTGATGTGTGAAAGAAGAACCATGCAAGGAAAGTTGATACAACTATACTGGCAAGTAGGACGAGTAGCTACAAAGAAAATACAGTGAGAGTGGAGGAGAACAACATGGATATTGTAGAGGGAAAGTTGTGCCTTTATGAAAAACCTATGAATAATGTGATTTAACTGATGCACAGTACCTGTGTGGTACAATGTACCTGTATTTCCAAAAAGAAAGACTTTTTTGATCTGACCATGTACAGCAATTTCTTTGCTCTTGTGTTATTTTATTTCATCTTGAAATTTCTGTTTCTTTCATGAGATCAATATGGAATTATTGCTGGAGTTTTGAGTCCTGTGATTTGTATTTTCTTATTAAACATAAGAACAACCATGGGCACACTCACGAGCTGTATAGGGTGCATTTCATGGATGTACTGCATCCTGATCACTCCTGTCCTAAGGCAGAGAAGCAAAAACCTAAAAGGCTTTCTAGTGCTGACCTCAATTAATTAGCTGCTCATAACCATGACAGATGTTCCTGTTTTTTCTGTATTATATAATACTGGGGGTAATATTCAGAAAATGGCCTGTTACTACAGACAGGCTAACTAGTTATTTCCAGATATTTAGAACACAATACCTGGGATGTGTGGGATTGCTTTAGATTATTATAGATGCAGTTAGCTGTCTGTTAGACACTCAGGCTTGGCGAGTGTTAGAGTACAGTAAACATGTTACACATGTTACATGTTAGCGTAAACTAACTAAAGTAAACACTTGCCTGTATGAGGTTTATATGAAAACTCAGCCAATTTAGCTTGACTCTCACTTTCTGGATCTCAAGAAGCAAACCTGCTAACTGAATTGTTAGAGCAGGAGTAGATAGGAGGTAGATAGGATTCTGTAGAGAGTAAGATTGGAGGGCAGAGAGAGGAGATTCTTAGTTTATATGAATTTTGGCTCTGGATGGGAATTATCAGAGTCTGTGTTAATATTTACCTGCACTGGTTGGAAGCTTTTCGTGTAGTCCTCTGTTCCATGATCAAGCAAGCTAGGGACATATGTTCTCAGTGAAACTAATATAAAGTGAGGTCACAGATGGTCGAAAACCATCTTACCTATCGTTCACTGACTACGTGAATAGGAAATGGGCAAGGACTGGCATGGCAAATGCAGGAAACAAGTTGGGGACACAGATGCAAGTGAACATTCATTTATAAGAGAGGCAAACGTCATTCCAGAAAGTTATTAAAAGCATGTCACTTCTTATATATAGGATGTGTTTATTTGATGCTACCTGGTACTGGTGAGCAGTTTTGGGCGAGGGCACAATTCTTCTGAAAGACACAGAAATTGGAGATAACTTATAATAAATAGTACAGATGATAACCAGTTTAGAAAACATGACCTCCAAAGCAAGTATGAAAGAATTTCATTTGTTTAGTCTGGAAAAGAGAAGAATGAAGAAGGGATATGATAACAGGCTTCAAATATATAAAAGGTTATTGTAAAGAAGAGGGTGATCAAGTGTTTTCATCCTTGCAAAAGACAGAACATGACTTAGTTAGATTAATTCATAGCAAGGACCATTTATATTAGATATTAAGAAAAACTTTCACATCAAAAGGCCAGTTCAACACCCAACCAGGCTACTTGAAGAGGCAGCAGAATTTCCATAAATAGGTATGTTGAAACTGTGGCATGAACTTCTGTCAGGGATGATCTAGGTAATGAATTATATCTTAGACAAAAGGTCTGGAATAGAAAATTATCAGTTTTATATCTCCAGCTTACTGATAAAAATAATAAGTACTAGGCAAATAGAAAATTAACTGTAAATGTTCAGAGACATTCAGTAATTCATTGCTTGGTTGTTTTACTGGATAAGCTGCCAAATTTTGTATGTCACTCATTATTAATGATCCATAAGCATGGATTTTCTTATTTGTTATGTTCCTACAGCAAGCCATTGTCTTAATGATTAGATGAACAACTTTCAGCACATTTGCAGATTCAATGGAAATGGAGATGTGAACCTATGTTCAGAAAATTAGGCATATTGATGAGAGGTTTGTTTGTCTTAATCCTTTGGATTCTTTGGGAACTACCTACATAGAGTACATTTAAAATTATTGAATTAAATCGGATTCCTTATACGTAGCATACAAAATTGTAATTATCATCAGAAAGGTATGTGGGATAACTCAGGGGTATATAAGCCAGCCAGCATTATATAATTCCTGCTACAGGATTTATGAAGCAGAGAATGAAAGCATAATAATAGCTAATAGGCCTCAAAGGAAAGTTAGACCTTATGAAGTAAATTAGACTTTCTTTAATAAGATAACAAGTTTGATAGATAAAAGTAACCATGTAGGTATACTACATTTTACAAACTTTCCATTTAGCATCATATCATATTGCAGTTACAAAAAGCAACATTGTGAAATAGCAGTAAAACACATGTTAAATGATATACCAACTGGCAAAAAGTAACAATCAGAGAAAATAAATGAATAGCAGGTTTAGACATGAGTTCCAGAAGTGAGCATATTAGGCCTGATGCTATTCAGGATTTTAATCAATAACCTGGACATAAACATAAACTTCTTACATATCTGTACAAACTAAGTTCATAAAAAAACATTCTGTGGCAAAAGGTGAACTAATCTCATCCTCAGAGTTGTAAGTAAGGATGTTAAAGTAGAAAGTTTTGTTTTGCTTCTGCATGGTAGGATACTGTAGACACTATAGACACTGCCACACAAAAAAGAGTCCTAAACATTATCAGAGAAGGAGCAATGTGCTTTATGCTGAGCAACTGAGAGAGTTCTGTCTGTTCAGAAACATTGAGAGTGACTTGTTTCTGGTCCTTCACAGAGAGTAAAACACTGGCTATCACCGACTATTAGCTGTAGTGGAAAAGGTAGAATTGAAACTAAGATTCACGTTAAAGCCAGACAAACACAAATTTTAAAAAAATACATAAATGGGACAAAACTGGACTCACTGTCTTCAGATAATCCTGTCAAAATAAGATCATTTTCAAGACAATACACTTCAGTCAAACACAAATTAGGCTGTAGTCAGTTACAAGCTGATTGAGCTAAATATAGCTATGATAGAGAAATTTGTGAAGATGAAGTGATATTCCCTTCTAGTTTCATGCTTGTGGGGTACATGAGACAAGATAATTGTCTTGTTTTCAAGAGCAATTACTGAAAAATTCTATATCCCAATATGTGTATAAAACAATTGGTCAAATAATTACCCATGATCAAAGGCACCACAGTTATGGGAGTGTGGAAGCAGTGGTTCATTAAACAGTGTCAAGTGTTTGCAGTGACTGATTAGACAATTTCTTGTACTGATGGAGTTCTCTTGGTCACTGCAGACAGTATGTTAAAGTACAGATAATTGCACCAACCCAGGTCTGTCGGCCCACTGTGCAGCCAGCTTCCTGCATTTCTACATCAGCCTTTTTCCTCGTGTCTTGACTTCATTAATTTTTTCTGATCTTTTCTCTCCTCTTGCTTATATTGGTCTTTGTAGGAAGCAATATTTAAAGCAGAGTGGAGTCCTTACCTGAATATGTTATATAAACCACTGTCTACATCAGCTCTATTTGCCCTTTTTTCATGATGTAAACTACTTCCATTCTTGCTTTACGTTGCCATTCTTCCAAAGAGTGAAGTCTCATATTGTGTGGCAACTGAGAACTACTTCTTCCCTCATGGATTTTCTAAAGCACGTTCAGTGATAGAGATCTGGTTTACCATGCATGCTAAACTGGCTCAAAGTCCCCTCTAGAAGCTCCTGGCTTGGTACAGGCTCCATATCGCGTGCCTGGGTAAACACAGTCTGCTGCTTAGTCCCACAGTCAATGCTGTGGCTCTGCACAGTACCGGCTATATCCATTTGCAGGGAAGAATAAGAGCAAGTGTGTCTTGTTCAGTTCTACCTAGGTGGCAAGAAATCTGTTGTGGATTTCATGCTCAATAAAAAAAAGACAGGAAATGGCACAAGGTTTCTATGTATTGCAATAGTACTGCCAGCTGTCCTCTGTTTAATTAGGGCTGTCCTTGTTCCATGGTGGTTGTTTTAAATGTAATCTGACTCAAGTTAAGAAAATTCTCCATATTTACATAAAACACAATAATGTTACCAGTAAAATGTTTACAACATGGACAATCTGGGAGGGAGTGAAACAAACAAAAATCACATTTAATTTAATAATTAAACCCAAATAGTAACTTGCTTCTAGGATTGGATTTGAAGAAAACTTTAACTTCTCCCTAAGGCTCAGGCACTGCCCAAAACTTAAACTGAACCTTTTCTGTGAGGTTCTGCAAAGTTAATTTAACTTATTATTCCCAATACTCCTTATTTTCACTGCTGTGCTTCCCAATCTACCCACATTTAAATTATTCTGTTGCTTTTGTGATATGATGCCTGTTCTTGCCCAGCAGTTTCTTGCAGTGATTCCCTATGCATAAAAGTCCTTGTATCCTTATATCTTGCTGCACGTAGGGCATAGCTTCTAAGTAAAGATTAAGGCTCTAATTTTGCTCTACAATGCTGATATGATCCCTTTTATTCTCATGTAATATAGCTCTGAGCTAACTATTTGTTTAAAGAAGAAGTAGCCAGAGGTAAAACATTTTCAATAAAAGTTTCATATGTGACTCTAGATCTATCCACTCTCCCCTTCCTGCAGCTCTTGGTTGACACAGCTGATCCTGCCACTTCTGAACAACACTGAGCATTTATGTTGGTCATTACAGTGCATTGGCAAGATTCATCTTATACTCCTCTGAAATACATGTAGTATTTTCTTCCAATGCACAACTGTATCTGCATGATTATTATGTTTTTCTCAGTAACTTTGTTTTCTAAATTAAAATAATGAAGTCCTGTTTAGAACCTATATTTCATACAGGTAAATATCAATTTACTTCTAATTTCTTCCTGAACCTACTAAGTGAGAAAGATGTGCCTAGTTCTGAGAAGACCATCATGATCACATACTTTAAAGATTATGTCCTATTGCTGTTTGGCTTGGATGCCAGCTGTGCTGAGTCCCTTCATTATGAGTATTAAGGACACAACTGCTAAAATCATTCTTCTATCACAGGGCTTGGCACCATTTCATTGTCTTTCTATCTTTGACCACACTTAAAGAAGAGGGCTCCATTGAGACTTTCCCTGATGTGCCTTATATGATTTACTGGTCTCATGATTCTAGCTGTGATTGTTGCCTCTGCCTTCAGTATGCCTGCAGGGGTTTGGTTCATGTTCCTTCCATTGGACTGAGGAAAAAAAAAATCCTCCAAATGAAAATCTGTATAGTTTTTACTTTATTTTCTCATAAATCACTCCTTGAATTTCACCTCTTCAGTAAGGACCATAAGCCCATCCTCTCTGATATGGATTAGAGGTGTGCATATTGTTACTTTAATAATAACACTCTCATCTATTTATTGTTCTCTGTCATATTCCACCATATCAGGCAAGAGAGTTCTAATCATACTGGAGCAGTAACATGTCTTCTCTTACCTTTTATTGTTTGGTACCTAAAACAATGGAGTTTTGATGACAGCAGTAGCTGTAGCTAACAATTGTACTTTCACTATGAATAGTAAACTGATAGCTGCCAAATATACAAAGAAATAAGAACACCTGCCTTAATGACTTTGCGGTACAAGGCTTTGTTATATGGATTTGTAAGAGCTGTGAACTTTAGAGATGGGCACTATCTTTGAAGGGTGCTGATTAAGCTAACTTCCTACCTAAGTTATAGAAGCAACAGCAGGGGAGAACACTGGT
Source organism: Pygoscelis adeliae (assembly GCF_000699105.1). Taxonomy (NCBI): domain Eukaryota; kingdom Metazoa; phylum Chordata; class Aves; order Sphenisciformes; family Spheniscidae; genus Pygoscelis; species Pygoscelis adeliae. The sequence goes on from NW_008823967.1 coordinate 1,113,265, forward strand.
TCTCCTATGGGGTGAAAAAAAAAGAAAAAATACATAATGAGTTTGGCAGGAAACTGCCAGTGATATGTCTGTGTGCATGTGTGTGGTATTTATGACTACTGGGTATAAATATTATATGTTACATACATTAACATAGAATTAATTTAAGAAAATGGAGTTTAGGATGTGTAGCATATTATATATTTTGTGATATATCCGTATCTTGTTAGTGCTGCAATTAACTGGAAGAATAATTTTACCTTCTTCTCCCTGAATTTAGTTATGCTGAATCCTTGCCACGCTTGCAGAGTCTAAGTAGTAACAGAACAGTCACAAACATTGTATCTTTTCCCTCTTCCCTAGAACAGTCCTTCTTTTTAGGGCTTATAGAAAATGATGATACATAGTGTGAGAAGAAGAAACTGTGAGTAGCTGAACTGTCCCCAATATAATTAGAGGGCTCTATATAATACAGGGTCAGTCTGTCATTTGATCAACTAGCACACTTACTTTAAAAATGAACAAAAGAAAATAAACATAAAATGAGCACTACAAATTATTAAGCTGCCATCAGATCAAAAACTTGCATTAAATAGAACAAATTGATTTACTGGTTAATTTATAATGTTGATACTGATAGCTGAAATAAGTAAAGGTTCTTGGACAGTATCCATAAGTCAACTGATATTAGGACACAGCACATTTTGAGGAGCAGTGAGTTAATGGAGAGGTTTATTCACTATGGCATTATTCTTGCAAGGACAACTGAAAAATATAGCAATTATCTATGAAAATTATCTGTTGCTTTTTGTGCAAGTTACTAAATGTCAAAAGGAGGTGGGTACTGACCTTTGTATATTGTAACTGCGTGGGTCAGTCTCGTTTCCTGCAATCAGTGTGCAATGGAAGCTTGAGTCAGACCCAGATTGCATCTCTCTATAATGGTTAGAGAGGAAAAAAGGACCAAATACCATCTTGCTGATGTTTCCTGGAAGAGTTTGTGCTCCACTGAAAAAACTTACACTTGGGCTGCTTTTAGTCACTCTGATTTCTTTTACTTAGCAAGATTTTAGCTACTTATGTTTCTTTCCTATTCAGCACTGCAACACACTTGTGTAAAGTAATTAGGATGGGGAGGGGGGGGGGGAACTGGATGGCTTTGGGTATTTTTTCATAAGATGTCTGCAAGTTACTGGCTTGAGTTTGAGCCTGTAGGTAATAATTGAAAGTTATGACTGCAGCTGGCTGCCTAGTGTTTTATATAGATTCAGTTGATGGTTCATAGAAAATATTGCTATAAGGGACCTTGGAAGAGAGCTAGTCCATCCTCCTGTCTTTGGCAAATCAACAAAGTAAACCATTCCTGATAGCTCTTACAAGTTTAAAACTTAGAAAGTTAGTTGTACAATTATCCTAATCAATTTTCTTCAGAGCCCTTAGTGTTAAGGAGGTTTTTCCAAATATTTAAACTTAAATTTCCTTACTTCAGTTTGATAATATTTTTCTTAAACTATCTGTGGTGAAAATAGGGATATTTTATTTATCAACATAACAGAACAGCCCAACTGGACATGTATCAAAAATCAACACAACCAGTTTTGACTGGTCTCAACATATTTGAAAAACTAATCTAGTCTAATCTAATCTAATTGTTCTGGAAATAGAACACCTTTCTCAGTAGTAGTGGTTCTACCTCAAAGTCAGATGAGGCTAGATGTACAGGGTGATATGGAAATGCTGTCATATGATGGTCACAAGCATTGCAGCTTTTGAGAAGAGCTCAGTTTCTAGGATTATCAATACCGGATTATTTTGCAGAATTTGTTACTGGATACCTCTTTCATTGCAGTTCAATTTAGTAATCTAATATAAACATCTTGGGCAGAAATGTTTAAGTATTTCTTACTTAGTGCCATAGTATCTTGATTTGCTTGGACACAGATATTACATGTAGAGTAGAAGCTGAGGGTCTGGCTTTGTGGGATATGTTGTACGTACCGTGTCTATTCGCAAGCAACTTGGGTACATGCAGTCTGTCTGAATGGAGCTGGGCATGTCCAGTACTGCAGTACTGCTTATGTGTTTATCTGCATAACAGTAGTGGCTAGGTGGGCATTTTTTTTGAAGTCTAGAAGCCAAAATGGAATTATTGACATGCCAAATAAAGTATGAGAATGGCTGTATTCTGCCAGACTAAAAACTATCCTCTAAAATGTTCTGCCTCCAACAGTGAGCATAAAAGTGTGGCAAGAGGGATGAGCAGAAGAATGGAGCAATTTTATAGTATTTCCTTAAAGTACACTTCCAAAGTCCAGCACTAAGAAGCTCAAGTACTTCCTGGGCCAAAACCTGGTGTCTTGTATTAATAGTCCTCAGTGGATAAGCTGAGACAACTGTCCAAAGCTAACTGAAGTCCTTTATGGCAAAATAAATGACAAATCTGGGAAAATATAATATATGTAAGCTTAACCCCGAGCAGAATATCTGTCACACAAGTGCTGAGGAGTAGTCTGCTCTTGCATCTGGTCCTGTGTATCACAGGCAGTTTTCAGCAATGGTTGTGTTTGCAAAGTGCCACCTGACAGTTTTCACTTGATTTTTTTTCACAAGTGAATTTTCATCCTTAGTACTTGGTATACATAGGACATGGTGTTAGAAACCTCATGCTGTATTGCATTTCAGGTGCAATGAGCAAAAACTGTATTTGTGTCAGGACTCAGACAAGAAGTCCGGGGAAAATGTTACAAGAGTGAAGGGGAAGAAACACGATTGCTGCAGGTGACTTAAACTTGGTCGCTGTCACTTTCTAACTCTGAATAGAATTTGCCTCTCATTCTACATCTGTACACGTGATCAGAGTCAAGTTTGTTGTGATGTTAGTGTGGAGAACGTTTAAGACACTAGAGCAGTCAGGGGAGCAAAAGGCCTACCATTGCTTCTGGATAACTGACTTCCTCAATCTGGAGGCCCAGGCATTCATTTACAACTCGATGGTGGCTTTCAGTATGAATATAGGCTGAACCTTACTGCAGAACTTTGTATTGAAGTACTTTAAGTGTCCTGACACTGCACCTTCCCACTGCATCTCCCAATTACCATAGAAATGTAATAATTATGGCTATCAGCAAGACTTTTCTCTCACACTATATCGTTCAGCTCAGAGCATTTAAGAAACAATCAGTTAAATAAATGAATGAATTAAATCTTATCCGTCTCTGTCAGGCAAAGGATACAGTACTCATTTAATAGGATAAGCAGAGCCATATCTCTTCTTCCAAAGCTGGAATCTTTTAGCTTAATCTATATTTAAGTGAGCATAAACTGTATGCTATATCAGTAGCACTCAGTAAGTCAAGTTGGCTGACCATAAAGAAGAGAAAGAGGCTGACCCTTCTTTTACAAGATTGCTGATATCTCTATTCTATTTCATCACTAAAATAAGATCCAGTCAAAGACCAGAATAGGTCATGCATTGGCTGCCAATTAAGAAAAGCAACGAAGACTGTAAGTAACAATATCATATCCTTTCCTTCTGTTTCCCTTTCCTTGAGTGAACCATGGAAAGGGAAAGAAGGAGAAAAATCCGTTTTCATTTGCAACGTATTTTGTGCATGGTGGTTGTTATAATAGCCAAGCTATTCTCACAATGCATATTTAACTTTTGAACCTAATTTGCACATTTACTGGTAAGTATACGGATAGTTTCAGGGGAGCCAAGGGTTATCAAAACACTACAGTATCACTGGATCTCTGTGTCATGTTCTACATGGAACCAGAAATCAGTCTTATGTTTGTGGCATAAATGACTGTACTGCAGACATTAGTCGTGCAAGTTCCCTCAGTGAACCATTTATGAATCTTGTTGTTTGGGGGCATCACTACATGTAAAAGAAGAAAGAAATCAGAAAATTACCTATGATTGTCCATATTACAAGAAATTACCTATTTCTTGTCCATAACTGGAGTTTTGGACAAAGTAAACCATTCCTGATAGCTCTTACAAGTTTAAAACTTAGAAAGTTAGTTGTACAATTATCCTAATCAATTTTCTTCAGAGCCCTTAGTGTTAAGAAGGTTTTTCCAAATATTTAAACTTACATTTCCTTACTTCAGTTTGATAATATTTTTCTTAAACTATCTGTGGTGAAAATAGGGATATTTTATTTATCAACATAACAGAATAGCCCAACTGGACATGTATCAAAAATCAACACAACCAGTTTTGACTGGTCTCAACATATTTGAAAAACTAATCTAGTCTAATCTAATCTAATTGTTCTGGAAATAGAACACCTTTCTCAGTAGTAGTGGTTCTACCTCAAAGTCAGATGAGGCTAGATGTACAGGGTGATATGTCCATAACTGGACAAGAAATATTCTGCAGATAGTTAGCAGTATAAGAGTAAACTGAAAACTATATTTTTTCAAAAAGATTAAATGAAGAATGTGTTTTTTCAGCTCACATTTTTAGCGCAAATTTTAAAATTTAAAATACCTCACATGAATATTTATGCTGTGATTTTTATTTACACCCAGTACCCTCATTTTTATTGTGATTTGTTAAAAATATTGCCTGAAAGGTCCCAGCCTATTGACCCTAACATCTATAAGGTTTTTTTTGAGTTTTTTTCCAAGATTCTGCTGTTCCTGGACTAGTCTTTGAGTATAAATAAAATAGTTTTTTCAAGTAGTTAATTGTATCTGGAGGCTACTGATATGGGTACTAGAAGACCAAGCTCAAAACGTTATGATTGTCCTGAATGGATTATTTAAGTACAATTTGGAAAGAATGTTAAATTGTATGTACAGGGTCCTGATAAGGCAGTTCCTTTTCTGAGTGCTGTCTCAACTTGTTAGAAAAAAAAAGAGATAAAAGAGAAGGCTGAAGTGCTCATACGATTTTGTGACGCATATTTTGGAAATATGGGGAAGTGACACTTCAAGAGTATTTCTAATGCAAGAAAGTATACATATTAGCTGGGCATCATGAAAATAATGGATCGGAGAGATTTACTTTTCATCCCACTCAGACACACCTCACTGAATAAGGCAAGTTCCTGCATGTACAACATTGAATGTAATCTGTTTTTTCAGCTATTTATAGCTAGGAAAAAAGTGCAAATTCAGGTGTAGACCAGTGTTTGGCCTTTTCCCAGACTTCTGTGAAGACTGTTAGCAAATGAAAGGATTAAAAGTTCATTGAGCAATTAGCAAAACAGTTTCATAATAAAAAAAATCATATAATTTAAACCAAGCCACAGAATAGTTTGGATGGTGAACTGGTAAATCTGGAGCTTGGATGAATGGCTACACTGAAGGTATGCACACTTTACATTTCAGCAGTAACAAAGAACTTGTAATATCTTGATTCTTCATTTACTACATTGTCGCAAGATAAATTTAGAGTCTGAGCTCTGAGATAAATCTAGATGTTTTTTCTGCTGTGGTACATTATCTATATACTATCAGTGCCCTAAATATTTTGCACAGAACTATACAGTGGGGTAATTTCTGTGGTTTTTTTTTCAGATATTGCGATTCTCATAGCCTCGTATTTGGACAACGGCCTAATAGGACATGTATTTCTGATGTCACCACCAGCATATCCATTTATTCAATTGCATGAGTTAGTATTTTGCATTAATGAAATAGTATACAGTGGCACCACTAAAGGTCCTGCTGAGGAATTTCAGGAGTGGAAATTCTCCTCACATGTACTGCAGTAACTTAGAGATCAGTGCTCCCATATCGGTTACTTGGGGCTTAGTCATGCTTCCTTTATTTTGCCTTTCACAGCAGCATATTTTCTTTACATTGTTGGGGTGGGCAAAGGACATACTACATTTTTTTTCTGGGATTAGTGAGTGGAAACACATCAATCGGGTATCTGAGATTACCGTGCTTCATTAGAAATTCCCAAAACTTATTCCGAAAAAGCTCCCATATAGCTAAACATGAGGTTCAAATATTTTGAGCAGGTAAGCATAACTGTAAATCATAATCTGATAGGTCCAAGACCAATTAATTTTTCATATTCTATTTCTTGCTTACAATGCAATGGGAAGCGATGTTTTTTTTGAATGTTTGTTATTTGCAGTTGCACTGAAATTGTTTCAGTCAATGAGCTGTTTCTGAAAAATACCATCAGTAATCCCACATTGACTAGCTGCAGCAGAAAATGTTTTTGTGTTATGTGTTGTACTTTTCTTTCTCTAATTTAATAGGAAATTAGTACGATGAATTCTGCCCTACAATCTAACTTAATAGAGTAAATAATGATACTTGATACTTCAAAAGAGGGGCTGTCTTCATGCACTAGTTTCAAGATCACTCCTTGAAGTAGTTACAACTGATTGTGTGAATAGAGACAATCAGTTTCAGCAGGGGCATGAATTACAAAGTTGTGCTCATACACTGGTATTCTTGTATTACTAAAGCTTACTAACCTTTAGTGAACTTTATAACCTGAAATGTCTTGAATGAAGTCTTATATAAAATGTAACTATTTTTCCATATCTAAAGTTTATTTTTAAAATGTGAGTACATGTTCTTCTTCCTAAACCCCTTCATTCTTTCATCAAATGTTCTTGCTTTAAATTCATTGCTTTTTCCACTGTATAAACTAGGTGGATTTGAATACTTACAGGAAGAATCTGAAGCATTTGGTTGTTATTAGTGTGGAGATAGCTGACTCACACATGCAAAAAATTAAAGAAACTTACAAATGTTCAAGTGATTTTTGTTTTGGGGCTATACAGCACCAAACCACATCCTGTAGTACAACGGATCTTTTCCCTTTTTATTTTTATTGTGCAGTATCATTTCAGATTAATAAAACAAACAAGGACAATACTCTTATTCTCTATTCCCCAAATTTTATTGTTTTTATTTAAATATAACATACGTTATACATTGTTGCTCAGTGATTTTTATTTCCCTTTTCTTTTTTAAATCCCTCCCTGTTTTCCTTTTGCTCAGGAGTCTGTTATGTTGAGGGTGACAGAAAACAGATCTTATGGTTGAGGATCTGTGATACTCTAGATAGCGTGTCTGCAGTTTACTCCCACTACAGTGGGTACTACAGTATTCCAAACACACAGGAATCATTGATTCCTTCAAGGATTTTTTTTATTCTGGTTAATTTTCAGAAACCACTATTCATGTCACAAATGGCTCCCGACTCACTTTGGAAAAGTGATATTTGCCGATTTTGGCCTCTGAGCAGCATGGTATTTTGAGTACTATGATAATATTTATGCATAATCCCTTCCCTGACCAAGTCATCTAGGTAATTCTGTCAAAAGAGAATTTCGTTCGTACCCTAAATGTTCTTTAAATGGTCATCCAATACTGCATTTGCCCAAGCCCACACTGAATGTTCACTGTGGGTGGTCCATTATGTCTTGTCAGTTTTAATTATTGATTACAAACTTTAAACAACAGAACCTTGCTTTTATCATTGTAGTTAAGTTTTGCTGTTTTGCTGCAATTACATTTAAAATCTGAAATTCTTACTTCCCTTTCTAGAAAATTCTCATCTGTGAATAAGCAAGCTGGAGATAAAATACCACGAAATACAATGATGTCAGCTATCTGCTAAATTGTTGTCTCTCAAGGAATTCCTGGTTTTTAAACAGTTGACTTTATTTAAGGACAGGAAATACAATCTGGCCATTTTGTATTTTATGGGAAAGCTATTATTTTTGCTTTTTAAAAAAAAACAGCTAATATTTAAATAACAGATTAAGATTGAAATGCTGGTTAAACATTGACTTAAATAAGTTACAGAAGATTCCAACAACACCAGCCTTTACAGAGGTTAAACATTCTCAAAAAGACACATTAAGAAAGGCTCTCCTTTGTACCAAAATACAGTTTCCAAACAATAAAAATAAAACCAACTTTTTCACAACAAGAAATATTGAAGATAAAACTGCAGCATCAATATAATCTCATAGTTATCACTTAAAGTATTTAGAACAAAATAATATTATACTACTTTTGTTTCTTACTAAAGACACTGCAAAGGCTTATTTATTTATTTAGTGGAATACAATGTGAAGACAGTGGTACAAATTGTTTGATGTACTGTTTTCTATTTATCTGCTCTAACAAAATGAATCTCAATATGGTTACATTGGTGAGCTATCCAGAGCTCTCTAAAATTAGAGTAAAGCAAAACATAAAACAAACCTTATGTAACTTTAATTGAACAGACTTCATATTATGCTTAACTTTGTTATACTGCAGTTGCTCAAGTTAAGCCATGGGACTAGTAACACTTCATAAAAATGTGCTGGATATTACGTATTTTGAGCCTTCAGTTACTATGATGGTTATGAAAGGCATGCTAAAGCTGGATACCAGCACAGCTTTTTGGTTGGCTCTCATATATAATATACATGTGAGTAATAATCTCTGATAAATGCATGAGCATGATTTTGGATCTCCTGTCTCTCAGCCCGTACTTAGGTATCGCTCCCACTATATGCCCATGATTTTCAAGCTGGTAACAAGGAAAAACGTGCTGAATGGGAGTATTAACTGAATAAGGAGTGCAGGACTGTGTTGCCTTCTTACTTACCTTTCAGAGGCCAAATTTTACACTTGGGAATTACACACTGTTTAATTTTAACATTTGCAATCTTAGTGACTTTAACAGGGCTGTCCACATCTAGGTTCCAGCTCAATACTTGCTGCAGAATATCATGCTGATTGCAATGCATTAGATCTTAGTTCCAAATTGAAATCGAAGTCAGATGAACATACACACAGCTGCATTGACACCCAAGTACAGATGTGTCCCCCCTCTCAATTTCAAAATAGCAGAAAGACCCTTTGAACAAATTATTTCTGAAGTTTGTTCTTGAGTGCTGATAAGTAAAAAAATTTCTCCAACATAGAGACACCCAATACCATAAATCCAAGCACTGCTTGTTTGGTCTTTTTGCTTAAGTGCAAGACAGTTTAGGAAAAAAATGGATTATACACATTAAATTCTGCCTTTAAAGCCTTGTCTAACACCTATTTTCAGAGCACTTCTGAGGCTTTGATACTTTAACCTATCAACCTCTGTGTGAAGTACTGAGAAAAAGGGAAAATAACAAAGAAGCAAATGAGGAAAACATTTCAAATCAAAAAGATATTTAACATCCTATTAAATAAATAACTTAGAGAGAAATAAAAAGAAATGAAGTTAAAACATACAAGCAAACCATACTATTCGTTTTGTTAGAACAGTTTTACACTACTTTGCTTATATTTCTTAATCCTATCCACTCTTCCACAAGGCTTCTCCAGAAATGTCATTATTTGTGCATATGACCCAAGTGCTTCCAGTAAATGCTTGCGTGTCTAACTGTTCATTGGATCATTAGGCTTGAACGAGCAATTAAGGTCTTTGATATGAGTTAGTATTCTATAAATAACTTTCCCCATGAAGATCATTCAACAGATTGTCTCATGTCCCTTAAGTTCTGTTGCAGAGATAAAAAAAAATTGTTCACACTGGCAATAACTTCCATCCCATTTGATCCAGCTTGTTTCTTGAGTATAAGATATGACACCAAACTAAATAAAAATATTTCATGTGCCAGCAATGAGTACAAAACCTTCAAAGGCTTCCCCTGCTCTCTTTTCAAACAAGCAGATGTCTGTACTATTTCTTTGCATTTACTCTTCAAGAGGATTACCAAATATTCTTGACATAAGAGCCTTTGGTTCAACTGCATCAATAAAATAGAATAGTTCCTTCATCTATGACATTACTACCATTGGAAGAAAGTGAGCTGAAGTGTTTTTCCTTCTTGTTTTCTGTCCTCTCTTTGTGGCTCCCCTTCCATTCAGGGCCACAAACATTTGCCTTCCATTGTGCTTCCAATTTAAGGATGCATATGTGTTATATCCATTTTCTTCTATTCTTTCCTTCAATTTGCAATCACTGTTAAACTCCTTCTGTTAAAAGAAGAAAATAAATACACAAATTCAGAATAAACATAATCTTTCAGAGTTGCAGCATACTGAAGGTAAATAGTTTCTAAAAATGTTTTGGAAGATTTCAGTGTTCTGTATGTGATACCCTTTTAGGATTCTACAGTGTATTTAAAGAAAAGTTTCACTGTGTCCATAGCATTTAAAGCAACATCAGTTAAACTGCAAAAAGTGAAACAACAAAAGACATAATCAATTATTCAGTGCATAATTATAGCAGTGAAATTATATAATTCACTCACAGCTGAAATTCAACTTCTCCGTGTTGGAATATAGCAACAATATTAAAGCAAATTCTCAGTCATAAACTCAAAGTATGAGGTAGCAATCTTGGAACCATTCATCATATTTCAGTTCTAACAAATACAACCCTTAAATATCTTGAACCAGATTATTGGACCTTTAGACGTCTCTTCCAACCCAAACTATTCTATGATTCTATTGTTCTATTGATACCGTATGTTAAACAAATATGCATGGCATAGGCCTATTTCTTATTTAAAATAAGATCTTTTACACCACACTGGCCATGAAAAAGGGCTTTTTTTGGATGGGTGCAAATCACTGTTATGCTACTGTTGCAATGGATATGAGGCCTGTTTACTTTGCTGACCTGAAGAGCAGCTTAGCCTAAAAAAGAATCATGTATGGTCCTGTATCTTATTGACTAAATAAACTTGAAAGCAATTTTGTGTATAGTACCAGGGATTAAGGTACTCCTTTTTAAAGGAGAACCAGTTGTAAGTTTATCAGAAAGAATAAAAAATACAAGCATGTGGAAGCATGTAGGGGGAGACTATTTTTTTGCTATAATGTTAAATGCACTTTTATGCAGATCTGCTTCTCTATAATGAAGACAAGAATACTTTGTTTTCACAAACAAGTAATTCCTACATATAAAAAAATCCCAGTTTTATCAAGTTACTTATGTTCCATTTAGAAGGCTTTTGAAAGTGGGACATTTACAACATACTTAAATTACAACAAAAAATTAGCATTTCGTTGTTCTGCATTACAGAAAATAAGATGTTATTTCACAGCTCAGGCAGAAGCATGTCAGAATCTCAGAGTATGATATACTAACTACATGTGGTATTTTTAATGTGTCTATGAACAAGGCAAGAAATATGTCTGAATAATAAAACAATTTTCATAGTATAGATAAGAATTTCAGGGATGTTTTATGTTTTATTATTATCAAAACCATTAGATATCTAAGATATCTTTAGATATATCTAAAGATACAGAAAGTATCCACATTAATAAAAAGGACATAAGAATGTTAAAAAAATGTATTTTCCATTCCTATTACTTTAAATTAGAATTTTTAATCTAGTTAATGTTCAGTAATTTGATACAGTAAGAATTTTTGGGTCTGTAATTAATGTTTTACTTAGTCGCTGCTAAGACTACAGAACACATGCTTATGTTTTCCTAACAGAATTGCGCATATTCAAACTCAATTTGGCTCCCAAAATGCTCTTTGACTTTGGGATTAGTAGTTAGTTGAACAGTGACTGTTGGGGAAGACACTATCAAGAGAAGACTCTCTACAAAACGACCCTTGATACTGCCTGTATTCACAAAGCTACATATAGATCATTTAGTATTTATTTGCTGTAATATGCCACCTCTGGCATCAAGGTATTAAGAAGGCAGGTGACCATCAATCAGTTCTAAACTGCATTAGCTTCTCCTATCTGCCAGCAGCTTATTTTGTTAAAGAAACCAAACAGTGAGTCTTCTTTTGCTCCCTCATTCTAACCAAAGTCAGTCCAATGGAAACGTTTTTGATAAACATAGAAACAGTCTTACTTGAATTGTTTTCCCAGATGCAGATTTGTACTTGAATCCAAAGTTTTATCTCTATTCTTAGATAATACAGAGAGAACAGATGATGATGTGATGTGGTTAAGAAGTCTTATTGGCAGGGGTCCTGAGTGTTAGCCCAGGACTGCTTTGCTCATTTCAAACAAATTTCAGCATAACCCTACACCAATGTCTATTGTGCACATGCTTAAGAGTGTTTTTACAATTTTTATTGGTTCTGTTTTTCATATCCATCTGCAAGCTGCCACACTGTAGTAATATGAGTCTAACTGCAAGTCTTGGGAGGATGGGAAAAATAATAACAGAAGCATTCTTGAAATCTCTGAAGTATTATGGAATAGGTTTTGATAAGTCATTATGCTGTGATTTTATGATGTGAATATTGAAAAATTATCTCAGCTGGAATTAAAAGAAAGGCTTTCCACATTCGTATCTTCCTGTCAACACTATTTCTAATACACTATGAATTACTGAATCTTAAGGCAGCAGTTTCCACCTATGGTACATGAAAGCAACTTTGACTTCTTTTGTGTGTATATAGGGTTGGGATGGACTCTTACCACACCAGCTGTGGCTAGCAACTTGGGTAGGAAAACTCAGGCTTTGGGATGGACCGTCAAAAATGACTAAATTAAATGCTGTAAACTGAGACGTGTGAATTGAAGATGGCGATTTATGCTAACTCCTTCACATATGTCCAGAAGCACACCCATGATCAATGAGTGTAGCTTAACTGACAAATGGTAACTTTGTCAGCAACTCAGTATACCCTTATAGCTCTCAATGGTGCAGGACTGAGCACTGCTTATCCTGTATTCTGACCAGTGTAATTCTAGAAATTAAAATCCACATTTACAGGAGTTTAAGAAACATTTCTCTGTTCTGGTCTTTCCTTAATGTGATTCTTCAACACTGCCCAGGAGTTTAGAAAGTCAGAAGTAACCTTTCGGACCAGGAGCGACTAGCCACAGTGGAGATGAAGGAGGACAGTTTATATAGTTTGTATGAACTAAACCCACACTGTAGAAATGCTTCCTTAAAAAAGAGGGCCAAATGACTTCAAGCCCCTTGAGTGTCAGTTGAGACTGTCACTACCTCATTATTTTCAGCAGAGGTAGGTGGCTTAGCTACATTACCCAAGGATAAACCCAGACCCAGCACCTATCTGTGACCTGCTCTCTTTAAAGCCTATGGATGTTCTGAATACTGAGCAATCTGAAGGTTGGCTCATAACCTTTGCAGATGACTTGAATAAGTTTATATTTATGTGGGCTCACTGGAACTGGCAAAAAGTTGCAAAATTACAAAGCAAACCAGATGTATACCAGAACAATCTGGTGTTTGTGTAATCATGTGGATGTGTGAGGGTACACTTGAGTTTAGTAGTCAGATTTATAGATCATATTGCTTCCTATGAAAAATATTTGGATAGTTACTGGTTTTGTTGGGTTGAGGGTTTTTTTGTGGTTTGTTCCCCCCCCGTTCCCCCCTCTGAGAGTACCAGTAACCCCAAACTTACACAAATATGAATAGAGTATATATGGACAATTTTCAAATGATACCCAAATCCTGTTCAGCTTTTATCTATCTGCTGATATGTAAGTCTGTATCTCTCTGTACTGCCCATAATCTTGTGTATTAATTAACACAGTCAATGTAAAGCTGGCTACTCTAGAAATCTTCTTTTTGGAAGTCATAGTTTGATAATTTGGTCTGTCTGCTCCATCAGTTGAAGTTTCCAAGATTTCAGGTACACTTTATTCCCCCTAGAATTACTGCTAAATGTGACTGTACTGCAGAAAAACAGAGAAAAACAGCCTTAAAGATTACATTTTGTAGGACCCTCTCCATTGGCCACTACTTAATAAGAAACCTGACTGAAGCAGTAAGCATGATAAATCCCTGCAGTTGCTTTGGTATGATATAAGCTTAACAAACAACAGGGAGCTTGTAGAGAGGGCAGCTGCTCGTTTACCAGAGGATGGAATGTTGATGAATAGCTCATTTCAGCTCTAATCAGTAGTAATACAGAGACAAGGGGGGTTTTCAGTAGGCAAGAGAGGGAACTATGCCGCCTACTGCAATCCATTTGGAAGGTAAAAAAAATACTTACAGAGCCGTAGACTTTTCCTTTCTTGTTCATGGCTAAATAATAGTTGCTCTTAATGGACTTAACTGCCACAACTCCAATTTCTACAGATGTTATCTCCAATATGCCTAAAAAATAAAAATTGAGCTATTTAATAACTTTATTAGAGGATTTTCTCACTATAGAAAAAACAATAAGCCTGAAAAAGACTAAACTTCTAATATTCGCAACAACAGACCAACAAACTTTAGCAAAATTCTTCTCTAAACCACTGCAAGAATATACACAAACATTGTTTCAATTAATGTTTCCTTTGCTAACCCTGCATTTTAAACCCCATAAATACTGAAACAGCTCCATTCTTCTTAGCATAGATTTTACTAAAATTTATCAGAAGAGACATCTGAACCACAGCATTAAATTAAATCTATAGCATATGTCAATAGAACGTTAGACTTACCCCAATCTTCAAAACCAGTGGTAAACTATTTATTCCTTGTAGGACATTTAGATAAACTAAATCTCTTGGCTGCACTGAGCTGATAAATTCACTTTTGGCAAGTGTGTTGACATTTTGGGATATAATAAGACTAACCCTAACAGCCACATTATCTTTGTCTTTCAGATATCAGAAACATTTTGCTCTGTTTGTAATAAATATGATTGATTTTTTTTCTTTAAAACAAACTCTTTCTGCAATACTGGGTGGCTCAAGGGGCCAATAATGGGAGGCAGAGCTTTTATCCCTATGTTTTCTGCCCAAGAGCATACTGATTTGGGAGTAGTAGAAGTTACTACAACTTATATAGCAACTTTAGAGATCCCTTTTCAGCTATTACTACAGTAACTGGATGGCTATGTTGTTCGGGCATTGTGTCTTAATACAGGATAAATATGGTTCCAACCAGATAATTTCTAAATGGTTTATTCAGGTAGTATGCCTGGCTCCAACATTTCTCCTGATATTAAAGTAGGTATTAAAGAAGTCAGAACAATAGCCCGTCTAACTCAGTGGTCACTAAGGGCCTACCAATGGGGAAATTACAGGATGGGCAAAAGTGTTGAGAAATTGTAAAGAACATCTTAGACCAAGCCAACAAATAATGTGATGAATAGATCAGCTGGCAAAAACATTGATGAGTTGCTACCTGCTTAAAAAAAAAAGAATCTGCAATAGTTTCCTCTTAAATACGTTCTATGCTTTTTGTCTGAGCAGGGTAGTACTGGAAAATCCCTATGTTTTTTCCTTTACTTAAAAATTCCTTATGGTAGCCACACAACAACTGAAGCCAACAGTGTAACTTGGTATTCAGTGCATTTTCTGGAAATGCTGATTTTCTGTCCCTGAAAATTGAATGCAGTCTGTTCAGACTGTGGAACCATGTGGACTTTATTGTGCAGAGGAGGTGAGGAGGAAGTTCTTTCACTGTAAATTTTTTTTAAAATGGCTGCTTTACATACGATGCAAAAGCTGTTCTGTATGGCCATTGAACTGGTCTGTGCAACTCGGGAGCGAGGGTGTTGCTTGTTCTGTGACTATAAGTAGAGGCTTAGATGTTAGCTGGGCAGTGGCTGTGAATCAGGCATGAAAAAGTAATCGCCGATTTTTATTGAGAAGTATACTGATGACATAGTTTATACATGTGAAGAAGAGAAAGAACCTCAAACTAGGCAATTTAATGTGAAAGATCTCCTTTTATTGTCAAGAAAGGAGAGGTGGCCTTTCCTGGATGCATTTTTAAATACATGTAAAATTCTATACTTCTATAAACTACATAAATTTTGATATGAAAATATATAAATTCCAGTGCAATTACCAGAGGTTTTCTCTTTACTTAGCAAGAAACATTAGGTTGGCCACAGCTACAAGGTCTGTAGTCCTTGCATATGAGAAAGACTTCAGTGAGAACTGCAAGATAAACAACAGTAAGTCTCAGATCTACTAAAGCCCTTCAGAAAATGGACCATATTAAATTACAAATAATATTAAAATTTTTTTCTTGTCCAAACCTATAAAGAGCTGAAAGTGAAGGATTATTTTGTTTACATATTGATATCAAAATGCAAATATAAATGTTGATAGACACAAACAATCAGTATTATAAAAAAAACCCAAACCTGATAAAGCCTTCAGATGTAAGATTTTTATGGTAAGATTCTTAATTGCAACATGAAAAATCATCAGTGCTAAGGATGGAGTTGCACATATAAACTAAGAAAACTTCACCTATGCTGTGAAAAATCTGAATATCCACTGAGCTTCTTACAGCTGTGTGAGAACAATACTGCACTAATCACCACTCCGGCTTGAAACCCAGACTTCAACAGAGTGAATGCACATTTACATATGGCACTGCAAGCCTGCTACCTCTGAGGGGGTATACACAACAGTTCCCAAAATGAGCTCACTCCATCATCATCAGTAGTATCCAACTCAGTAGCAGCAAAGGCCCCTCTGGTATCTGCGGGTAGCCTAACTACTGCCAAGCAGAAAAGATATGGACAGTTATTTAAATGAAAATTCTAAACACAGCTTCCATTAGTTACTTATATGTAATGTTAGCCTGACAATTACCACAAGGTGCTTAGATGGAAATAAGAGGAACTATAACTTAGGGGAACTCTGTAATCTGGGAAAACCCAGAAAATGTGAGGGAAGAGTCAGTTAAGACCCATGACCTACTTTTAAGGCTAACTTGTCTACTGCTGCAAAGGAGCCATACATCATTTTCCATATGTAAGATAAAGAGAATTGTACTCTCTAATCTCAAGAAAAGTTGTGAGGGCTCCTTAATTAGGTCTTGATAGTCAGCTCATATATACCAGTGTCATGCCATTAATACAAGCAGATCAGTAAGTCCATACCAGCCAAGGTGTGTTATGCTTCTATTACTCTTAAAACGTTGCTCATTTTCACAGCAAAGAAAAGCCAAAGTTGCTTTCTTGATTTTCTGTGAGATCATTAATACAGAGCAGCAGTCTTTTATATGTCTCTCCCATGGGACATCTCCTGAAGTATTTGTGCTCAAAATCAAACAGAGTTAGGTGGAGTGTCTTAAGTCATGTGGATGACAAACTCTTAGAGGGTAAGAATGTGGTGCAAACACTGCTACAACTCCCACTTCTTTTTACATGAGTTACATGGATTTTTCTATTTTCCATGGCAAAAAGTGATGAGAGGAATTAAGTTAATTCTTTCTACAGAAATTATTTGCTGTAATCCAAACTGTGACACCAGTAAAACTAGGCTGGGTCCATTTCTAACAGCAACAGCAGTAACAAACAAAAAAAAAGAAAAAAAAAGACGATACTGGCAAAACGTGCCATTATTAATTTTTATGTTGAAATGGATTAAACTGAGATATATTTTGTCATATTATCCTCATAACAGTAACACCATATTAGACCATTTCAATTGATTAATACACTTGCAGCTGCAGGAGAAGAGTGCTTAAATAAGAAACTTGCACTGAATTAACACATATTAAGTGTTTTGCACTTGAATGACGGAGATACACTGCTCTTCAGTACAATACCTAAGTTAAAGTAAAAGAAGTATTCATATAATTCATGAAAACATATTAATTTTTTCTGGTAAAGTTTGTTTGCAATCTCACACTCCATTATATCCCCAGTGGGGCAGCTGAAAGGAGGTCATGAGGAGAAATGTTACTACATTTACATTATATCCACAGTAACTAGCTTGATTATACCTAGTTGCACTATTTAACTGGAGCCAAACGTATCTGTATTCTTTGGAACTATTATCAGTTTGATCTCATCACCAATGATCCGGGATTTATTCTCACTAAGTGTGTTTTGTGTATTTGGAAGTTGAAAAATGTATATTTTTCAGTAACAATTGTGCATATTCTAACCTCTGCAGTATTTTGGGGGGAGAAGGGGACATTTTAATGGCTGTTTTTCTTTCAAATGAATTTAATACTCTTGATCTATCACCCCTTGGTAACAGGGACATAATTTGGTTCTTATCTACCCTGCTAATGTCTGTACACTCTGGAGACTTCACTGGAGTTACATTTTAGTTACAAGCACAGAACTAGCTTTTGTCTAGATTGTAAATTATTCAATATTATTTAGAGATTTTCTCAGGAGGAGATTCTCTCATGAGTTTGATAGACCTACTGAAGGTAACAGGAATCTTTTCATAGGTGTCAGTGATGTAGACACAAATTTCAAAGGTCAGCATGAGAGCATCAACTCATCTGACATGGATCTACAAGCAGAAGTCATAAGGACATTTCAGAACTTTGAAATAGACTGGGTTTAACTCAAATGCCTTTGATGTAAGGGTTAAAATATGTATTTGATTATTCTTTATGAAGCTTAAAACTAGTGTTTTCACCATCTAATGAAACTGATTTCTTTGAGGGCACAAAAAAATTTTGTATTTTCATCCAGGTTTATGTAGTAGAGTCACGGGCCGTGATTGGACTTCTACACTACTGCAGTACAAAATATAATTTCCATGGGGTCTCAAGATTAACTCTGTAAAATTTCATATTCTTCAAGTGCTGCAGGCTTGGAGGTAAGAGCTTGTGTGTAGTCATAGACAATACGGCTGAAAGGATGCCAGATCACTGTGGGTACTCCACTGGCCTTAGTTAGGAAAGCTATTCTTGACAGATGATTGTTCTCAGACACCTTCAAAAAATGAGATTCTATGACCTCCCAGGTAACCTATTCCACTATCTACGTTAGAAAGTTATTCTAGTATCCAATTTAAATGTCCTTGTTGCAATTTGAGCCCATTAATTCTTGTTTAAACTGTAAACTAACATGAAAAAGAGATTTTTATTTTTTCTTTGCAGAAAGCTTTTATGTATTCAGAAATTATCATCACACCTGCCCATCTACCTACCAACTTTTGCTCTCTAAACAAACCCAGTTTTTCAATGCTTTCCTTAAAGCTTTCAGGTTTTCTAGACCTTTGAACACTCTTGCTTATGCCCACAGCATGGCCATAATACTCTTACTGAAATCTTACCAGTTTTGATACATGAAGGAACATTTCGTATTTCCTGCAAAGGATATATGCATAAATTATACATTTATGCATACTTCCTTTTTTTTTACAGTAATATGATAATACTAATTCATGTTTTATTTGTGATCCACCACCCTCGGATACATGGAAGAAATGTAAGCAATCATTCCTCATTCTATAGTTGTGAATTTGATTACTCCTAATTAAATGTCGTACTTCACAGATGCCCCAGTTACGTGGCCTCTTGTTTATTTTATAATTTCGACAATTTGTCAGTGTTGTTTTAAGTTCTTATTCAGACCTCCAAAATACTTGCAACTATTCCAAGTTTCATATTGCCTGCAAATTTTATAACCATATTTTCAATTCCTTCATTCAAATTATTAATGAATTTTTGATTAGGAGATACCTTGAAGAGACTCTTGCGGAACTTGATGCCTTTGTTGAGATTGGCAGTGAAAAATTGCTAATTCCTGAGTATGGCTTTCCATACTGTAAGACTTTCACTTAGATTTTGCTTGCTAATCTTGGTGAAGAGAATATCATTAGAGACATTAGTTTCAAAAATCTTTCCCAAATGTATGGTATCTACTGCTTCTCTTCTATACATGAAGATTTTTATCTCATCGCAGTTGAAAATTAGGTTGGTTTGGAATTACTTCTCTTTGATTAATTCTTTGATTAATTCTTTTTGGTTGATAATTTCTCAGGTGTTCACAAACATATATTTAAAAATTACCTTTCCCATATTTTTTCTCAGGATATGCTGACTTGTCTCTAGGTCTTTGTTTTTTCCCTTTTTAAAGACAGGTATTATATTTACTATTTCCTCAGTCATCTGGGGAGTCATTTTTCTCCTCAAGTTTTCAGAATGAATCTCTAGAGGCTTGGCCAACCTACTTAGTAGAGCGAGTAAATTTTATCAAGTAAAAAACAGATAAATCATCCAAATAATTTTCATTTTGTTCTTTTTTTATTCCAACCAATGTTAGCTTCTCTTTGGAGTTCATGTTTCTTTTCTGTGAAGACTGAAACAAAAAAGCATTTCAACGTACTTCCTTCTATGTTTCTTGTATCTGATTTTATACCATTGCTTGGGCTCAGGCATTTCCATGCCTTAAAACTTTTCACTCCAAGAAAATGTGTAAAGTAAATAGTTTCCATGATATAACGTGACTTGTAACTATGCTTGATAATAAGCACTACAAAAAATTAATATTCTTGGGGGAAAATTCTCATTAGTAGTTACTTATTTCTGGTTCTATGCTTTTTAGGAACTTGGCAAGGAAAATAAAATAATTAAAAAAAAATAAAATGCTGTGGCCTCTATTATGGTTTTAAAACAGATAAAACGCTATTATTTTACAGCCATAACTCTGTAAACTTCAACAATTACAACTAATTCCTTTTGACCACATCCACTGTAAAAGCATAGTTTTCAATACCCAAACCATTTCCAACTCATTATAATTAGAAACATTTTAAATATCAACTTGAGATGTGCCCTGTAGCTATGCATGTGCTCTCTTTACAGGTCCCAAAGGCTAGAAACATATTCCCAATAGAAACCAAATATATTTAACTTAAATAAACTGTATTTTTATAGTTTATAAAAGTGATCATTATATAAATGACAGAAAGCTGACTGGCTGTCTTGCTCTGCACAGAGGGACTGTAAAAAATACAAGCAAAAAATTGTGCTTACATAATTCTGTACGCTAATTCCAAATGTCCTATGTTTTTATAAAAATGCTGGTAATATGAAGCAAAAAATTTACAAAATATCCTGGAACTTGAGTGAAATTATGTCAAGCAATTTGTTAGGAAAGAGAGCTTGACAGACTATCAGATGTATTATCAAGTCAGTACTACAGTGGATCCAAACATACCCTGCAATGAGAACCACTTGATTCTGGGATCAAATTCAACTTCTTTGCAGTGTAAGGCAGCAACCATTTTTCTGCAGCTGCATCATTTGTGTAATAAGTTCTTAAAACACACTTTAAACTTCTGCAGTCCTAGTTGCAGTCCTCTTAATGTAGAGGAACAGGATCACCTTGCATCTTCCTCCACCTTTCAGAGATTATGCCATATATGTAGCAATCCACAGGCAGTACCTCCCTCCCTCCCTTTTCTTCTGTCTGCAGAAATATCGCAGATGAAGAGTCAGTTCAGCTGGATGGAATGTGACGATGACTGAGAGCTCCAAAACTTTCCAGTTTCTCAAATGGTGACAAGAAGCTGCTGGGCCTGTGAAGGCAGCTGCTGCTCTTGGTGGGTAACTGGAGAGGGAAGAACTTGGTAACGTTCCTCTAAACTGACTTTTCAGAACTTTGATTTGGGCACCCTCCAGGGAGCTTCTCTGAAGGGGTACCTTTGACTGGCATTAGCTTGGGTCAAACAAAGTTGGTGATAAGGCATAACGTTAAAGATTTGATAGTTCAAAAAGCTGCTTTTAGTAGATGGCTTGAAAAAGAGTGGTTTGAGGAAATGAGAAGACTTACCTTTGGAAGCTTTTTCAATGAAACAAAGTAGTTCCACTAAAATGTAATCTTACAGACTTTGCAGCTGTCTTTGGAAGGCAGCTTAAGATACAAATCTCACAACTCATGATACCACAGTTATGGGCAGAAATCTCAAATAATAATCAACCTGAACCATAACCTGAGTTTTGACTTAAAACTAAAACTTTATTTGAAGTTAAAATCAGTTCGGTGCTTTTTATTATTATTTAATATTTTCTGAGACCTCCATCCTTCCTGCTCTAAATCAGAAGTGAAAGTACTGAAAGACCACAAAGCAAGTTGCTAATGTGTCATATTTAGATCAACTATAGCCAAAATGTGAATGTCCCATGAACTTTCCAGTCCAATTCCCACATCTGATGCATTTGGATACGCCTGAGGTATGTATCCAAACTTCTGGAAGGCTGTGGGAACAGGACCTCTGAGCCTTCCTGCACTAGCAGAATATCAGCATAAGATGTGAAGTCTCCACGGTGCATAAAGACCATGTAAAAGACTAATTATTAGAGGCCTTTCTCAGACCCACAAGGGGATTAAAGGAAAATAAACTGCTTCTCCTTTCCTTATCTACTGCTTTTAAGGCTTTAACTTCAGAGCAGAGCAAGGACTACTCAACCAATGGTCCTCTGTAGACCAAGTAAATGGAAGGGTGGCAGCAGTACGGTACATGGGAAGAGAAAACTTCATTAGTGATGCAAGAGTGAGAGCTGTTGGTTAACAAAGGAGGATTTTAAGTTTAGCTATGAGAATTGCATGAATCAATTTAGCTAGTATATATCCTGACATGTAACAGAAACAATTAATTTAGGAGCACAGTTAGTCTACATTTTTCCCTCTTGTCAGTGAAGGGAGGCAACTCCAAAGAACAGTTCTAAACACCACCACTCCTTCTGTTGAATGTCCAAAGTTAGACTGGTTAAACTTAAACAAAGGAAATGCAGGAAGTGACTTTGAGGACACATCTATGCTGTGAGTTAAGATGAGTTCAGATCTGCCCTCAAGGATACCTTGTCCATCACTTTCATCACTAACATGCAAGCATGTCATCAGATTTAGCCAAAGTGCTGGATCTGTCCTGCAGGAGGGAAGATAAACACGTTTGCTTCCTTCACATGGATTTAATTCATGCTGTGGAGATGGGGTGGCTACAGGTAGAGCCAACAGTACCTAGCTCTGTTAATCAGAGCTCAGATTTCTTGAGCTCTATGCTTTGAGCCAAGACAGGAAGACGTATAGCCAGCTACATGAATGTTGATGGAAAATACCAGGATCTGAACATCTCAGTGTGCTTGACCCCAACATTGCAAGATTTGATAACTTGTAGATTAGACACAGACAGTGTCAGAATTCATTATCTGATCTGTTTCTGGGATGGAGGAGTTATAACTGATGGCTAATACTGACCAAGGAATGGTAGCAATTCATATGCCAAGAGAAAAAAAGGAAAACAAAACACCCCCACCTAGTATATATGGTTAGATGCAGGGTTGTAGTTATCTGATTTGTTAGATCTCTTGACAAAGATGGCTTAAGGAGTTTCAGCCCTCCCTTCCCCCAGACACTTTTTCCTGCCTCTGTGTTGAAGTTCACCAACACTTCAAATATAACTCTTTTTGGAGCAGCACTATAAACAAAATCATTGGAATGATCTGGCTTGGAAACAACCCTCAATAGCAAAAAAATCAACCTAAACCCCTAAGGACTAAACAATCCAAGTTTTTGCAGTCATTCCTAGTAGTATATATTTTCTAGACCTCCTATTGCTCTCTTTCTGGTCTCTTTCCAATTGGCTAATTTTTTTGAAGTGAGGTGCCCAAGATTGGACCAATGTTCTAACTAAGGCCTGATGGGTACTGAATTGAGCAGAAAGATTACTTCATGTGTTTATAAGGAAACTTGGATCCCAATCCAAATCCTAATCGAAACTTGGCAGTCCATATATGTTTCCATTTAGTAGACAGGACCAGGCACTCAGGATTTCTGCCAAATCTTAAATTTCTAGGTCTCCACAGAAATACACAGGAGAATGGGAAGCTTATAAGAGACTAGTACAGCTCAGTAAATTTTCTCAGGGGTGTGTGGAACTGCCTATTTCAACCTGGGTGGAATCCTGAGTTATCTTTCATATTCATGATCATTACGTTCACCTCCTGCATTTTACCATTTGTGTAAGTTTCAATGTGGATAATTGCAAATTGGAAGAAACTGGATGGAGTTAAAGCTGTTCTATTTATTTCCCATCCTAACACACAAGGAGGGGATAATACATAGGCAGTGGCACTGCAGAACAGTCAAAATGCATGGTGACTGCCAGGAGAAGTAGCTGTCCATCACATGCAGTCTGAGGAAATGCAGGTCTTCACTGCTCAGGCAGTCAACTGCTGCTCAGTAAGGAGCTTCTAGCAGATACAGTACACATATTCGCAAATGGGGCACAAATTATAATTAAATGGAGCCAATCGCTACTTAGGCACTGACAGGTATGAACTGATGGAAGTGAGCCTGGGTACTAAAGTGGTCAGAGTATGTACCAACAGATGAAAAAAGGTATCCCTGTGAGATGTTG
Source organism: Pygoscelis adeliae (assembly GCF_000699105.1). Taxonomy (NCBI): domain Eukaryota; kingdom Metazoa; phylum Chordata; class Aves; order Sphenisciformes; family Spheniscidae; genus Pygoscelis; species Pygoscelis adeliae. Next base: position 1,137,252 of record NW_008823967.1, read on the forward strand.
TATGGAAGTTGTGAGATTTATGAAACTCAGTGTGCTGCAGATGGCCTCTGCTACTTGTCTGTCAACAATCTTTATCCAAATGACATGTTTGTTGCCTCCTACTGAGACTGTCAGACATACACTGTAGCTGTTTTTCTAGTTAAGGCTACTCAGCTGCACAAAATGAGACAACAGTTTCTTTCAACAGTTATGTTTAATTTTGGGCCTCATTTGTCTTATGATGGATCTCAACTTGACTCCCCATTGTGCAAGACAACAGGACTGGAAAAATATGGTCTCTCATTTGCTAGTCTCAACTACATGTCTTCTTGTGGAAGGTATGAGACAGAAGAAAACTCACTGCATAACTGCACCACAAAAATTGGCAATATGCATTGCACTGCCTGTGGTAGGTAGGATCCTCTCCTAAATCTGTATGGGCATAATGACCTAGTAATGAGGTAAAATAGAAAAATCACAACGTTCTACAGGCTCCTCTTTAAGGGACCATGACTAGATGCAGTTCCTAGCAGTATCCTGCTACTGCTATGTTTCTCTGAAAAAAAAGGATGTTTTAGCATTTTCCCTGCAAATCAGAAAGTTGCCAAACACACTAATCCACCACATCAGTTAGTTGTTGGTTCTAATGTTTTATGTCTGTCTTTGCCTCACACAGGAAAAAGGAATCCATGGTATTTTAAAATATGGGATCCACATGTTTATAATGCAAGACGACCCCTGGACAGCTATAACGATCACTCTTTTTCACATAATTATCTTTGGTGGCAGTTAGTCATCAACACTTTCAGCCGTTTTCTTCTACAATGCCACAAATATTCCTAATATTGCTTGGTCACAATAATCACTTTTTTAAAGGAAACTTTATAATGACTGTGGGAATAGAATGAACATCTGAGAAGTGGAGATTAGGGCAGCTATATGGTATGGGTGATCAGTATTAAGAAAATGACTGCAAACAGTATTTCAGTATATCTTAAAATTCCTAACTGTTGTTTGTCCCTTGTAGCTTTTTTTTCTCCACAAATTCTTTTCTTAACTGACCTGGATGTGATCAAATAAAAGGCAGGTCTCTGACTCTAATACTCATATTTACACAGTTTGGGTTAATGTTGTATATGGTTTAAGATGACCAGTCATAGATTGTGAATAGCTCATAACGCAGTGGGTACTTTGCAAACAAACCACTGTCTAAACTTTTTCAGACAAAATATTTATTGAAAGACACAATTATTATAACAATTGTTATTGGACAGCCTTGCAGTAAATAAAGAAAAATTAATTGCAAGTTGTTACTATATGAGAAGATGTTAAGGCCAACTGTTTAGCAGCTGAAAAGAACTCAGTGACCTCTGATCACCAGTTCATTGCTTTATACATTCATTTTATGTTTTCTCTGACATAAATAATTCTGTGTAATTAATTCATCCTAAATTACAGCCAGTCAAAAAGACACCACTCAATAACTGTATTATTCTTGTTATAATGCTATGTGATCAGCTTCTCATTTTTTAATGCTAGATTTGTACTTTGTCTTCCATACTCTGTATACCTCTTTCATCATCAAAGGTATGCTGAAACACTAAAGCAAGTAACAAGGTCTGTACTCTTGAACACAGATGTAAACTATTGCCTGCTATAGTGCAAGCACCTGATATATGTCTTTCACAGTGTTTTCATCTTTAATACTTGACTGTCTCCTAACCTGGCTGGACCTGGTATCTTCAGTCTTCTAGTACAAACATTTTTTTTTAAACTTTGATGAGCAGTGATAAGTGCTGTCTTCTTAAACATTCATTCAACACCTCATCAAAAAGCAGGATGACAAAATCGTCAGTCTTGCACAGCAACTTAAAAGGCTGATCTGCAGAGCACAATCACTTCACACCCTTCTGCTTTCATTATCTTCAAGTCTCCTTCTATATTGTTTCCCATCTTCCCTGCTGACATCCTCAGATAGCAGCTAACAAGCATGTTTTGCACACGGGATTATGTGATCTAATTGCACGTGCTTGCACCTCATGTCTTGTCCTTTTATACAAACTCTTGATTCCCTAGCCTGGGTTGCTGAAATTTTTTTGGTTTTCCCTTTCCTTGAACTATGTAAGTCTCTTGCACAAATACTCACAAAACTATGCTTGGCACAGTTAACGGACAATACAATTCAGAAGGTTTGATACATTCTTTCCAGTTTTTCTACTCAACCTTCTGTATTTAAATTGGAGTTTCTGTTCACTGGAATATAACAGCACAATATCCCACTCAGCCAACCACTCAACTGACAGTGAGTGCGATTTCTGCTGTGATACCAGTAGAATCCTTTTTAGGGGACATGTAGAGGGTAGGCAAAGAACCTCCCATTTTCTCTATGTACTTTTATGTCAGGCTCAGAGATACCTTTGCTTACACTACTGTCTAACATTGCAAAGAGCATCTGGTCACTAGGCCATTTGGTGAAAACTGGCTGACAATCATATTCGCACCTTCTAGGGTGGTCTGGTGCATCCCTGAGAGTGCTTGGTTCAATTTTCCTCAGACTATTACCTCTAGAGACTTCACCCGTAGCCCTCAGACACATCTGTTTTTTTTCTGTTCTGAGTGTCTGACGTATTGTGAAGACTATGGAGCAGCCTACCAGTTCACTGTACAGTCTGATGCTAAGGTCATGTAGACATCCTCTTGCAGGGCCTGGCAGGAGAGTGTATAAAACCAAACGAACCAAGCCTGGCTTGTTCTTGTTCATTGAGTGTACATTCCTAACTTTTGGACCTACATACAGGTCCATCGTGACCACTCTTAGGAGTGGTCCCTGCAGTGAACTATCCTGAGAATTTTGTGGAGGTTCATCTCAGGAGGAAATAGTTCATGCCAAAAAAAGCTAAGTGTGAACTAACATGTGCAATGCAAAAGGTCAGGAGTGCTGAATCCAAAAGCCATGCGGGGAGCTAAGTTATTTGGCAGTGTAGACCTAGCTTGGGATTTTGCATGTGGAGACAGACACTGCTGAGCAATGTCAGAGCAATGGTGCACGTGCTGCTTGTACAGCCTGGGCACAGACAATAAATATAAAACTGTCTATGTACAATGTCTTATTGCTTGTGCATGAACCAACTCCACAATTATATTTCAGGAAGCATCAACTTTTCTATACACATGTCGTGTAGCTGATGTATAGATAACAATAAATAATGGGTTAAAAATAGGGAACAAAAGTAATCAGTTTTCTCAGGAAAGTAATCAGCAAAGTCCTGGCATTGCCTGTGCTTAACATATTCATTAATGATGCACAGTAATGCCATGAAAAACGCTGCTGATTATACTAAATTATTCAGGTAGTAAATCTGAAGGAACTGGAAGTAACTGCAGAATCATCTCAGGATCCAAGCTGACAAGGCAATAAAATACCAGATAAAATTCAATGTAGGTGAATGTTGTAGAAAGGGGTGCACACAGGGAAAGTAATGTTAGGTTTATAAACACGGAATGTGTTACAGAATGGCTTATAGACCAGCTATCGCTTCTTAGTCTTATAATAGATAGCAAAACAAAAATTAGGAATGTACAGGACAGGAGTAGGGAATGTTTAGGAAATGGAAAACATAGCAACAAAGTTTAAATCCATCTGTGCTTGCATTTTGAACACGCACACTACCCTAGTCTCTCATCTCATAAAAGATGGAACAGGACTGGAAAAGCTACAGCATGCATGATCAGAAAAAAGGATTAATTATTGTTTGAGGAATAACTAAAACCTAGGGCTTTGCAGGGTGGAAAAGAAATGGCTTGAGGAAGGAGAATCTATAAAATTGTAGGCAACCTTGAGAAAGTGAAGGAGGAACAACTAAGCACTGAATCTCAAATGAAATTATTGGCCAGATGTATAAAACAAAAGAAGGTATTTTTTCACAATTGCTAGATTACAGCAGTCATTGGTGGGATGTCAGTTCACATGAACTGAAAAGCAATCAGAACAATTAATTCCAAAAATATGTTCCAAGGACAAGTAAGTAGATACCATCATTAGTCTCTGAACTGCATACTGATGGACAGTAGGAGAGTATAATAGGCAGTTACCACTATATGCTTGTTCTTCTCTTCAGGCTTCTGCTACTGCTACTGTCAGAGACAGGAAACCAGAATGACCTTTAGTCTGAAGCAGTGGAGTTGCCCTATAATTCTTACACGTACATCCCCTCATATAGAGAAATGGAAGAAAGCAGAGAAACAGCCAACAAAGATTTGTCAAGAGCAAATTCTGTTAAATCTAATTTCATTTTATAACAATGTAAGAGGTCGTATCATGAAAAGAGCTATGTAGTTAGGCTTTTGCCACTATCACATTACATTATTATAAATACACTAGTTTCGTATAAAACTGTATTTTAAGTAGGATGAAAAACAGGCTAGAAAACCATATTTAGAGAATCATTCCCAATATTTCACTGCCAAAATGGAATGAAGTATTGAGGAAACACAAATACAGGATGAAGAATGAGATATCCATTTTGCAGAAAAGAGTCTGGGTGGCTAGTTGTCCACAACCTGGACTTGAGTGAAAAATGTCAAAAGCAAACGTCTTCCTAACATGTCTAAACATGAATATAGTGTGTGAAATGCAAAAGAAAATCTTTCCACATCATCCAGCACTTGGAAGGCTTCATCTGGTTTTTATACTCATTTCAAGATATGTCTAAGGAGGGCAACCAGCATGGCCATAGGTCTAGAAAATATGATTTGCAATGGAAAATTAAATACATTCATCCTGTTTATCTTAAGAAGAGGAGATCTGGGAATAGAAAGCATATCAGTAACTTTCAAATACTTAAAAAATATCTGGAAAGAGGAGGGGAATATTCCATGCAAAAGGCAAGAGAAATAATGGGCCCAACAACACAGAAGAGTAAGAGAGGATATTAAGAATAATAAGATTTTAATAAGGTTGATAAAAACTCTCTGTATTCATTAAAGATGCTTTGGAGTGTGTGCAGTCTTTAAGAGCAGGTGATAAATGTGTCCAGCAGAGCTGATAATGGATATCATCCATATGTACATTGTGGGACAAGGGGATGCACCACAGGATCTTTTAAGATTTCTTCCAAGCCTACAAAGCTGTGTTTCCACACACAAGAAGTCAATCAAATGTTTCTGAAAATGTTGGACTTACTATGCTACAGAGCAGTATTCTGTACAGTGTTTGCATAGGGAGTCAAACACTTCCAGAAATGCACGGACTTACAGCATGCATGGTGTGCAGCTGACGTCCTGAAATATTCAGGATTTTTGGTTACACAGAAAGCAGTCAGAACTACTGTATGATACTTCTGATCAATGCATTGGAATTCCAGAAGAAATGAAAAGAATCATTAAAAGGCCCAGGCAGCAGAAGAGGTCAGTTAAGATATGTGGTAGCTCTAGGCGACAGTAGGAGTGTGATCATTTAGAATTTGCTCACAAAAACTTCAAGATCATAAATTGCTTCAGAGTGCATCATCTTTACAGATTATGTATAAACTTTGGAGATCTTGCCTCTAAATTGTGAACTTGACGTCCCTCATCCTCATGTTCTTCATTTGAAGGTTTGTTCTTATTGATCCTAACTGATATCTGATCAAATGCAACACTAAACATAATTCCTTTTTGTTTTATTAGAAACCGTTCAAACACTAGTCAGTGGTGTTTAGAAATGAGACAACTATTTATTTCTGTAATGAAAAGCATAATTATGACAACAGTACTAGGCCTGTTATACTGAAATTTGAAGGGGCTTCTACTTAAAAACAAACAAACAAAAGAATGAGCTTGCCTACTGGTACATCCTACAGAACTTGGGATTCAGTATCTGAAAGCTGGACTCTTAACTAACTGTAGTTCCTACAAGACTTATCACTTTGTTGGACTCCTTTCACAAATCAGGCTCATAGACAGCAAGCATTCTACAAAGCAAAGCATGAAGATAACAGAACCACTTCTGAAAATTTGATTCTTAATGTCCATTTTCCTCTGCCCACCTCTAGTGAACTATTTTCTTTCTAGTCATCATTTTCCTGGTGCCTCTTTTTCCCCTCAAGCCCACACTGTAATCTCCTCCTCTCTCCTTGTGGTAGACACTAAGAAAAGAACTTGATAGAAAAAGAGTAAGTTGAAGCATACAACTAAGAATCACAGTGGCTGCTTCTAAACTGTCAGTCTATTTATTTACTTTATCTATTTTGCTGTTTTGAAATATATGTCTGCCAAGACCACGCTCTGGGAGCTTCTTGCTGTGTATAAACTAACGCCATAATCAACAGCTACAGGACACTGCTAAATCTATTGTCCTGCATCTGCACAATCATAATTCACTTCCATACAACTACAAAGCAATTGGACTGCCTGACCCCAGTCAGTCCCACAGTTGCATTGTCAGCTGCTTATGAAAAAATGAAAGCCCTCAGAGAAAGCAGAAGATAATAAACCAGTCTCTGGTAGGAAAGATGGAAGAAATTTTTGTGTCAGGATAGAAATTATATTGCAAATATTTCCTTTAGAATAGAGTAACATCGATATATTACTGTCACTATTTGCGGGTGATTTTTAATTTCCATGTTCCATATATTTCATGTACATACTGAGCAACAGCTAGTGCTCTGTAAAATCTTTAATAACACAGAGATGATGAAACCCCAGTTGGCAAACCACCTTCTCAATTCTCTAGTATCGAAGTGGAACAGTTCTGGTGCAAGGAGTTCTAGCATGTTGCCTGAAGGCTGTCAAAGCTGTCAGTGCCACTGCTGCAAATGTCAACTGACAAGACTCAGTGCCCACTGACCTCAGCAATCTCTTCTAATTGATCTTAACTCTTTGAATATCAATCTCTGATTTCCAATGTAACAATTTCAGTGCTGTGGGGCACATAAAAGGGAGATCTGTGGCCACATTCCCAAATCAAGGCAGACTACCCACAGTCAGGAAGACTGGACGTTTCCAAAGGCTCACCTAAGTTTATGCCAGATTTATTCTTCCTCCTTAAATCCCATTTCCACAGGAGTTGTCAGACAAATTGATGTGACCAGTCTGGCATAGTTCTGAGATGGTTCACCATTATTTGCTAAAAAAAAATCTTAAGTCCAGTGCTCAGAAATAGAAATATTTTAATGAGCAGTATGCTCTAATTTACGAAACCTTCTCTCTTCTTATTAATGTATAACACGTAGAGCCAGTGACCAGTACGTCCTGAAATATACTGTAATCATCAGCTGATACTTCAGCAATTCCTTATTTCTGTGCTGCTTCTGACAAAATGTACATAGCTCTGAAAACTAACAAAAAAAATTCTTGCAGATCTGTGGCCTGTGGTTGATTAAATCTACCATTTTTCTTAGTGCAGAACTAATAATTTTTCACTTCTCTGATTGCTTGCCTATTATCTCATAAGAGCTATATCATTGTTTACATTAAAACTCTGAGCTATTCATCAAAACACCTGAATGAAAATTTCCAGCAGATTCAAAAGTTATTAGGAGAAGACAACTAGCATGAATACTTAAACCTTACTTCTTCAAGAAACCTGGTTTACCTCTTAGTAACAAGTATGCTAAAGCAAATCACTGATGGATTTGTTATACGACCACTCTGTAATGTCTTCCCACTCTGCCCTCATAAAATATTTTTTATCATGTACATTAAAAACAGGCTATTACCTGTTTACTCTTAACAGACATGCCCCTGAATGCCATTTCCCCTTTATGTATATATTAGTATACACATTACAGTACCTGGAAAGACTGTGACCCTCATTCCAGGATTGTTAGGTGTCAGAGCCAGGAAGATTAGTTTGAGAAGCCAGCAAACACTGTTCATTCAGGAGACTGATAGCTTTGCAGCAGTGACCTAACAGAATAATAGCAAAGCTTGAAATAGGACTCTGGTATCTGAGTTCTATTTCAGTGTTTTATCCAGTGAGGCTACAATAGTTAATTAGAGCAAACTTTTCTAATTATCTTAAATGATTTGAATATAAATCTCTGATTCCCAACTTAACAATTCTAGTGTTGTGGGACATAGAAAAGATTTCTAGATGCCTTTTCAATTCATACAATAATTTAGGTTGGAAAAAGCCTTTGGAGGTCATCTGGTCCAAACCCCAGGGGCCAAATTCAAAGTTTTGTTAAGTTGTTCTATTTCTTCTTTTTGGTATCTATGTTATCTCTGACATGGCTGTCCTGGAAAAGAGTTAAGTTACTTCCATGACTAAGGATCTTTAGAATCCATCTCTATCAACAATCTCTTCCAAAACTGGATCTGCCATATGCAGACTGCAACCCCAGTGGAAGTCACTGGGGTAGAACTGGCATCAGATTCAGAATCTGGTCCTGATTCCACTGTAAATGAATTAGAAGCATTAAGCTCGGAAAAGATCACTTGACTTGACAAGAAGGTGGCTAATGGGGCACTGTAAAACATATGCAAGAAGACAGTGCCAGCTGATTCTGATTTCTCTTCCAACATGTGGGTTATGTTACATCCACCCAAGCGCTAAGCTTTCATCTCAAACAGTTGTGAAGGTGAAGGCTTCTGGGGGTCTTATTCTCTAATTATGCCTGACTTAGAATTCACTTAACTTAGACTAACACGGATAGGAAGTCAAGTTGTGTTAGCTGTTCCACCTTTCACCTTACCACACATCTGGGAAATATTCAGATCAAGATCATAACCTTGCATTTTGGCATTAGCTACCTAAAAAAACATTAAGATATCACCAACAATTTGCCTTTGACTGGGAAAATTAGAAGCATATTTGAGATGTAAACACTGTTGTGGCACTAATATTGCTGGTAATGATTAAAGGCTGCTACTTTAACTATAATGGAATAAACCAAAACTGACAGTCTTAGTCCATGCCCATTTTCAGTTTAAGCAAGATAAGGCAATCCCAGTGGTATATCATATTCTGAATGAGGGGAAAAGCTGGGAATATTTAGAGATGAGTATTTTCAATGAGGTCTACAAATGGAAAGCAGTATGTGTAAAGTACTGTAACAAATTTGTGGTTACAAAGCAGAAGTGGGGATAGGACCCAGCTCTTGTTTCTGTAACAGGCCTCTCTACCACTTGAACTTAGGAAGAATTGTCTTTAATTGTAAACAGGCTAGATCTATGCATACCCTAGAGTCAATGCAGTAGAGGGCAGCATTCATTAGCCAACTTATTTCATATTCATTAGCCAATTTATTAGATTATCATCACCGTCATTATTGTTTTACTTCAAGAATAAATATCAGAAATCAGAATCTGGTAATATAAGATTTCAAGCAGAAGAGCAGCTGGGGGTATCCACCTGTGGGAATGGGGAGATCCAAGCTCCCTTTCCCCTACTGTTTCCAACTCAAGCTTCAGAACTCAGGTCTAAAGTTGGGCCTATGTTATGGCAAGAGCCAAACCTTGCTCACCTCTAGGATTATTTCTGTGTTGAGGTTTCTGCTAATTTTTAAAAACAACAACAATGACTGCATAATGTAAAATACTCAGAGACTCAGCAGAGATCAAATTGTAGAAGCTAAAGCCAGGAAAATTAATTAACAATGAAAGCACAATGTTTTAATGAAAAATTTTGTTCAGGCTTTGGTACCAGCTATCAAAGAAAAAATGAAGATTCTATATATATTGATGTATCTAAGCCAAGACTAATGCCTGTCTGGGATACATGATTAGCCAAATATTAGTTATGCTCAAAGTGGAAGTTACTATTCTCTTTGCAGTGTTAACTGTAGAAAATACAATAGTCTGGAATATATCAGCAGTCAGACTAGATGCTATGGATCTTTCCATACAATTAAGAAGTCTAAGAAAGGCCGTATATTAGCAATTTATTATCTATTTATTTATTTTTTCTTTTTCTTCAAAGTTGTATCTGTAGGTTAGAATTGTTGTAAAAAATGAGATTTCCCTCCAGAAACAAGTGTTTCCTACTGTATCAAATTTTCACGTCAATACACAGCAAAATAGTAATTCTGTCAAATCATGAAGCTGTATATGCTGCTAAAGATGGTGAAATGAGATACAGCACATGTTAACAAAAGCATCTGTCTCACATGTTTAGTTCTTAAGCCTTTGATGTGTTTCAAATATCAGTAGAGCCTTTTCCTCATCTTCCCCATTGCAGTGCAAGTTCAAAGAAAACATATTATAAAAAAGCTGAATTGTAACAAAAGCTTCCTAGCAGCTTTCAACTGCCACATACAGTTTTAGCATTTATAAGAAATGTTATAATAGCTAACATTTTTTGTTAGTTGATGACCTTTTATCTACCATGGGAAAAATAAATGAGGGTGGTGGAAATAAAATATAGATGCTTGGGGACATCAGGAATATATGAGCTGTATACCAGCTATAGGATTTGTTGTGAAAAATTCAGTTCTATAAAGCAAATGTAACAAACAAGTTTAGCCAGAAGAAAGCAGAAAACCCTAAGCATGCAAAATTTTGGTTCAAGATAAAAATAGTTATTTTACCTACAACCAAATTTGAGTATCATTGCTCCTCACAAAAGGAGGAGCAATGCTGATACACATAGCTCATGTATGAAGGAGCTACTAAATGTAGGTAACACTCTAGGAAAGGTAGAAATAGATGCAAAAATTTGAAGCCACTGTCGAATATCACCCCACAAAAGGAGATGGAGTGGGATAGAGAGAACATAATCTGCAAAATCCAAAAGGCAAGGCATTCTCACAGTCTCCTTCCCCAAGTATACGTATTTTTCAGTTAATTAAGTTAATCAATAACTTATTAGATTTATCTAGTCAGTATATGCTTTAATTTTAATATCAAAATTTAATATATTTGCTCCTTTGAGATAAATAGAAAGTGTGCCTAATTCTGCCATCTTTACTCCTTAAAATTCTCCTCCATTATCCCTCTTGCTTTGCCTGAAACCACAGGATAAATCAGTATTGTAAACAAAGCAGAACATCTACAATTACTTCTAGGTACGCAAGGCTAAAATAGTAAATACTGACTTACACTTAAATTAAAGTAACTTCGGCATTCATTTCCTTCAAACAAGCATTGGTTTCAAATACAGTTTTTTGAACATCTGTGACAATAAAATTCTAAGTAATATATATGTATGATGTACAGAAACAACATGTATCATCGCATGTGTAGGTGCTGGAGGTAGGAGTTTGCCTTCTAGAGAGAAATGAAAATAACACAGTGTAAACTGAAAACGTCTCTTCTGAAATCCTTGGAATTCACTAGTGTTTGTGACTAGAGAAACTTGGGCAATGTCACTTACCAGAACAATTAAAATGCAACTACAGAGGTTTTGCAACAGTTGAGGCAGTACAGAGAATTTTTTAAAAGGAAACATGATTTGTCTGCTTGTTAAGACATCTCAGCATCTGAGAGAGCAGCCCTGCCTGTGTGACAAACTCCCATGCAGGCTAGGAGGCTGCACTGATTTATTTAAGTAATTTGATTTGAACGTAACACCTTTAGAAGCGTTACACTGTATCTGATAAAAAATAAAACTCAAGCAAATAATATGTTTAATACCATCACATTGTTCAGAGGAACTGTCTCCTATTTTGTACTTGTACTGTGTTTAGCATAATGGGATTAGCACCATGGATTTCTAGGTGCTCAGCACGCAATGTGTTAGCTCTGCAGAGTGACTCAGCCCAGTGGCTTGACTGCTGCTGATACTCAGGCTACCTAGTTTAAAGCTAGTTTGAACAGTTCTGTAACACTATGGTGAAGAAATACCTTGTCTCTTCTCCAGAATAAACCTCACCCTTTCTGTATGACTCATGCTGATTCTCTGTGTTTAGCCATTCTCCTGCATTAGATGCTATCTTTTTGTGGGCCAATGGTCCAGTTGACCAGTGACGTTTCCACTTTTGTTCCTATTTTATCATGTCTTCAGATAGTGTTTATAAACTGGCATCTGGTTGTAAAGGCTAAGATGTCATGAACAGTTTTACATGTCCCTTTACTTAAGACACCAGAAAAACAAATTACTTTTAAGTTCAGCAATAAAACTGAACTGATAGAAGTCATATCTTTACCTATGCACCTGCAAGTATCTACATTCATCCTGTTTGCAACATTAAACTGCATGTAGGAAAAGCTTTTTTTCACATGTATATTTTTGCATGTGTACTAAACATATATATCATTGTATATATATGTACTTCACTATGTCTCTGATGTAAAAATATAGATCCAACCATATGAGTGTTAGCTACTGAAATACTGTTTATGAAGACTTCTTATATATATTGAGCATTTCATGTCATTTAGAAATGTACTCCTAAACTCTGAAGTACATCTAGCTAGATGTGAAATCCCTGGTATATTTCCCATTAGAAGCCAAATGGCTGCATAGCTATCAAGTTGTTCATATTCTCAAATTATATTGAATATATAAAAAGCACACTAGCTAGTAATGAATATTTCTGATAGAGAAAATTATGTGGAAAAGGAAAAGTTACAGGATTCTACATGAAGGCAAAATGATAGTGACTTCTTGTAAATACTTCATGTAATCCAAGGGTACAGGGTGAATTTGCTTTTCTTAAAATTTGATATATTTCAGCACAGTCATGGGACACCATTCATCTTCCCTTCTCATATTTCTACCCACAAGACAGATGTCAATGTTGTCTAATGGATAGATCTCATCTAAGCTATTTCCCATCTGGAGGCAGGCCAAACAAAAGAAATAATAGCTAGAACCAGAGAAGGAAGTCTTTCAGAAAGTATTCCAAGCTTTTCACTAATTACGGGTATCTTTTCAGCTCATCTGTGTTTAGCCAACTTTTAGCAAACATCTATGAAAAACACGATTTGTTTTTGGTGACATCAGATAACATATGTTCCCATTGATATATCCCTAAAGATAATAATATCTACTAACAATAATCTAGTTGATGAATATTAAGCTCATTAATGCAGGTGTTTGCATCTCTCTCCACAGCACAGAAATTGTCTGCCAGATGTCCCAATGCCTGATTTTTCAATATATTATAAGTATATTACAAGCAAGCAGAAACATCATCAAGTGAAATAAAAGAGAATAAATAATGAAAACTGAAATTGGTGGACTACATTGCAGTGTGCACTTCACCACAGAGCTGAAGTGTATTCACACAGCATGCTCACGGACTAACCACAAATACACCACAAATACATCATCAAAAAATTTGTCTGTACAGGGACACTTCATTAATAAAGAAAAGATCGCAATGAAACATTTGGCTGGCTTTGCTGAAAAGGAATTGTGAAATGTAATTATGAAATGCAGTGTCTGAAAATGGGTGCACAAAATGGCTGGAGTTTATAGTTTTTCTTCCTGTGAGCCATGAGCAGGGCTGGCAAATACAGTGGTGACAGCAGTTTTAGTAGAGATGTGTCAGCTATAGTTAAATCTCCAGTTTGCTCTCTGACTTCTCCACATAAAATACATTCACTTTACAGCCTGGAAGTCTTGCCAACACTGGAAACAATCTACTGCTTGAAAAAAGGCTCAGGTCCCTGGAAACATAATGAATAATAAAAATCAGAGTTTAGTGAATATTGCAGAATTAGTAGATAATATAGTACACAAGAACATTTACAGTTCATCATACAGCTTCCAAGGCAACATTATTTCACCTTGTTTATTGCAGTAATATTTTATTTGTGCCAGTAGAGTGGGCAAAAAAGATAAACACACAGTGACATTTAAGATTGGCCTACTTCTAAAAAGTTCGTTCTTGTGCTAAATCTCCTTCCACTAAAATCAATGTTGAATTTCTTTCAACCCTGCGTCCCCCTTTCCCTTTATAATATTACGCCTCCTCAGTATCTACTGATTGAGCATTTGGCTCTTAGATACATAAACAGATATTGATTGTAGTGGGCTGTACAAAAGTCTGAATACAACATTGTTTTTTGGTTTGGGCTAGAGTAGAGTTAATTTTCTTCATAGTAGCTGGTATGGGGCTATGTTTTGGATTTTTGTTGGAAACAGTGTTGATAACACAGGGATGTTTTCATTATTGCTGAGCAGTGCTGACACAGAGTCAAGGTCTTTTCTGCTTCTCACACCACCCCACCAGCAAGTAGGCTGGGGGTACACAAGAAGTTGGGAGGGGACACAGCCGGGACAGCTGACCCCAACTGACCACAGGGATATTCCATACTATACGGCATCATGCTCAGCAATAAAACTTTACTGGGTAGGGTGTTTGGCTGGGGCTGCCATTGCTTGGGGACTGGTTGGGCATCAGTTGGTTGGTGGTGAACAACTGGTTTTTTTGTTTTTTTTTCCCATCACTTGTTTTTCTTGGTTTTGTTTCTTTTCCTTTTTATTGTTTTCTTTTTTCTTTCCTTTTTTTTTTTTTTTTAATTATTAAACAGTCTTTTTCTCAACCCACGAGTTTTGTCACTTTTTCCCTTCTGATTCTCTCCCCCATCCCAGTGGGTGGGGGAGTGAGCAAGCGGCTGTGTGGAGCCTACCGGGGTTAAACCATGACAGTTTTGAATCATGGAAGTTGCTTAAGTAATTATTACAGGCAATGTTACAGTACGCCCCATTATTAAACTGTCCACCATGTCTCTCTTTTGTATAATTGGAAAAATATGAATTTGTAGCATTAGATTTGTTTTAATTAAAAAAGAATCAATTTTAACATGTTATTTACTTTTAACATGATATTTACTTATCTGGTTTATTTTTCATTTAATAAATATTATTTAATGAGAAAGTTCAGCTGTATGACAACATATTAAGACTGACACTGAAATCATGATATTAAATGAAGTAATAAACTTGCTAATGAAGTCAGGTGTCAAACACGAGTAGTAAAGAACATGAATGAAACACTTTGCATCAGAGTTTTAGCAGAGAAAAAAACTTTTTCAACTTATTCATGTCAGTAAGTCATCCACTCAAAGTTAAGAAGTGATTAGGATTTTGAAAGACAGTGAAATTTGTAACAGCGAAGAAATTAATTATTAAAAATAAGGTGTCAGAAGATGAGTTCTACTACTTTTAAAAACTCAAAGGAAACAGTAACCAGAAACAGCCAGTTTAGTACACTAACTGCATACACTTCTTTTGCTTAATAAATTAGTTCATACTAAATGCAAAGCATGTTTTGACAAATTACTCTTTATGTTTCCAACATAATGTCTTTCAATGTAATTTAACTAACAAAACAATGTTAAATTGTTGTTTTTAAATTTTTTTCATTACATGCTAATTTCTTTCCAAATGTGGCTTGACAAAAGCCATATGTAAATTATTATCTTGTAAATAACTAACTTAGCGTCCACCATTTTCTAGCAAAACCAAAAAGGAAAAATTACGAATCTGAATAACTGTTCATTAAGCCATACAACTATACATATACAAATCTGCAGATACTTTGTGGTTAGCAAAGAGGAGTGTTAAACAGTACCAAGCAGTGAGAACCAACAAAATGACTAAAACCAACAAATGCAAAATGATTATTGTTAAATTAAATATTCCTGTTGGATGCTTTAAATCATGGCAGTATAAAGTGGGCTAGTAAAGCTGAGTTAAGTTACTTGTTATGTGAAGCAACTGCATTATACAGTCACTTCATAAACTGATAAAATTTAATTCCTGCTTAGGTTTTTGTTGAAAGTGCATTTCAAAAATCTCCTCTATTGTACAGTTAAAAAATATAAATTCCAGCAAAATTTTTAAAGGGTCAGTTTTTACCCATTTTCTTCTGTATCACTAGTATCTTTTAGTGTAAGCAGTCATCTTGTCTCTTTCCATATCTGTAGGGTTACTCCTTTTTATCTTCCTGCTTACATATATTAACAGAGAAGTCTTACATCCTCTTTCAGCCTTTCTTTTGCTTGGTTAAATAAGTAAGTTTTTTTCAAACTCCCTGGTAAAACTGTGCCTCTCCATTGCAGAGCTATCCACAGATTTGTGCCTGCCTCAGCTCCCATTTTCATTTTTTTCTTGACTAGAATCATGCATTTTATTTCAGATGAGCTCTTAGCAGTGTTAGAATGGAACCACAACTATTCCACCTCTACAGGAACTCTCTAATGCAGAACACTGGAGGCTTGTGTTTATATTTTTCATGGCTGCATTACATTAAAAATTCTTATTCATTCTGTGATGAAGCTGTATACTGAAATCCTGCCTTCAGATTAATCAATAGTTGCCTATAATATATATTCTTGTTACTAGCCCATAATGGTATGTCTTGCTTCTTAAACTGTTAAATTTCCTCCCACCTCTCCGCTTGCCAGTCTCATCAAATACTTCCAATATACTACTATTGCTTTATATTTTTGAGATTTCTCCATGTCACACCACCAAATTTAATTTGCTTTGCTGTCCAAGTTACTACTGAAAGCATTGAAAATGTATCAACTCTCCTGAAGTCCAGCCAGATCAATGAGATCTCATTTATTGTCCTTGTCCAGAAAAAACAATAATCAAAGAAAGATATCATATTACCCTGACATTATGTCCTTTTGGAAAATCCATGTTAAATTTTATCCCATTTTCTATTTATTTCCATGCATTTAAAGTGAATGTTGAAGAAGAGAACAATTATATCCTATGATTTTTAGATTACCTGATTTTTAGTTGTGTGGAAAAGTCAAAAAGGAAAAATTTGAATGGAATGAGCAGAAGAATCTAAGAGCAGTCAGAATCACTATGACCAGTCTTCTTTCTCCTGAATCAGCAGTAGATCCCAACACTACTGAATTTTTTTGCCTGATAATGGTCAGTGCTAAACCATCCCATTTCTTTTTTTGATGCCACTCAGTAAAGAATAGGTAATGGACTGGTGTGGCCAGCTACCATAGGACAGAAGTCTCGAGATACCACTTTTTTGCTAAAACTTGCCTTTAAGACCCTATGTCCTTTGAAAACAGCTCACCAAGTGGTGTTTTTCAGAAAAAATGCTCGAATCCATCTTGTGGGAAAAAAAAAGTTTAGGTCCTATGCAAGCAGGAGGGCACTGTAAAGAATCACAGTCTGTCCTTGTTTATCAACAGATGGAAGTGAAATTACAACCTTGCTGTCTTCATGCAGTTGAAAGGGTGAATGCACATGCAAGTAGGGGATGAACGGAAAAACAAGACAAAACGATTCCTCTTATCTTGTAAATATGCTTAAGCTGAACTTAATATACACACTTATACAAGGCTTTGTGCATAAGAGTGAATTATACCAGATCTTTGCCCATAATCATATCTCTACATGGTCCTGCACAAACCACCTAAAGCATGTGCCTTGCTTCTTTACAATGACAAGAAGAGTTTTCCTAACATGGAAAGTTTGGGCTATGTATGTATGAGCATGCATAAAAATTATTTCTGTTTAGCTGCAATGGTGCTTGGAGATCTCACGCAGGACCTACTGCCCTATTTTGTAGACTTCTGTACTCACACTCATTCTTGAAATGACCCTGGTCCCAAGAGTTTCCACCCTAAAAAAATATTGACAAAAGGCCACAAATAGGATAAGTAAGCACAAGTTAACATTGCGACAGTGTGGTGAGGTCAATTAGCAACAGTTTTCTGGGTGTGTTGTGATATATGAATTGGAAGCAGAGACTGGAAAGGGTGGTATAATGGTTTTTACAGACCTTTTGAAAGTCTGAGAAAGTTGAGAAGGAACAGACAAGAAATAGCAATGGCATTTGCAAAATCTAGAGTAAATGGTCAATAAAGACTAACATGGTTAGCAGAAGCCAAACAAAGCTTTCTGAAGGTAAGTTTTCAGAATTCATACTGACAGACTTTGTTCAACGAGTCATAGCTTTGTCCTGTTACCATTTCTTTGTGCAGATAAAAATACTCCAAAGATTTGGAGTATTCTGGGCATAATAATGCCTGTGTGAGAAAAATGAGTTGGAAATTGTTTGAGTGAACATTGGTGGGAGATGAGAGAGAGCGATCACAGTGAGATCATCTCCAGATGTCAGAGACCTGAATCTTTGAGGGCAGCCATGTGTCCAGTAGGGCCCTTTGAGACAAAACTGTGTTCAGTATAAGATGCTGTCAAGGATGAGTTCAAAGTCATGTTGAAATTGCTATCCAGGATCATTTTTCAGGAGGATGCATGCTTGTCTCTAAGGCAAAGCAAGAAATTTGATACTTTGTCATCCATCCCAAGCATACAATAATTTTTATGGATCATTAAAGCTTGGAAACATAGAATGGGAATCTTCTGGGGTACTCTGAGAAACAATGATATAACAATCTCTGGGCTTTTCAACCTTTTTATCTAAGCTAAAACACATTTTAATTCTTAGCTCTACTTAAAACAAATATTCTGCCAAGACAGCCATGTTAGAAGCTGATTTATCTGGAACTGCATTTAAACCTGATTTAAAAACTTCCATTTAAAAGTTAAGATAAAGAGTAGCTCTTGAAGACATGAGGCTTAAAAATAAAACAAAATAAAAGTCAACTGTATGCTTGAAAGATTTTCCTTCTCTTCACCTCACAAAGAAGTATCTGCTTTTTAACACCAAATTTTAACAATGTAGGGACCAATCTCTCCCATATAGAATAATGATTTACACAGGAGAACGGAAATTGTGTTGAAACTAATTGTTATCCTCCAGTTGTGAACCAAAAGTGTAGCACAGTAGAGGTTTGAGTAATCTAAGAAAATAAGGCATCTTTAATTTGACATTCATTAGGGACCAGATTTAAAGTTCACTGGAGTCAGTGGAAACATTTCCATGAACTTCAGTCTGGACCCTTTAACGGCACATATCTCAGTGAAGTCCATTTCCTCGCAACTCAAACTCAACTCTCAATCAGAATAAATTTTACTTTATCACAATCTGAAAATATACACACAACACAGAAAATGTCTGTAAAATAAAACATACCAAAATTACGTATTAATGTATGCTGATGATCAGCTATGTCTGTGCCAGATACAGTCAACAGTTGTTTTTTATCAATCTACAATGAAGGACATTTTTCTTCAAAAAACAATAATTATAATCACAACTCTCAGCCAACATATGCAAGGGGGCATTCCTATTTGACCTCTTAAAGGGAAATATTTGAATACCAAAAACAAAATAGCAAAAATACTATCAAGCCTTTCCCACTCACAAAGACAAACAAAAACTTGTGTAACTCAGTAAAATAAAGGGATCAAACCCTCACCTACTTGATATCAACGCTGCTCCCCTGGAATCAACAGAGTATCCTCTTTTACACCTCAATGAGTTCTTACTCTGTTTATTGATATTATTCTGGTAGTATAAAAAAACCTTTTAATTAGTTTCTTGGATATGAGGTTGTTTGGACTTTGTGAGTGGGATGATTTGTAAAGGCACTGGTGGTACATAACAGCTTAATGAAGTTTTTGGTTTCTGGAATTCCAGTGATTTAGTGACTTTCAAATGGGGATGCCCAGAGCTTTTGTCACCCGCTGAACATTGCTAGTAGTCCACAAAGAACTAATGCCCAGAAAATGTTTTTCTTCTTTATTTCTATCTGTGACACCAAATTAAGAAGCTACTTAAAAACACAAAAAAGACCTCAGCAATTTCAACAGAGATAAATAAGCCTGGAGCCAAGGCACCCAAGAATCTGTCTCAAATTGTCAGTTTGCACACTGCTATGCTATTGCTATAACTGCATAAAATAAAATGCCACTGTAAGACAAAAAAGGGAAGGTTTTCCTAGCTGCTAATGAAGTAGTGTCTCTACTAAGATCTGCTATGCACCAAGACCACCCTTGGGAATGCCTCTGTCAGTGACTTCTATGTAGGGTAGTATTTTTTCAATGGATTATTTTGTATGAGATAAAATCTGCATGACACTCTTAACACTTGAAGATTGTGAAAGGGTTGCTTTAGAAGTGCCATTCTTCTTCAGAAATCAGTGGTTTACACTCTAGTGAAATGTAAACCGGCCCTACTCCCAGTGAAGTCAATGGCAAAACTACTGCTGGTTTGAAGGAGAACAACGTCAGGTCCCGCAGTTGCAGCTGCTACTTTCTTACTATGGTGTAATACAATGAACAGATGCATAAAATCTGCTGAGGACGTGATACTGACTTTGTCAGAAAACTAACTTTTGCCAACTTAGGAAAGAAAATGAAAGCAGTATATTTTGGTACTCTGTATCTATCACTGATAAGAGATTGCACCACAATGTCATGGGAAGATAACTTTGATTTACATTATAAAGAAAACATTTGCCTTGGATTTAAGCAAGAGTTCTTTAGTACTTTCCACCAAAGAAACAAGAGGGTAAATCAGAACTATGCAAATTGTTTGAAGTAAAAAAAAGTTGTTCTCCTTTAAGGTTTAGTCTGAAAGTTTTCCTTCTAAAGAAGAGGCACTAACATGCGTTAACTGCTGAACTTTCTGTTTCCCTCATAGTCAAACTTGCGGTTTGTAATATACTGCCAGTGAGTTACTCAAGCAAATGGAGGGGCAAGGGCCATTTCTAGTGTCTTTCAGTGCTCAGTTCCCTTAGTTCAGTCTAATTCTCTGAATTTGCACCAAGAACCAGTCTCTCCTTATCCCTTTCACCCAACTCAGCAAATGTGCCTGGGGCACAGCTTACTCCAGAGAACGTTATTCTACTCAATCTTCTCGTACACTAAACTTGTACCTAGAGAAGGAAACCTTTTGTTGTTCCTAAACCAGGAGCAAATGTCTCATTTTGTAAGGTTAAGGTCCGACAATTGTTACAACAAATCCTGAAATCCCCAGTTTGATGACAGTTCCTGACATGTCCTCTTCCTGCTCCTCTTTTCCTTGCCACGTCCAAAGACACAAGTGAAAGGCTTCACTTGTGCTGAGACTATGCTTTCTTAAGTGCTCGTACAGCACCTCACAAAGCTGCCCTTGTGGTCCCAGAATCCAACTTCATCATAAAAAGAAAATTCCCTCCACACCACCAAACAACTAGAAACAATGAAAGAACAGCCTGACATTTTTAAAGTGTACTTTCAAAAATATTCAGTACTGCTTTTCATGAGAAGAATAAATCAGGATAATGTTACTATAGAGGAGAACCTATCTCATGTCTTTAGCTTGTAAACAACACACACAGTTTAGGGCAATCTTTCTTTCAATTGCAGCAGCAGAAAATCAAATTCTTTAACTGTCTATTAGGAAAAAGGAAGTTGCATTCACAAGGTGCTTACATGTACACTTGCACTTAAGTTTTAATCCACAACTTTGGTTTTCTAATGGTTGGAAATACAGGGATAACTTACTGATGTGAACAAAATGAAATGAATTATGAATTGCAACTGACTGATTTGCTTTGGTGTACCTTATTAACTAGTCCTATTTACTTCTTTTTGCTTAAGCAGTATCCATTAGAGACAGCTGAATGGCAACATCTGAACGGCAGTATTTAGCACTTCCATAGAGTTTAGACTCAACCAATCTTTCCTCCTGCATTGTTTGTACTTTTATTATGTTAGGCAGTAGCACTTATGAAATAACAAAACATGGTGAGATGATGATGATCATGGAATTTTAAGCAGTTAAAGGAGAAAAATACTTTGAAAGCAATCTTAAAATTAAAAACAAAAATTCAGACTTGAGCCAGATGATACACATTGGCGTGCCATTGTGAGGTTTCTGGACGGACACCCACACCTCTAACGCTTTTATCTTTTATATGAGATCATCATATGATGTTGTTAAAAACTACTGTTTTAAAAATAATTTTGGCCTGTGGGTATGAAACCTCCAATGACCTCAATGAATGAAGAAAACCTCTTAACACAGTGATGCCTACAGTCTACTTAGGCCCCATGAGTATGATGGGAGTGGGATAGTGGTACTCCACACACCTTACAAGAGAAGGAGAGGTGGTTGCCTGCTGTCTCCAGCCACAACATTTGCCTTTGGACCAGGCTGCAATGGAAGCCCACAGTGTGCATTAAATGCCTCTTGCACCCTAGGTCTCAAGTGAGGACAGGATATATGAACCACGCCTTATTCTTTCCCTCCCCCCTCCCCCCCCTTATGCTCTATTGCTTTGACAAACTACTATAATAACAGTAGTTCGTCAAAGCAATAGAGTAAGTGATATTTGCCTGAAAGGAATCTTCTAACTGAGCTAAGATCTGTATCTACTGGACTGGAACCAAAAGAATTCTCAGCCCTTTGGAGCATATTAATAACAAAAGACAGGTACACATCTCAAATTCCTGGATTCAGCTCACAAGTCAACAGGGCAAGATATGTGACACTCAGTCAGGTCCTGGCCAATCTTTATATGATGGAAGACATTTTCAAACTGGTATTTATCAATTTTAGGGTGACCCTGTTGCTCTCATACTCTTGTGCCATGAATTTCTGAGGACTGCTGACTTCAGAGCTGACGAAGATGCCAAACATTGACTGCTGTCTGCCCCCTGCTACGTACACAGAGCACTGCAAGTGCTCTCATCTACAGGAGTCAGCCAGAGGACTCTGCTTTTGTTGGTTCTTCTCTGCCTTCTGCATGGCTGAGGTTTTCAACTCTCAGAGTCACCAGTTTGCCTCCAGGCTGGAGTTTGTAATGAAAGTCTTGGTGCCAGGATTTTGTACATTCTATTCTGCCTCTAGTCAGGATGAGGAAACTTTCAAAATAATTATCCAATTTTAAAGACAAAAGTAACAAATGGGTATCCAAGGAGCTGTAAGGTTCAATATATGCTATTTCCTCATACAGTTAATATTGGCCTACAAACACCATGCCTAAGTTTAACAGTGATTAAGATTGAAAACTCTGCAGAGCAAAAGAGAAATAAATCTGTATTGAGGAAAACTTGCTGTGGTGGAAATCTGCCCTCTACACATTACCACCCACAAAGCCATATGGGGATTCCATGGATAAATATGTGACTGCTAGCAAGAGCTGGGTGGGAAACCATCTCTCTAGCCCAGGAAACATTTCAAGGTTTCAAGTGTTCCCATTGTGCACCAAGGAGGCTGACCAAACCACTGCTACCACTGGAATCAGATAGGTGAGTATTTGTGTCCAAAGTAAAATATGTTACAAAGCAAAACAGACAGTGACGAGACAGGTTTCAAAATCTACAGAGTTGGGGGGGCTGAGAGCAAAATTAGAATAGGAAAAACTTAATCAGAGTCTTGGTAGCCTGGCAAATATAATGTACAGGAGAATGGACAAAGCCCAGAAGAGCTACAGCACACTTCCCCTTTCTCTTTTCAAATCTATCATTGGATAGTTTAAGACTGGGGTGAGAAAATCCTGAATATCAAAGGGCAGATCCAGAGCACCATAATCAAGCTGGTGGCTTGTGCCCTGCTGCCTTCGTTCTTGATGGCCCTGTGGCAGGGACCACAACAAAATGTGACTGTACCTGACGTATGCTCTTGATCAAATCATAAATGCAATTCCATGCCCAGGTCAAAGGGATGGTGATGTAAGGTCCTTCCTTGTCTCTCTACTTTTCACTAACTCTAACCAAAAGTTTTCAACATGGATTGACAACTACATCAGCAGACTGTCCATGAAGTATTGGATACCACATCCTACAAATGCCCTTGATAGACAAATTCCATTTTGCATTACTTCTGAACAATAAAAATCCCTAACTTGAAGACAACATTCAGACTGACATGAGAAATAAAAATTTTCCATGAGAGCTTCACAAGGCTACTAGGTGTGAGAGGCAAATGCCCTTGACATATGTCATAATGCTATGATTTTTCATTGATATCAGATAGCCCAAGGAAGTCTGGGAGCAGAATAGGACATAAACTGAGAATGATGTAAACAGCAGTGATGATAACAGGTGATTTTTCTGCATTTTAAACAGATATTGATGGCAAAAGCCTGAAATTTGGAAGACTTTATAGAGAAAAATGATGGCTTCCCTTACCACATTATTACTTCAGCTAATATTCAAGACTATTCCTCGTGCAGATATGTAAACTGATTATGTTATCCTGCAATATCACATTCAAAGCACTACAGGACTTTTATTGCTTCCTGTGCTTCCAGAACATTAAGTAGCTTATGTCACTATAACTCTGAAAATTTGAAGTACAAATGCTAAGTATTAATCTGTTCAATGGGTTACAGTATTACATTAAAAGTATTACATTTAATTCCACAGCGTTGATACTTCGATAATGAACATGTAAAATTCAGGATAAAAAAGGTTTTTGGCTGGTGAAATGTGCTTGCTCTGTATTTCTTCGGCACACCTTGTACAGAAAAGAAAACAATACTTTCTCCAAAACCTCCTGATAAAAAGGAAGAACAGACTGAAAACCGTATTCGCTAAGGATAAAAGACACCTTAGAATGCTGTGTTTGAAGGCAATGCTGCAGCATCATCTCAGCTAAATGTTCCTCCTGTATATATAGGAAAGAAGCCATCAAAGCACATCCATGAACTTGAGTGTCTGATGTATACAAATGCAAATATTTTAGTAGCAGTGAAACATTGTCCAGCTGTCTCTTCTAAGCTTTCAATCCAGTTTACCAGGAAGCCAAATGGTCCTAGGCTGTTACATAAATTTGGTGACATCTGAAAGAAATGGTGTGCTCAGTTGGACAGACAGGTTTTGCATGGGAATATGTCATATTAGGAAAGTTATAAAGCAGCTGGAGATTTAATACAGAATCTGTGATGGATAAAATCCAGGGCTACTGGCTGTGCTACTGCCTGCCCTTAGTCACACCATCTCTACTCAACCAACACATGCAACATATTAACAATGCAATAATTAGTACACATTCCTGTCTGCTACTTAAAACTTCACTCCCAGATGCTGCTTTGGTCTGATCTCGATTTTATTACCTTTGATGATTCCCTGCACTTTGTAATACCAGGGTCCATTGCTATTCATTAGACTTAACAGTGGTTTAGGCAGACACTAGCTGAAGCCAGGTTTCTAACAGGAACCCTTGCTTTTATTTCATGTGGTTAACTTCTGTAAATTACTGTAAATCCTTCCTCCAAATTCCCTGCAATATACATTCACGCATGTGTGTATCTAGGCAAAACAACTGCAGCCATGAGAACAAAACCAGGCAGCTAGATAACAAGCCAAATGATTAATTAATTAAAAAAAAAAACAAAAAAGCTATTTTGCAGTAAACCACCTTGAGTAAGATAACATCTGTTATTTAATCTGTTCTTTGTACATATACACACTCACACATACACACACACCTACTCTTTTCAATTCTTATGGTTTCTCTACACCCACTACAAGACACCTAATACTCTCCTACAGCTGGGCAGTCAGACCTGGTCATCTTTTATAAATATTTCTGCTAAGAAAATGCTCATGAGATGTATGTCAATGATGACATTTTTGTTTATAATCTTAAATAACCAGATCTCTCATCCTTTATCTTATTGTTCTGGGCCTTGTCTCGTCTTTCTTATCTACTTCTAACTATTTTGTTGCAATATATGTGAGGAGAGTGAAATTATTTGGCATATTTTTCTGGACAGCAGCTATAATTCTTGAATGTGCAAAAAAGTATGCACATTTGGACACTATCAGTGGATACCCAATGGCTTAGCTTCCAGCATCAAGGATTTCAAAGTTCTTTTAATTTAAAATAAATATGAAGGGAAAGATTTCATACAAATACAAACTGTCAAGGTTTGGCTTGAATTGATCCAAACAACATAATACATTAAAACATCTTTACCTGCCTCTTTGCTTATTGCTACAACAAAATATGCTAATTAAAAGGGAAAAAAAACCCAATTACCTAGTTTGCAACAACTGGAAATATTCATAGTAAAGCCAGAAATTGTGAAGCTTAGTAGACGTTGACTTTAATGAACATTTTAGGATTGCGTTGTTGCAACTGTTTATACAAATCATTCAAAAAGAAACAGGGTTGGTATTTTTCTCTAAGTGGAAATCTTTCTAGAACTTGAATTTTCTTTTAACATTTTTATTCAGTGAAACCCAAACTAGAAAGCTAATGCTTGGAAGAAAGAGTAGTACACATCTAGACAGACAGCACAAGCCCTTTACAACTGCTGTTGTTGATTTTCAGACAGCTTTATTTCAAACTGGCTTAAATACATTGTATTTTCAAATTTTGACTTACTTTCTTTTTTCCTAGAAAAACATTTAATTTCACCTTAAAACTTTAGAAATATTCCTGGCTACAATTTCAATCCATCCCTCTCTTTTTCTCATATGTAATTTTAAAGAGTGCCATCTCTCATTGCACAATCAACATGAATTTAAGAATGGTGCAATGGTTTAACTTCTGTTACCCATAATGAGCAATTTTTCAACATGGACATTTCACATCATGTTCTGTTTCAAGATACATCTTACACTACTCTACTTACTAATGGGATGGAATAAACAAACAAAAACAACAAGCTACTCAAATTCCTCAGATCGGACAACGACTAATTAAGTGTTAGTGTCCAGGAAGGGTGTCAAACCAAACAAGGGACGAATGGAGCTTGTTTGCCACACTCTTAATCAAAAAACTACTTATGAAACATATAACTGGTCATTTTGATAATGGAAAAATAAACAACAAACATAACTCATAAAAGCTGGGGTGTGCAGATTTTGTCCAACTGAAAGTGCCTGGGCAACTTGCAAGCAGATGAAAGCTGATCCTGCAAACCCCTCCATCCAAGTGATATTTAACCTCAAGAAAATTATCCAAGTGACTACAATAGGGTTTTGATATAAAGAATGAGATCCTTTAAATTGTACATGTACTCTAATTTACAAGAAATAGAAAAGGCCACACTCATTTTGAGAACCAAGGTCTAATTTGACAGATGATAATAAGGTGTGCTAATTCCAATGGGCCAGCTTCTACCACTGGATATTTAACTCTCATTTTTTGACTTGCACTATGAGTTGAAAGACCTTTTCCCCAGTACATAGTTCTCCTGGGACCAGTAACATTTCACCTGTCCAAAAGGGAAGTTGGTTATACAGACTCTTGCTTACAGGGAATAAAAGCTCCACTTTAGACTATTCTGTTCTAAAGCAAACTCTCTCCAAGTTGTCTTCTTAGAAAAACCTACCATCACATAGCAGTTAATTGCTATTTACAGGCATTATTATATCAACAGCTTAGTCTGTTCAATTAATATGAAGTAGAACTCAACTCTCATTCCACCCACTCTCCCCAAAACCAATATTAAATATAAACTCAATTTAACACCACTCTGCCAAAATTTAATAATTTCATTAACTGGACTACCTAACACTCTTTTATTACACAACATACTAGATGTTATAAACATAATTTTTGGCATATGTGTATTTTAATTCAAAACCCGAGTTGGACAGCACAATGCAACATTTGGCAAATCACAATCTTATCTTGGCTTTTGTAGTAATAATGTCTAAACAAAAGTAGACATTTACTGGCAACAGCAAACAGCAGAACTTGTGTCTTTTCCTTTTCACAATTCACAGTATCATGCTGGCATTTGTTATACATTTCTAAGCACATTTTGACAACTAAAAATGTCCCACATCATATCTCAATGTAATGGCTGTTTTACATTATATTTTTGTATCTAATCCACTTAAAAAAATGATGATCCAATTATTTTTTGTACAAAAGAATTCCTTAGAAATTCTGGTAATTAAATCTAGCAACCTGGAGAATTCCTTGAGTGTCCTATGATTTTTTTTTCACTGTGATCTCATATAGGCAAATTCAAGACAGCTCCTATGAAAGCAGTGTCCAAGTTGCTTCAAGCATACAAGCCATATCAAACAGATTTAAAAGATTATTGTGCTGCTGCTCTACAGAAGCAGG
>NW_008823967.1:1165047-1179392 GCF_000699105.1 Pygoscelis adeliae
CATGCTTTAAGCTCACTGGCTGACCTTCCAACCCTTCCTCAACTTGTTCCTGCACACTCCAAAGCATAAAGCTGCCTCTTCCCTTCAAAAAGAGTAAAGAAAATGGTGTTGGAATGTAAGAAAACATCATAACAAGAAATAGATGGAAGCAGGTACTTGCACTTTCATTTCTTTGTTTTGCATAGGAGATAACCTATTTCACTGGAGTTTGGTTTGAAATAAAATAGTCTTAAATGAGACATGATTGTCCTGAGGACTGCTTTTTGTTTGAAAACCTTTAACCTAACACCTACAAGGATCCTATTAAAAAGAGAGCACTGATTTATCAGTATGCTTACACTGCACTCTTGACAACACTTCTGTTTAATCAGTTTTACTACATTCCAAATGAAAGTTAGTTGCTGGCCCAATATAGAATTTTCACGGGACAACAGAGAAAAAATGCTTTTTAAACTAGCAAAATGTGATCACAGAACCTCAAAAGTTCTTGAAAAGTGCAATATATGCCAGTGTTCTACCAAAATTAATTCAAGCTATTATTAAAAAAAGATTAGGTACTTTAAATAAAAAGAAAGCTTTTAGAAAGGACTATTTAGGTGTTACATTTTTGGAGGACAGGTAGGAATCTTTTTCCTTGTATATATGAAAGAAATACTACACACAGGATGTGCAGCTGACCAACAAACTTATTTGAATGCATAAATGACTCATCCAAAATGCACAGCCATGTGTGAAGGCTTCGAAATGCAAGCAGATAGTGCAGGAGCTGGGCAAGCGCAGCTCTCCTGCTTTGCTAAATGATAGCTTCTCCCAGGTTGTTTATGTAGTGTGCTGAGAGTGTCAGCTGCTGTGGATAGTACTGGAAAATTTCAGGCATAATTAACCTCTGTAGCCTCTTAATGCAGTTTCACGTATAATCCACAGGTCCATATCAGAGAAGAGCAAAGAGTTTGTTCAGGCCCAATTGCAACATTTCACAGAGACGTCACTGATTAAAGCCAGACATACAGATAGTAAAAGAAAAGGAAAACAGAACAAAAAATTGTCATATGGTGCCCATTATCTCCATATATCAGCTGCAACGGTCCACACTTCTATGACATCTTGATGCATCAGGGGAGCACTAAGAATAGCTTTGGTTGATATATCTATCTTAGAATGGCAGGAGCAAGTGAAATTATACCTAAAGGCTTCAGGAATTACTATATTGAAAAGATCTGTCACAATATGAAAAAAAAAATTGTCAACACATTCTTTTCACCCCTCCTCAACACAGAAGCAAGAGACCTGTATGGATTATATAAAATACAAATACACAGCCACATAAAACACACTGAAGTTTCCTAAAGTGCTTTTCTAAATACAAATGTGTGTTTAGCATAAAAAAGATATAACTTCATGAAAAAAAGTCCTGGTTGCTCAGCTTTCGCTGTGTCCAGAACAAATGGCAGTTGTCTTGCTACTCCTGAAAAATGTCAGGGGAAGCAATGCTTTGCTTGGGGAGCAGAAAACAAACATATTTCCTAATGTTTACCCTAAACCCATTGATAACAAGGGGGAAGGAAGCCAAGGAAGTAAAGTTAGAGCTCTGCCTATTCCCTTCTACATGTGCGACAGAGAGATAATGACCCACAGGCAGGTTTCTGCATGGAAAGCAACAGTTCTGTGCACAGTGTTAAGCCATTATGGGTATGCTCCCTAATTCTCTAATATTTCAAATTCAATAATTCATTAACTCTTAGGGACTGAAGCTACCTAAGGACTAGCTGGAACTGTCTATTCCTTCAGTTGTACAGACATCAGTGCCTTGAGCCTCAGGTATTAACTTAAACATTTTACAGACAGTCAAACTGCTTGGCTGCACCAAGAACTTGGACACAGGCCTGTGCGAAACACAACAGTCATTCTCTCTGTTTAGCATCATGTCAGTGAAGAGCCTCATTATTTTGGCAAAGAATACTACAAGTCTCTTCTGAGCATTTATTTGCTCACTCTCCAATTCTTTTCCTATTTTGAAATTAGTAAGCTATGTATGGAACTTTTATGACCAAACATTATTTCATTTGAAATTATCACTAAATTAATTTTACTTTCCCATAGAAATAATGGGCTTCAACCAAATTTTCAATTCAACTTTCTAAAAATTATGATACAATTAATTTTTTATACTTTTAAAAGAAAAAGAGAAACATCTTGTTAAGCTTACTATAGTAAAAAAAAAATAAATTTGGACAGTTTTCATGATATATTTCTAATTCCCACAAAATGTCATGCTTCATCTAAACTGACATTATTTTGGACTTTGATTTTGTAAGAAAGTCTTTTTCAATATTTCATATTCACTCTAATTGGAAAATGCTTTGGCATGTCAACATCTTCAAGAAAGTGGGAAAAATAAGTTCCTTCCCCAAAACACCCATAAACCAATATTCTCCTTTCAAATTTCAAGAGAAATCTTATATGCAAATCAATGAGAGTAAAACATTATGTGATAAATTGTTTCAATTCACCTTTGTCTACATCAGCTGTATTCTGACTATCACTCTTAACAGAGTACTTCAACCTTTCCAACACTCTGCCCTGTCAAATACACTGTAAACCAGGCCCATTTCTATAGTCCACATTTCTTTTACTAATTGCACAACGGGCAGCCTTTGCCAAGTGGCAGATGTGAGGTCTGTTTGGGGGGTTTGTTAGTTCTGGCAATCTTGGAATTCTTCTTTTAGCTCTGGGACATGGTGCACAGTTCTGGTTTAAGACCAGACACCTAGAAGCAGTTCTAGAAAGGCAGGAGAATGAAAACATTATCTTACAAGAAAAGGGCGTGTCTACACAGAACCAACGAGAAGAACCACAAGAAATACTTCAAATTAAACTGCCCCAGAAAATTTATTACACTTGGGTTTGGAAAGCAAGACAGCTATGTTTCCAGGGTGCCACACAGGAATTAATATGCTCCACCAAGATGCATAGCTTATTAGCTTATGTGGATGTAGCTACATTGCTTCACATCTAGAACCAGCAGGAAGATGGTAGGCTATGTCTCAGCACACTGTTTAGCAATGGAATTGGCATATTAAGTTTAGCAGAGGAAAAAAAGAGACTATAACTGCCTCCCACATGCATGCTGCGGTGGTGAACTCTAAAGAAGAAAAGCCATGGGGCAGTAAAGGACGCTACTGGGGCAAAAGAGCAGGAAGAGTAGTGCTGATTATGTAGGTATTTTGATTGAAAATAAGAATTTTTTGTAGCCCTTAAAGGAGTGAGACTGTGGAACAGCCTTCAGCTAAGGAGTATGGTAAGCAAACCTACATGGTGCTAGTTGAACTTGATAAACTTCTAAACAAATCTATGTGACAAGCACTGGTGATAACAGGGGTTATATTAGGGTTCCCAGGGTTTTTTCCTCGGTCCTTCTTTCCTGTGACTTGACACATTTTTAATTAACAAACACAAACCGACCAAGTGTAACAAATGGCCATGGCAAGGCTGTGCATGCAGCAGAGCTCCCCAGTTGTTGTAAGCCACACAGCACTACTGGCTGCTTCCTGATCCTGGGACACAAGGCCTGCCTGACCACTTTGAAGTGATCCACCAAAAGCTGATGTAAAAAGAAGCCAGAGAAAGATGAGTAGAGATTTTTTTTTTTTGGTACCATAAGTTCACTGGTTACACATTACACAGCTTTGCAGAACTTCCCTGCTCTAGGTCAAGAGCCACAAACCACTCCCCACCTACCTACAGCTCTCAGACTGCCACAGACAGGATGTTTGCAGGTGGGAGAGGCCATCTGGAAGTGCCCATCTTATGGATGAGGGAGTGTTCTGGAAGTGTAGTAAAGATGCCGTTGATACCGTGCATAGACTGCTGTTCCACAGAAACTGTCTTCTGAAGCTATCCAGTAGGAATGGTTTCAATATTAGAGTTTTACCTTTGAAATTTATGCAGGTAAGGAGAAGACAGAGTTTCTAAGGTAGTTGCAGGGCACAAAACATGAGGAGCTTATTGTGCGAATTCAGAGCGCTCCTGCCTCCCCACTGCAGCTTGCAGCACAAAGAATTCTTTTTTAATTTCCTTTTCCTCTTTATCCCACAACTAACCTTTTCCTTTGGCTGTTTCAGCCTTCTGTAAAGTTAATATCTGCAACTTTTTCCAGGATTGGCACAACCCATAAAATCAACTGGTATTTTCTCCTGGACTAGGTTCTAAGGTGGTATTGTTACTTTTATAAGGTGCTGAAATGATACTCTTGATAGAAATTGAAATCACAGTGTGAATAAATTGACTACTTTACATTGTCAATTTCAGAGAAATATGAGGAATGCATAACTGAGATCCTGGACTGCTATACTTAGGTACAGGGTCAAAACTCCATCTTCTCTGTTCAAGGTCTAAATTATTTTGGTGATTTTATATCAAATGTCACTTCTTTTAACACTCCCTTTACTTTTTTCCCATCTTAAACATCCTGCATCCCTGTTATGAATAATGACTGAAGGAAAAAAATAATCGATACAAGCCAGTCTTTTTGTGATTTCCCCAGATGGAGCTTAGCTGCTCTCCAAACACTCCAGCGTACCCTTGCTTTAAATAAGTTCAGCCAGGATGGCTGAAATCTTGTATTTAAGCCAGTAGAGCTAAGATGTGTGATTTTGCATGGGGGAAATTATGGAATGCTAACATGAGTTGGTGAGATTTAGTAACATCCAGCAGAGGAGTTAGAACAAGTTGCTGGAGGGCTTCTCCTCTACTCACTCACTTCTGGTAGTGATTCCCTGATTGCAATAGTCTCTTCATTTTTTGTGTCAGACCTGTTTCTCCTGCCTTTCTGTAGGCAATTTTCTTTTGTTCCTGGGTAAGTAACTTTTCTTCAGTTAAATCTCTCCCAAACACTAACTCACCCATAAAAACTTAAGAATATGAGAAGGAAGCAATTAAAATTATGAATTTAGAATCCATATGCAAAATCTGCTGGTTTTCAGACTGTGCACTTCCAAAAGGACAGACTCTCTCCAGCTGGTATCTGTAGTGAATACATTAACAGCACTTAAAACATTTATCTTTCATGATAAAACAAACTCAGTTCCCAAACTCTTCCAAAGGATAGCTTATGGGTTACCAGCAGCTCCTAGCTTTGCTCATTAAGAACAATCATTTTCAAACATTGCCAATTTTCTTGACTCCACTGGCTGACAGGCATATTTACCAAGAGAAGACACTTTCCAATACCTCTGTCTTTAGACAGAATTGTCTATTGTCTCTTTTCAATCACTTCTGTAGACTTTTCTTCTACTTTCTGTATCTTTAACTAGTGTTAAAGTTGTCATTTGATCTGTCATACGTGTACATCTATGTTGGAGACATACTCTGCTATACAAAATAAACAGTATTACACTTCACCCTTCAATTCCCATTCCTATTAAGGACATGAGTATCATCCTTTGTACTGTGAACACAAAATAAGGAACAGAGTATAATCATCAGTCCAGGGATTTATGGTGGAATAAGCTTGAACAAAGATAAAAGAGAGAAAATCCTGGTCTTTAAAGTCTCTGCCTCGGTCCCTGTCTCTGAAGAAGGGGAGAATAACACAGCTATATTTCAAGATTTGTTTAGCTAATGTCTGTAGAGATGAAAAAATCTAACACTGAACAGCAAACCTAAGATCTGTAGCATGATATTTGTAGATTTTCTTTAACACATGAGAATTTTAACTACTTGTTACTTGCTGCAACTCAACAAACTTTCTGCCACTACTTATCAAAAGTAAACACGAAGTTATTGTTCCAAGTACAGATGTATCACTACAGTATAACAGTCTGTTGGTCTAATGCAGCACTCTGTAATACTGTCTTTTTCTAAAGAGCTCTTATACAGTTGAAAAGTTCACCTTACCATATCAGTTATTTTTGTTTAGAGATATTTAGCTTTTTGTTCCTAATGGAAGCCAATTAGAAAAATGAGGGCAAGAGGTTAAACATACATCTGGTCTCCCTATTTAACATAGAGGTTTATCTTTTGCATGTTGCTGATGATAATTTAGAAGGGGGGGGGCACAAAGGAAAAGAAAAACTTCCCTGCCCTAACACTTGTATGTTTTTCTGTTATGAAAACAGCAGCCTCCATTTCTCATTTGACATATGAAATAGCTCTGCCATAAAAACCTGTGTTTTTCAGCTTTGTGTTTAATTGTTGGAGCCAAGAAAAGGAGGTGAAGAAATAAGACAGATCTTACTTGGGCTGACACTGTTTAAAAAGTAGGCTATGGCAAGCATGGCTTTCATTATATTTAAGTGAATTAGTCTGTTTCCTTTAAAAAAAGGAGGGGGAAAAAAGGAGATTAACAAGCTACCAAGGGCCTGCTGTAAGATTTTGACACTTTTAGTGGCTTGTGACATATGACTTGTGAGTATCAGCTCTCCTTCAAAATCAGAAAACAAATCTACCATTTGGATAAGGAATGCAAAAAAAACCAACCCACCCAAAAGCAACAGCAAAAACCTCTGCTACAAGGTCATGTTAACTAGGATTCATTAGCAAGGTATTTATTGGAACAGGAGAATGAGATAAGTTCTTTAACTAACTAAACTCTGAAATTATTATTAGATATCTAGAAGTCTCTAACATTTGTCATCCTTTGCTAGGTAAAGCATATGCTATGGTCCTCCTGAAGACAATCTAAGGCGTCCAAATACTGCAATAATGACACAGATTTCTACTTATTCTCAAGATGTTTCACATCATGAGAGCTTTTACATCATAAACTTGATAGAGCAAGCTCTCAGAGGTGCTCACAGCAATAGCTGCACAAGGATTACACCTGAAAATGTAAGCATGCTCTTCAGTTAGGGCCCTTACAGATTCTTTGGAAACTTCATCTTATGCAGTACATTAATTGCATCATCATGCAATCTACTCTTGCATTATCAGTATGTCTGTGAGTGTGTAACAGGAGTTTTGCAGGTAGAACTTCCATAGCTTGGCGTGCAAAACACATCTATAAATGAAAAGCCTATATATATATATATATATTTATGACTGGCTACTGTGAAAAGCAGAAAGATTCTGAAACTACCATGAAAAAATATTTCGTTGAAAAACCAACAATACAAATATTAGAAAATGCCAGACTGACATTTACTTAAACACAAAAATTATGTTCCCATCCCTATTATGGACTTAATGAGAAGTGTCTGGTAACCTCAGCTATAAGTTCTTGTATTAAGCACAAGGTAACAGAAAGTAGTTAGATGTTTCCACATACTGGTTTTCCTGCTCATCATTACAGATAGTTCTTGAGTCTGCAATGGTGTGTGAGCACAGGTACTCATACTCCTCGCATCTGTGGCTCCCTTTTTAAGGATTTTAAACAGTGATTAATGTTTGGAGGTCCCTGGGTAAGAGAGCTGACTAACACTTCCTCCATCCAGACAGTGGCAATTTTTTTGTAGCATTATTGAATTTAACAGTTCAGACAGCACTAAAGATCTTCCTGAATATAAGCACCGCAGTTTGCTTTTTATTTATTTCATTTTGGACACAGGAGTTACCATAATTCAGTCTGTACTGAAAAGCTACATCAGTCTTTGTTATGCCCTCAGTACAGCTGAAAACAAAAAGGTTACATCTTGCTGACCTTTATGGTCTACGTGTACATTTATAAAATCAGCAAAACCAAAAAGGGAAGAGTTCCACAGAAAAATTATTATAGATATTTTACAATAGTGTTTGTCTCCAAATCCTCATCTTTGCAAAATATTTCCTGTTTCATAAGCAGAATCAGCTGCAAGCAGAGTCCACAAATGCATGTGTGGCAGAACTGAAGGAATAAAGCAAGCATGGTGAACTTTGAGCAAATCTGGATAATGCTTTGAGGAATTAATTTGGTGTGTGGTCTGAGGCAAGAAGCCACAGAGAGGCGGAAGTTAATCTTATGTACTCCCCAGCTGCAGATATGTCTTTTTGAGAGCAGACTGCAGCAGGAGACACAGAAGAAATGACCAAGAGACCAGATTAATACCGCATGAGCCAAGTGTCAGCCTCATTATATGTGTTTTCACTAAAGTTGAAAAGACTTTAACTTGGATGGCTGTCATTTCAAAGAGAAGTTGTGACATGTAAAAGTAACTATAATAAACTAAACAGAAAGAATAATGTCTGTGACACTAAATTGGAAGTATCAATAATAAAAAAAAGGTAGGAAAAGAAATAAAATACAAATAAATAATTTCAGTAACTTAACTCCAACACATAGACAGCATTTCAGGGAAATTAAGGCGGTCCCCAAAATATATGTTAGGGCCAAATACAATAAATATTAGGTGGAGATCATGCTTAAATTTCTTTGACTGATAGGTCTGACAGTAAAGAGAAGAGAGTGAAATCACAAGTATATTTTAACTGTTTAATCATTGAAATATATAGATCCTTGAGCTGAAACATCCTAACGTGCATACCTTTAAAGCAAAATAAATTTTGACATCGCTTATGACTATAATGTTCATGCAGCACAACCAGATCTAGAGCTCAGCTTGACAGAAGGACAGATCCAATTTGTGCCTATGCCCATGCTGTTTGGTTGTGAGCTATTTTGCCATTAACTTTTGTATTATCTGTGCAACAAATTTGTTGAGTAATCTTGGCAGACTGCTTGCAAGAGAGGTTTTAGAATATTTTTTTTTTTCTGGGGACTCTCAAGTCTTTTTCTAGTCAAAAGGCAAACACCTAAGTCTGCTAGAGTTAAGAAGTAGCCTACTCTTTCCTGTTCTACAAGAGGACAAAACTATCCTTGCTATTCCTTATATCCAAACCTCTCTGTAGAAAGAGAATTATTACCATCCGGGTGGGTTTCTTTTTCCTGGCACTCATCACAGTGTTACTGGTGTTTCACAAATAATTTATTTTCATAACACCCTTGCTCATGTAGAAAGTATTACTATCCTCATTTTGTAGGCAGCAAAGAGCCAAAGAGAGATTAGAGCCAAACACATAAATTTTGGGGTACAATGGATAACAAACATATATAGGACCTGATATTTCATAATACCTAACACCTTATGGCACTCCCTATACTCAAAAGTTTAGTTCCTGCAGACTATCCTTATGCCAAATTGTTCAGTCTTCTTCCCTCTCCCTTTAAGTAGATTCCTCCTCTATGTTGCTTGACCATCAGCAGGAGGAGCATGGGAAACTCAGAAGAGTCCCCCAGCTCCCCTTATTCCCAGGGTATCTTCACAGCACATGGTGAAGGGCATGAGCCTTTAGTTTCCCAAAATCCCACATCATTATTCCAGCCCTTATGCGTTTCAGCCTTGTTTTGGTAAAAAAATCCATTGTGGTCATTAGGAATCTTTCTAAAGTTCAAAAAAACCACAAACTCTTCTACAAAGAAAGCTGATGTTGAACCTTTTCTTTCCCAACCGATTTAGTTGCAAACTTGATGGAGTAGCTGTTCTGTGAGGTATACCATCCAGCTAAATGCATTTCCTCATCCAAAACCCTATAGGAAGGTATTTTACACACTGCATTTACTAATAGTAATCTTTCTGTCTTCCATACAGTGATCTTAAAATGTTTTTAGTAATGTCAGTGGGTTCAGTCTTGTAGCTCCTTAATAAACAGTTATCATCAGCTTTGAAGCAATTGGCAGTCACTGCTCTTGACTGGTTTATGCCACACGAGAAAAGGAAGTACCAAGAAATAACTAAGTAATATATAGCTGTTACATAGTCTAAATGCCATGGGATGTACAGGCTGGGTTCCAATTACCACTCTTCAGGTTATTCAGGCCAAACTACTTGAATTGAATCCACTTCTGGGCCTCAGAAAGGGCATAATTTGCACCTCGTGCTGCTAACCTTAGTAAATTTTGTTTTAGCTGCTTAAGTGGTTTAAACTATGCATTGCCCTAAGAGAGTCATTGCTTGTGTGTGCTCTTGGGTGTTTGGAAGCAGAGGTGATGGTGGTCTGTGAATAAAAGCTAACAGACATGGCAGGAAATGTTACTGTTCGTAATAATTGGTGTACTTGCACAACATGTGCCTTCACCCAGCATCTTCACCTGTAAGAAGCTGAAACAATCATAATTTCCTTCTATTTCTTGCATGCTACTCACTTTCCAAGCTATTTCTGTCAGAACCATGTAAAGTCACGATTTAAAGAGCTTGCAATGGTTTGGATGTCTGATTGTACCTCAGAACACCCAGTGAAACTCAGCTCATACTAAATTTCTGCTCCAGTTTACACATGATGGTGCCTTAGCCCAGCCCTTTGGCCAAATTACCTACTGCTGACCCAGCTACCTGGTAAGGGTAACATCAAAACCACACATAACTTCTATGGGAGGAGGTTATCTTTTCAGCATCTGAAAAGCCAGCTGAGCAACCAGGCCTAGATCTTGAAGCAGACTAACAATAAGCAGCCACAGCTTGGCTCATGTGGTTAGCTCTAGACTCTTTCTGCTGCTTCTTTTCATGTTACCATTAGTTTTGCTGTTATAGATCCTCAGTGAGCCCACAATTTCTGTATTGTAGTTATTAGCACTAGTGTTTTGACAAAAGAAAGGTGTCCTGTCACCAGAACATGGGCCACATGCACTGCTCTGCTTCCCCCGAGACAGGGGAGAAGGAGACAGTAAAGTCAGCTAAGGTTACAGTTCAGGGGAAGGTTTTCATTAGCTTCCTTGCCTCCAAGTGACAGGTGCCACAGATATTGAGATAATTCATGCGGATGGGAAAGGTACCTCCAGATCGACATGATTTACACTTTTAATGTTTACCCCCAGGAAAACCATAGGGAAAAAATAAGTATCTGGGACATACAAGAGAACAAATGTTGTTCTATTGAAGTCAAAAGACTGTTTCAGTGAACATCAGAAGCTTTAGCATCTCCTAAAATGTCATAAAAATGTATGAAAAGAAGGCACTAAAACTACAGTCTTATAAAATCCACTTCAAGTTAAATAGTCATCCCGTATCCCAGTGAGCATATATTCCCTTGCTCACTGTAGTAACAGTTACTGAATATATGAACTTGTAACTATGTAACTACTTCAAATCTTAAAGATAAGCTTACAAAATATGACATACTTGATAACACTAAACGTATCAGTCATAAAAATACCCTATTCCACCCTCAAAAGATTAAAACACTTAGAAGTTTAGGATATCTTGATGTCCTTCAGATGTATGTTTCTCATAACAAATATAGTAGATAGTACTAGCATAGTGAAAAATTGAAGAAAAACCAGTCAAACAAAACTCCAACTTTTTTCTTCTTTAACACAGGTTTGCTTGTGGCTGCTTTAAGCTTATTACTTCCAAGAACAACTTCGCCCACCTTTCTGCTTGCAAGTAGTCCATACTGACTTTGACATTAGGAATAAAGCAGGTTACTAATCCTCTTGAAGAGGATAATGTGAAGAAGAGAATCCCAGAGCATGTACCAAACAGTATCTAGTATCTATTGAATAGGGTCAGAGAAGACACAGTGAAATTGGAAGTGAGAAGAGTTTATATCCCAACACCGATTACACACTTTTAGACAAATTCAGCAGGCACCTTAAATGGCTTCTTAGGTTTAGTCTGTGAGCAAATTGATGATGGAGTGAGATGAGACAGGACAATTCAACATCACTGACAGTTCACAGCTGCCAAAATGGGTAAGCCACGCTCCCCCTCCCCCACTTCTCTCCCACTCATGACACATGCTACCCCTATGTCTTTCTTGTCATCCCTTCTAGAGTTGCTCTGGCACTCATCACACTTCCCATCCCCTTCCTCTATTGCGGGCACAATATCCTTGATTTATACCCAGCCTCCACTTAGCACCATGCCTTAATTCCAATTAAACAACATCCTGAATGTTTCCAAAATGCTTCAGTGTTTCCCCCCCAACTCCCACACAGACTGACTAGAGCTGCACAGATGTGCATCAGGAACCTGAAAGAAAACATGTATTTCCTTTATGTCTATGCAATGTTTGAACCTCTGATGTCAGTGGCAGAAGAAGGAAGAGCAACTAGACTCCTCAGGCCCCCCATTTTCACCTCTGTTCCCCATGTAGGAAGAGGAGTCAGGAACTGCAAAAACCGTCTAAGTTTATTGTCCTTCACATATGTTTTCCACAACGAAAGGAGTAGGCATCATCATATTGCTTTACTAAATCAAGGCTTATGAAAGATCTGATCTTTGTTTTTATATAAAATTCATGAGCGTTCACCTTTCTAGTATCCATAGTCTTTTCCTCTCTTGCACAACACTAGAAATTATGGAAGGGGGGGAGGGAGAAAAGGAATGAAACTTTTTGGTGTAGTTTCAACATTTCCTTTTTCTTGAAAGTCAGCTTCGATGCGTGTGAAAATTCCTCTTTAACTGTAGAAGATATACACTACTGACAGATTATTTAGAAGTAAATGTGAAAGGGGACAGGGTAATAATTCTTTAGACTAACTATAAAATAGGGGAATGCTTTACAGTTGACACTGTGAGTATATCAACCCAGTAATTGGATGCACGTGTTAGTAGCAGTAAAAAGGCACTGTCCAGTTGTCCACCTTACATGGGAATCTACTTTGAGTGTATTCTTTGATTTACTGTTGCAATTAGAACTGAATGTTCAAAGAAAGAACACAAGTGACCTAATTTAAAAGCAAAGAGTGCCTTTAAAGCCATTATTTAGCGTGTGACCTGGCTCACTTGTAACCATTTCTTTCCCCTGCACCTTCCATTTGTTGCACTGTACTAATGAAGTAGCATAATCAGTTTTAATAATCCACTCAACTAATTAATTCAGCTTTAATATCCATTCAGTGATTAAAGATTAAGCCACTTCCTCCTCACTCCTACCCTTGAAGAGTTTAACTTTCTTCATAAACACAGTTTTCCCAGGCTGACTTTTCAAAACTTCATGTAACAGTGTTTCCTGTCTCCTTTCTACCATGTTGTAGCTAACAGAGATGTTTTACAACAAATCGGCACTAGAAACAGAAGCAATTAATACAGCTAGGAAAGGATCTTTCTAGTTAACAGAATTAATGGTTGCAAGTACCATTGACTACTTTTCTGTGTTCAAAGCACCTGAGCAATGAAAGGCTGCAAGATATAAAAACATTGCATCAAAATGAGTTGTTGAAGCAAAAGGAGAATGTGTTTCATAAGTACGTACAGTTAGATTAGCAGTACTAGTATACCTACTGACCGAGAAACATACGTGTGCTAATGTTAACTAAGTGCATCCTCCATTTCTGATCTGACAATTTGGTTTTCATAGCCCAAAGCAAGCAAAGGTTACTTTTCCATGCAGTTTCATCAAGCTGATGGTGGTTGCTAATGCTGATAAACATTCAAACTATTTGTGCTGTTCAAAGTGGCAGAGGTCATTAGATGATAAACCCCAGAATATTAGGATAAGGTAGTTCAGTGTCTTATGGTGACTGCAAGCAATGGTAGCAAGTGTTCAAAATGTGCAAACTGAAATTTCAACTCAGTGTTATTTTGGGGAAGAAGGAATTGTAAGAGCTTGATTCAGAAAGATCTT
Organism: Pygoscelis adeliae; assembly: GCF_000699105.1. NCBI lineage: Eukaryota > Metazoa > Chordata > Aves > Sphenisciformes > Spheniscidae > Pygoscelis > Pygoscelis adeliae. The sequence goes on from NW_008823967.1 coordinate 1,178,584, forward strand.
CAGAAAACAGAAAAACAAACAAACAAGAACAGGCCATGAAAAGAGCATTATAACAAATCCCAAGCTGACCAAATAATTTCTCTGCTTTGCTGACACTATTTCTATCATCCCAAATATTAAGCTTAAGAATAGAAATACCATACTGTTTACAAAGATTTTTTTTTCCTATTTAGAACCTTCCTTGTGCAAATATTACTTGCTCAGAGGAAAAGTCAGGAATCTAGCATGACAGGACATATTGCCTTCTGTTCATACAGGTACCTGCTATTTTTAACTTAAGACACAGAGGTTAACAAGATTTGCTCATAGAAGGGTTTTTCCTTTTCCAAAATGAAAGGCTCTATGGAATAAATGAAAACTCCCCTATTGCAGGATCTGATCTGACTCCCATTTGAAGTGAAAAGGCCCCTATTCACACACACAGCTCAAAGACATCTGAAAGTCATCTTAAAATGCCTTATTTCAAAACAGAGGATCTTATCCTATGAGTGAATGCATCCAAGATGTTTCAGAAGTGTAAGCACATTCTATAATGCTCACCCAGCTAACACCATCTTCAAGGGAAGCTTTGACCAAGCCACTACCTGAGAACCCTCCCATTAAAACAGCAGCATGACATCTATAAGCCTCCATGCCTCTTGGTTTCTTTCTTCTGAGGTTTGAAGAAGAACAAACTTCCAATTGCCCCTAACTCACTCTTTTTTTTTTGCAAGTGGCTATAAGTTAGATTTATGAAGACAAAAAGACTTCTTACAACTGTATATTTTGAACAGATTTATGACAGGGCTACAGTGTCAGCATGGAGGGTC